>NW_026636901.1:915000-1315000 GCF_028554395.1 Pezoporus wallicus | reverse complement strand
ACAGAAAGACTAGGTAGCAGGAGACACGGACAGAAGGGCAGGGTGGGAAGGAAAAGGAGGAAAAAAAGAAAGAGAGAGAAAGAAAGAGAGAAAGAGAGAAAGAGAGAAAGAGAGAAAGAGAGAAAGAGAGAAAGAGAGAAAGAGAGAAAGAGAGAAAGAGAGAAAGAGAGAAAGAGAGAAGGAAGGAAGGAAGGAAGGAAGGAAGGAAGGAAGGAAGGAAGGAAGGAAGGAAGGAAGGAAGGAAGGAAGGAAGGAAGGAAGGAAGGAAGGAAGGAAGGAAGGAAGGAAGGAAGGAAGGAAGGAAGGAAGGAAGGAAGGAAGGAAGGAAGGAAGGAAGGAAGGAAGGAAGGAAGGAAGGAAGGAAGGAAGGAAGGAAGGAAGGAAGGAAGGAAGGAAGGAAGGAAGGAAGGAAGGAACAAAGAAGAGGAAGCAGGTCTTTCTGCTGGCAATACCTGTCCTAATACAAGAGAGGAGCACATCCTTCGCTGAAACGGGCGGACCTTGAGCTAAAAGTTGCAGGAGGAGGCTGGGGGTGACAGTTTTTTCACTGCCCGCATATACCTTTCCCAAGCACGGAGGAGATCCTGGCTTCCTCCGTCCGTTCTTCGGGGCTGGCCGTCCAGCCAGCACAGCTTGCTCTATTGCCCTCAGTGCTGCAACTCCTGCTAAGTGGTGCTTTTTAACTCCGCGTCACGAAAGCGCTCTGTAAGCCTAGCCATCACCAAGCCAGGCCGATAGCGCAAAACAAGAAGGCAGGCGTCCTTAATGTAGAGCCAACGCTGCAAAGAAAGTGAGAGGGAGAGAGGTGACAATCACCCTGCTCCAGAAAAGCCACGACCATCTTCCTGGCGGAGAGTTTTGCCTGAGAATGAAAGGCGATTCAGGTGTGTGAGGAAAAGAAACTTCCCGAGGTCAGCAAAACTTTAGTGACTTTCCTGACTGACAAAAGCCTGAAAAAGTGTGTTGCCACTTTAGGAGGGATAACACTGGCAGTGGAGTAACCTAGGGTGGCTGATAGCTGTGTAGCATTCGTAAATCGTTACCCCCCGAAAACAGAACGTGTCCTGGACTATCAACTGAGGCATTTTTCTCTCAGTATTTGCGTCAGATATTTCAAGAAACGGGTATCGCTTTCACAAACACCTGGAAGCATTGCAGTCCTTCGGCGATGATGCCCGATAAACGCGCGCTCGAACAGCCAGTGCACGCCAGTACGGAACGGTCCCTTAGGAAGCGCTTGCCCAGACAGCCCATTGCCTAGCATAGCCCATCTTGAAGGCCAATGGGAGCGCAGGGGACCGGACTGGCAGTACCGCAGCCGGGGTTCTCCGCAGCGGTGCCCGCTGAAGGACGATACCCGGCTCCTGCCCGGGCTCAACTCCCAGCCTTTCCGCGTCCTCCAGGGAAACGGGCGGTTGCCTCTTCCCAGCAGAGCGGCCGCTTTGGGAGAAGGAGTCAGAGGAGAACAAATGCTTATTTCGGCTCTCATCGGATTCTCGGGCTGGGCCGCTTCCGAGAAAAATACAATCCGGATGCAGCGGAGGTGAAAAGGGTTAATCTGCCAAAGGGCCAGGCTAAACCCGCATACCTGAGTGCGGGGCAAAATGCTGAGTTACTAACAGGTGAAGCGAGGCAGGCATTGAGTTTCAGATCCAGGGCACAGAAGCTGAGAGTAGAAGCAGGACTTTTAACCGGTTAGGGCTGGATTAGTCAGTAAAACAGGAGTAAAAGGGATGTGGGGGAAAATGCACAAACATGCCAGTAAAGACTCCCGAACGTCGGCTCCTGCCGTGCCGATTAGAAGGGGAAAAGCTCCCCAGGACGTACGATGTAAATATTTCCTACACCGTAAGTTTCTTCTAGTTTCTCAGAGGCCAAATGAATGCTTTGGGAAACCACTCGAAACTTTTTTTTAAAGTACACGCTTCCCCGAAAGACTTGGCTTTCCAGAATTTTGGTTACTTATTCTGTTTCTTTACGTCTCATTACTCTCTTCACTTGACTGATCTTGGTCAAGTATATGACTATTAAATACAAGGCACTTAAGGAAGGGATTCAAATTTGCCTTTTCTTTCACCCTCTTAGCTGAGATTACAGGTAGCCACTTAAAAGGCTGGTGGTTTGGTGTTTTTTGCGGGGGGGAGGAGTTCCCCCTCCTGTTCGCACTTCCATCTGCAGCGCCCGACTCGCAGAGGGGCACCCAGTTTTGATGCTCCCATCACCCCCCGACGGCGGGAGCGTAGAGGCCGGCACCAGAGAGGAGAGTGGGCTGAAAGGAGCGGTTATTCTTATTTTCCTTTTTTCCTTCTCTGTTAGTAGTACTGAGTTCTTTCGAGTTTTTTATTTATCCAGTAAAAGCCTTACTAATCATTTTAAGGCCGACACCTCTACAGCAGCAGCTAGCTAACTGAGTTCTGGCGGGTGCTGGCGTTGAGCAGGGTTTCTGGTCCCAGCTCTGGCTGCAGCAGAGAGAGCCGGCTTCCCTGCCTCTCGCTCAAATTCATAGCCTGCCCGCTGCAGCACAGGGCGCTTGAAGGATAGATGTGAATTGCTGCACTGTTCATTGACTCCTACTAATGAGCCGGTCTAAATCAACACTGGCGCTAAGTAGCTCGCCTCGAAGCTTACTGAGGATATTTGGCTGATTCTTTCCTTTTTTTTTAATACCAGCTGCATAGCGGCCGGTAACAACAGTTGACCGTAATGATTTTTACTTTTTTTTTTTTTTTTTAACCTTTTTCGGTTCTGTTCTAGGTTTTTAGTAGCTTTCTAAGTTCAATGAAAGAGATATAAAGGATAGTAAGAAATTACTTCAGAGGGCCCCTATTTCTCGCTCGATGGTTCCGGGGTTAGCTTGAAGCCCGTTTCCCAGGGTACGCTTGGCACAGCTCGCCCCTGGGACGGAGAAAGATTTCGCCCGTTTTCCGTCTTCCGCGGTGGGTGCCCGCGGGAGACCTTCGCCGCTCGGAGCAGGGCTGAGCGGGAGAGAGGGTGCGAGAAGGAGGAAAGTGGATGCGGGCGCTGGGAGGTGGGGGGGGAGGGAAGCTTCCCTGCTGGGGCTGCTGTGTCTGCCCTGTGTTTTGAAAGCGGACCCCGCTCTCACATGTTGTTTCCTCACCCCCCCTGGCCCCACCTCGCCCTGATGAGGAGGTGTGAGCGACAGGGGAGCCATGAGCCTCTCCTCGCTCCTTTTCCACGACACGCCAAGTGCCCGCGACGCTGTCATGTGATAGCGAGAGAGTAGGAGCTGCGGGGGTCTCCCTACTCGGGCACCATTACAAAACCGGGCCCGAGCGCGTAGCCCCGCCACAGCCGCGGCGGCGGCCGCCCCGCTCACCTCCTCCTCTCATCGCCGACTCCGGCCCTCGCCACCGCTGCAAACTTATAAGTGGGGACGCTGGACTTAGCGGTGAGAGGGGAGAGCGGTGCGGGGTAACTCCATGCCCCCGCGCCCTCGGTGCGTGCGGAGCACCAACTCCAGCAGAGCGTGCCGGGCGGCAGCGGGGGAGCACGGGAGACTCGGCAGGCTCCGGCGGCGAGCGAGGACACCAGAGGGGGCCGCGACCCGCTTTGGCCCCGCGCCCTCCACGGCCCCGCTACCCGGGCGGCAGCTGTGCCTCCGGCGAGAGGCAGGGCGGCGTGGAGAGCGCTTCCCGCTGGGCGAGGCTGTCCGGAGGAGCCGTGAGCGGAGCACGCCGGCGGGGCGCGTCGCGGTCTCGAGTGGGCCGGGCGGGTGGCGCTCATGATGTAGAGGCGCGGCGGCGCGGCAGGGCAGTGCCGACCTGACACGGTGCGGCCGCGGGAGGGCTGCGGCGGGGTGGCGATGCCCAGGCCGGGGAAGAGCTCGTACAGCGACCAGAAGCCACCCTATTCCTACATCTCCCTGACGGCCATGGCCATCCAACATTCTCCAGAGAAGATGCTGCCCCTGAGCGACATCTACAAGTTCATCATGGAGCGGTTCCCCTACTATCGGGAACACACGCAGCGCTGGCAGAACTCCCTCCGCCACAACCTCTCCTTCAACGACTGCTTCATCAAGATTCCGCGCCGCCCCGACCAGCCGGGCAAGGGCAGCTTCTGGGCGCTGCACCCGGACTGCGGGGACATGTTTGAAAACGGCAGCTTCCTCCGACGCCGCAAGCGCTTCAAGGTCCTGCGCCCCGAGCATCATCTGCCCGGCGGCGGCGGGGCGGGCGGAGGGGCGGGGGGCGGTGGCCCCGGCAAGAGCACGGCGCCAGCCCCGCACATGGTGCACTACTTCCACTCGCACCCACCGCCGCCGCCACCCCCTCTTTCGGGCAAGGTGCCGGGGCTGGTGGGCTCCGAGGCCGCCGTGGCTGCAGCCGCATCCGTAGGGAGGCTGCCGCACTTCTCGCCCTACGGAAGCAGCCAGCCCTCCGGCTTCAAGCATCCCTTCGCCATCGAGAACATCATCGGCAGAGATTACAAGGGCGTGCTGCAGGCCGGCGGGCTGCCGCTGGCCTCGGTGATGCACCATCTGGGCTACCCGGTGCCAGGCCAGCTCAGCAGCGTGGTGAGCTCTGTGTGGCCGCACGTGGGGGTGGTGGATTCCGTGGCCGGCGTGCCCGTGTCTCCAGACTACGGACCCTTCGGTGTGCCCGTAAAGGCTCTCTGCCACCCGCCGGCTCAGACCATGCCCGCCGTCCCGGTACCCATCAAACCAGCGCCGGCGATGACCGCTGCCTCGGCCATTCCTGCTCTGACGGTCGCTGCCTCGCAGATCTGCCCGACCGCCTCCCCGTCTGCCGCTTCGCTGCTAGGACAAACCGCGAGTAACAGCCCCGAGGGCAAGGCCTCCCTCCATTCCGTCCTGGTGCACTCCTAAGGGGCGGGTGGTAGGAGGAGAGAGGCTCCCTCGGGGAGGATGCCGATATCTGGGACATGCTTGCAGCACGGAAACGCGATAGATCTCATGACCATATCCCTCTGGTGTCTGTGTTTATATTGTGTACAATCAGATAATTTGAGAGCCAGGTAGCAGGTAAGAGCTTTTGTCGTCGTTAATTATCTCTAGTGGCGGAGAGGCGGTGATGTGAAAATTCACAGCTGAGGTCAAAGTGGCTGGCTTGGAAGAAGGACCCGGCAGGGGAGGTCTCCCAGCCCTCCCGACAGCCTGCGGCACGGGGCGGCCGCTCAGCCCGGGCTCCCCGCGGAGCCCCGCTGCTGGGGAGGTCGGCCAGAAGGTCCCGCGGGACACGGCGCCCAGTGAGACAGTCCCACTGCAGGGCTGCAGCCCTCCGGCGGCTGGGGGAATCAGAAGGGCAAAGCCGCCACAAAAGTCCGCTTCACCCTCTCCCCCCGAGAGACCGAAAACCTTTGACCCGCTGTCCTGTAGATCTTGCTCCGAAAGAGGTGGGCAAAGAGGTTACGTTGGAACCTTGCGAGCTGCGGGGGCTCAGGACGTGTAACGCTCGCTGTTTAAAGAGTAAGCTTTAAATAGCTAGATTAATTAGTGGGAATTTAAATGAAAACGGCACTGACGGCGGAGGGCTCCTTTAACTGACGATCACTTGACCTTCCTCCTCACACTTTTACAGTCCATCCCAATATTTCACATGGCAGGGAAATGCCTCAGGAGGGACTGAAGCGTGACCTGGCCTCTCAAGCTGTGAATGAGCGTCTGAATTCTTTAGTTTCTCATTAAAACAAAAACCAACCCGGCGATTTGTATACTGCTTTTCACATCACCTTTGACCGCTCACCGCTACCGCTATTTTGTATGTGTTGCTTGGCGCTTTTTCCACGTGAGTGCGAACACTAAAACCTGCTGGGGATAAGGGTGGGGGAGTGGGGGAAAGCCGACAGAAAAACTATTAAAAGCAAATATTCGGGAAAAGCACTTTACTGAAAACAACCTTCTGACAGACGAGAGGTCTGTGTAAAGCAGAGGGATCAGAAGTCAGAGAGCGACGCCCTGGCTGATGAGTCCCGGATGGTTTGTGATTGATTGCTGCCGTACCCTGTCTGCCCTGCTGTATACCAATGCTCATTAAAACCCATCTATTCATTTGCTTCTGCCGGTACTGCTGTTTAAAATACTCTCCTTTCACACGGGTTTAGAAACGCGTGCTCGTCTAGCGTAAGTTCATACTCCCTTCCGCCCCCCCCCCCCCCCCCCCCAGTCTGACAAAAGTACCCCAAAGTTTTCTTTGAATCAAAGCAAGGCGAGGAAAGGGAACAGAATCCTCTCGCAGGTAAATCGCCTGCTGCAGAGACACTTTGACTCGCTGGTACTCGCAGCTCAAGGGCAAAGTGCCGGCTTCCGGGTCTGCGAAGCGACCGTCGGCTCGGATCCCCATCTCACTGAAGGCAGCTGGAGTTTTGACACTGGTTTCAGTGAGTGCTGGACCGCATCCGCTGTCTGGGATTTACCTGCCGTGCTCCCAGGGACCAGGTAGCAGTCCCGGTCCCTGGGGAAGGGTACCCTCTGCCAGGCTGGTCCTTAGGTGGACCTGCAGTCGGAGAAATTATTCCTGGGAAGGTGAACCTGCCCTCCTTCGAGTTCCGGCTGTCCAAAGTTTTCCCCACGCACACTCGCGCGATCTGTTTGACCACTTGAAATTCAACTGGAACTGTTGATTTTTCCAGTTGTTTTCTTCGCCTTATACGGGGGTTCCACCTTAATTTCGAAAATTGTAACAGTCTTAGAGCTGAAAAAAACCCATCCTAATAATATTATGCTAATGAGGCACGGGTCGATATCACGATTTGGGAATCGGTCTGGAAAGGGAATTGCCTCAAAAGTTTTGCAGCCAGATACACCGACCAGTAATCAGATACCCCAAAGAAATTATTATTAAAAAAAAAAAAAGAAAGAAAGAAAGAAAAAAAAAGTGCTTCACACTTATTTCACTCCACTTTTTAGGCAGAGAGCCAAGCCGATATTTCTGCTGCTAAAATCTAGTTGCTTATAAAGAAAGCAGCCCCACAGAAAAATCGTGAATAGCGCTAGCTCCCTATAACAGTTCGGTGTGGCAACTTAGGGAGGCTGAGTTTTTCCTTCACATCGGTCTGAGGGACAAGAAGAATGGGAAACCTGCAGCAGTAGAAGAAGTGATCATCCTGGGAATTATTCAGAGGATTTTGAACAGGTTTAAGGCTCCGGATAACCTCCTCTCGGGAAAGCTCTGCGGGGTGTGAGGGGACCTCTCGGGAAGCCCGGCGCTGCGTGCCGAAGCAGGGTGTCGGCTCAGGGGTTCTCAGGGCAGGTATCGTGACAGAGCCCGGCTGCGGGGCAGGAGGGTGTCGCGATGGAAGAAGGTGCCTGCCTGCCCCCGGGGCGGGACGATCGCAGGGACTGCTGTTTGCTGAGTGAATACGGACGGTTCTCAGCAGGTTTGTTTCACCAGCGGCAGCTCAGGGGAGATGGGGTTAGGCAGCCGGTCACCCGCCCAGAAGGTTTAGTGTAACTCCCAAAGCAGTTGCCTACACATGACCAACAGACGCTGCTTTTGTTTCGTAGCTCGTACAGTGAAAATTATAGAGGGTTAGAACCTGGTAAATTCAGACTGCCTGAAGGAAGAGCGAAATTAACTAATTGAGAACTATTTCCTAACTCCTTCATGCATTTCCACCTTATTTTTAAGGACTCCATCTGTAAACATAACCTTGGCAACGTCACGCTATTTTTTTCATCAACAACATATTGATAAAAAAAATCTCAATGCTGCTTTGAAAAAACAGATGATGGTACAAGATGTAGAGAAACGAAATAGTACCCTTTCCTCCAAGCAGAGAAGCCAGTGTAAACCAGTGAAGGGTAAGATTTTTCACTTGATAAATCAAGCAGGAAGACAGTCTTGTGCCAACTACAAGTTTGTCTGTTGACTCTACCAGCACATTTAATGCAGAAACCGCTTGCCTTCAGATTAAAGCACATATGTGTTCTGCAGAGAAAAGGCAGCTGAGCCTTTACTGAGGGGATGCAAGCAGGATGGTTATCAACAGAAGATACAGACACAAGCAGGACAAGCAAGCTTAATCTTCATATCATCTGACTGCCAAAGGTAGGGAAGTAAAAACTTGTGATAGAAGAACGGAGGTCTAAAAAAAGACACTGATCCCACCCCAGTATGCTTCTGATTTACTGTGGCTAGCTAATGTAGTGATTAGTATTTCTACCTATTTCTACCTAATTGTTCCTAACCAAAGCATTGCTTTGTGTATTATGAGTCCATAGGGCATGTGAGTCAAGAAAGGAAAGCAGTGCAGTAAGAATTCTCAAGTTAATACATTTTACAGGCTGGATCAATGGGCTGTGGCCAGTGGTATGAGGTTCAACAAGGCAAAGTGCTGGGTTCTGCATTTGGGTCGCAAGAACATGATGCAATGCTACAGGCCTGGGTAAGAGGGACTGGAATGCTGGTCAATGGAAAAGGACCTGCAGATGCTTATTGATGGAGCTGAGCGTGAGCCAGTTTGTGCCCAGGCAGCCAAGAAGGCCAATGGCACCTGGCCTGTATCAGCAATAAGGGTGGCCAGCCAGGCCAGGTCAGTGATCATCCCCCTGTAGTGGGCACTGGTGAGGCTGCACCTTGAATACGGTATTCAGTTCTGGGCCCTCACTACAAGAGAGACATTGAAGAACTGCAGCAGGTCCAGAGAAGAGCAACAAAGCTGATTAAGGGGCTGGAGAATAAGTCCTGTGGGGAATGGCTGAAAGAATGGCTGAGGGGTTGTTTAGTCTGGAGAAAAGGAGGCTCAGGTGGGACCTTATTTGTCTCTAGAGCTACATGAAAGAAGGTTGGGGGGGGGGGGGGGGGGGGGTGGGGGGTGTGAGGGGGTCGTGGTGTGAGTTTCTTCTTCCAAGAAATAAGCAATAGAACAAGAGGTAACAGACTCAAGCTACGCCAGGGAGGTTTAGATTGGATATTAGGAAAAATTTCTTCACCGAGAGGGTGGTCAGGCATTGGAACAGGCTGCCCAGGGGAGTGGTAGACTCACCATTCCTGGGAGTGTTCAGAAACCATGTAGATGAGGCCCTTAGTGATATGATTTAGGGGTGGTCTTGGCAGTGGCGGGATAATGGTTGGACTTGATGATCTTAAAAGTCTTCCAACCTCATTGATTCTATGACTGTATGGCCTGAAATACAATAGCAGTGCTTCTGTAGATATATTCTGATCTCAGAATGCTACAGTGTACCTACCAGTGTTATAATTGAAATTCTGGTCTCCATTGATTCAGTCCTGAAGTCTCTCCATTCACAAATTGATCTGACAAATCTGCTTTGAATTTTGCTGCTGCTGCTGCTTGTAGGATCAGATTTTCCTTTTTATTGTAAGACACTATTTTAAATAATTTCCCATAAAGCCTATTCTAAGATATAGTTAACCCTGTAAGTGCTTGAAATCTGCAATAGTCCTAGTTTCAAAAAATAAAGTTCTGACTCTGCTTTTGAAGTTCTGCTGAACATATGGTTAGATTAACCCGCTTTAGTTAGATAAACCAGGTACAATTATAGACAACTGTATACTAAGTTAGAAAACTTACTGTTGACAGGCATCTATCCTGGAAATATATGAGTATGTTCTAATTTGTCCAAAGAATCAATGTTCATACAGTGTGGTCACAGGCACTGTGCATGCAGGAAAGTGTAATGGTCAGAGCACTCTTCTCAGAACATCTGAAGGAAATCTAAGTTCAAGATCATTTCAGCTCAAAAGGATTCAAATTCATATCCATGTACCAAAACTGATCAACTGCAAAATGGCACATGGAGAAGAGTTAATGCTTTTTGCTGAAATTATGCTATTACATAGCAAGAACAAATGTAAGCTTCATGAAGTGTCAAATATGCCACAGAGCCTATGGGCTGCCCTACAGCCACTGGAAAAACACACAATGATGGAGAGAAAGGAGGATAGGGACAAGCAGCAAAATTTCATAGCAGAGTACCACATGAACTGGTGTTGGGTGTCCCAGAAATTCATAATCATGGTGTGTAAAAGGTGAGTTACGGAGAGTTATTCAGGCTGATAAAAATGAATAGCTGGTAACTTGGGAGTTGCTGAAAGACATCCACACTGAGTTACAGGATAATAAAATGGAAAAAGAAATTCCTTGTTGACATATGCAAACTGATATGCATGGGGAAAATAATCCTGATTTTATGTAGAATTAGCATAACTATATATATTGTTATATATATATAAAGCTATATATATTGTTATATATATGCAACAATAGATACTGAAACTTCTTATGGAGTTATAGTAGATAGCTTTATGAAAATGTTGGCTTAATAGTCATTAGCTGTGTAAAAAAAAAAAAAAAGCAAAATTACTAGGAAAGGAGCAGAGAACATGACAGAAAATACAATTTCCCTGTTTAAATCCTAAGTAAACTGTAATGCACCAATAAGTTTGGCAAGTACCTAACACCTGAAAACAAACCTATTAAAACTGGTACAATACATAGAGAATCAGATTGGGTAGTCAAAGGCACATCTTCTGTAAAAGTAGCCATTCAGTAGTTTAAGACTCCTCAACATGAAAAGCAAGGCTATACAGGGATATACCACACAAGTTTACAAAATGACCTGGAGAAAGACTGGAAAAGGTGACTAAGGCATGCTTGCTCATTTTTTCTCTTAATGCCAAAACTTGTAGTCAAAAGGGTTCAAAGCAAACAGAAAGAGGGGATACTTCACACAGAATGTAATTAAATACTACAATTAATTGTTGCAGGATGCTGAGGGTGTTAAAATTGCACATGGGTTTGAAGAATAGCTGGAAAACTCATGTAAGATAAATCTACCGAGGATTGATCTGTAAAAAGTTGCTACCTCTTGCTCAGATATGCTGTGCTAGTTAGTATATTTCTGAAAGTATCATTACACCTTTTTCCTATTCTATTCTTTCTAGAGCATCTATTGTTTTTCTTTCTGATGGAGACAGGACACTGGGCTAGATGAACGTTTGGGCTGGCCTATGACAATTGTTCTTAATGTAAGAGTGGAATGGTCCTAGCCAAGTGTCCTAAATGAAAGCAGCTCTTTAAAGCTATTTCAGTGTATGCCATATAAGAGTAGACATCATGGATGCATGCAGAGATGCAGCTACAAAGAATACAGTTGCCAAAGGCTAATTGCATACATTCTATATGAAAAATACTTCAAATGGTCCAGAAATGTACAAGTTCTTCTTTCCAAGAAGAGTGCACTACTGATTGCACTGATTATTTTCTGGTGAAATAAATTTTAACAATTAGGAAGTTCCAGAATGAGAAACAGCTTTTTATATTATGCTGGCATAAACAACAGAGTAGACTGAGTATAGGTATAGATTTGAGTCTCCTCTAAGATGGAGAAGCAAATCCAGACATCTGTGTCCTGGTCTGGGCATGTCTATGCCATGCATGTCTGAGGCATCCATGCTCCTCTAGGCATCAGCATAGGTGTCTGTGTAGCACATTTGTCCACACCTCCTTCCCTGGTTACAGGACCAATGAAAAGAAACTGTTTGCTTTTTGAAGGAGAAAATAATCAAGTTCTGATACATGCAAAAAAAACCCAACTCTAATGCTGAGCTTTAAAAGAAAAGTTTTAATGCATTTGACACCCACAATATACCTCATAATCTTGTAATATTTCTCTAGACTTAACATGGATGCTTAATCTACACTGGGAGAGGTGCTCGTACTCATTTTCAATCAAATGCAAAAACCTGGTTTTAAGGTAGAAGACCTGGGAGAAAAGTATAAGCCCATATTGCATGGACTGCTTTTGTTATGTATTACTTACTAAAATAATCACCTGACAATAGATATTAACAGCCCTTTAAACAAACACAGGGACCAAGGATGCTTCTTTTTTTAAGCCAGAGAGTCATCTTAAAGCAGTCATTTGAAAAAATAAAAACAACTTGATATTCTTCAACAACTAATCACTGCCCCTTAGTGTCAAAAGGTAGGGTTTTGACTGAACGCAGGTGTTACCCAGTGAATAAATCATCAGGCAAAGCAAAAGTAGCCCTTACCAGTAAAAGAACTAGTAAGGGCTATTAATATTTATTTGCTAGTCTTCAATCCACAAAAAAAGGCTTTTAAATCTGCATGTTATACAACAAACTCCCAGTGTGGATCAGGTCTTCCTTTCATGATGGTCTAAATAAGCTGAAGCTCAATCAATGATTAATTCTGGTTAAAAGTGCAGAAACAAAAATGTATTTTCATATACTGCTTGCACCATAGAACTGCTCCTGGAAAAATGATCATTTGCTAGGAAAAGCGTAAGAAGACTTAGTAAAGTGGTTGTAGTAACTGTTTGTGTTTTATTAATCTGTTGGTTTACGTGGGATGTATGATTAGGATTTATCCTCTCATAAGGCTTGAAATTAGAGTGTGGTCTTTTACCTGTGGTTAGTGTGAATTTGAAACGTAACAGATTAGTATATATGAAAATTATTGTGACACTTCATATGCTTAATAAAATGTAAAAAAAAAAAAAATCTGTTTATAAGCTTTTTTTAATAAACTCCAAATGTTCCAATTTGCTCACAAATTCCAGTGTCGAAAACAAACAAACACACAGGTTGAAAACATGGGCTTAAATTTGCTGTCAAAATGCATATTGCTCTAGCTATTACATTTAAATGTATTCTCTGCTTTGGAAATGGATCTGTGTCATTAGCATATTTCATCTGCAAATCTCCAGACAGAAATGAAGGGAAAATATATGGGAAGAACATCAGCCTATTAGGCTGACTTTATTTTGAAGGACTAGAAATTGTGAAACAAATAATTAAAAATATAAGCATAATATGGGGTGTATGCAACTTCTATACATCAGATGCAAGCTATGACAGGGTAACATCGCTTTTCTCTGGTAACTGATTTTTAGTGAAAATAAAAGCAGTGCAATAGACTGAATACTGAACAGAGGTTCCGTAAAGAGTTTGGTATCAGAGTGCCTGGGAAATCATCAGTGTAAGTAGAGGAGGACTAGAAACTCACACCAGCACTGATTATACACTGCAATAATGTGAAGTAACATGACATATAAATTTATGCATTTTAGGTCTTCTAACAAAGGCATCTGAGGAGCCTTGCCAGAAACAAGCAACTCATAGGACTCCTTTTTCTAACAAATGAGTAGAAAACTCACTGAATATGCACAAATGGGAATAAAGGCCAAGAAAAAATTTAAAGTTCTCATAGATTCCTATTACCTTTAGCATACATATGGTACTCTTATTGTCACCCTCACTTCCTTCCTTGCACAGTACTTTTTATTTACTACAATGAGTTTTATTTGTTTCTGATCATGTCTCCATCTTCACAGCACCAAACTGAAAAGTGTCTACCCTATAACCCACGTTCTCCCAATTTGACAATGAATTCCTCTTAAGTTCTCCTGGAATATGATATTTTGCAACCAATTCTCCACTGATTGTGAAGAAATATTAGCTTAGCAGATGTTACGATGTTACGCTGTTTTTTTCAGCTACTGACACTCCACAATTTCTCCAGTGAGAGACAGCAGGAAAGTTAAGCCTGCTGTCAACAATTTAGTTTTCATTGTTGTGCCTGAGAAGCATTACAAACACACCTTCCTTCCAGGAATTCCAGCCAGGAATCAGAAAGATGTTGAACAAAACCACATTTCTCTGATTTGCTGAAAATTAAAATTACCACCTGGAACTGCTCCCTATTTAGGCGGCCATGAATATGAGTGGGACCACAGTAGTGGCAGTAATTTGCTGCCATCAGAGGCACTCTGTAACTACCCACAGTTTTCTGGAAGTCCCAGAAGTGGGGAGTGAGAAATTTTTTTGGGTTTGTGCAGGAGAAGGCAGGAAGAGATTGGGCTCTACAGGCTGCTAAGGGCATATCTTTCTAGCACAAAAATTTTGGTGTAGAGGGTAGCTGCAAGACCTCTACCAAGGTTTAACTCTTGGGATTTGACTCTTTGGAACAACAGGAAGGCTTTCATATACTCTTTCAGTCTGAACTTTCCCTTACTGGTGTCAACAATCCTTGCCTTGGGATTGTCATGTGCCTTCTGTTTGGTTCACAGCATTATGGCATAATTTACTGTCACATGATGCAGTCAAGGAAAACAAACATAACAAAGGAATAGGTAATGAAAAAAAAATCAAAGCCATAACATTTAATTTCTTGTGAACTTTCAAGTGATATGAGAAGTGAATTTTTTTTTTTTTTTTTTTCAGTCTACATGCTAGGTAATCAGGTGCTCCAGTCAAGGTCAAGGTTTTTTTCCATTCTAGGTGTTGAACAGAGATAGATACAGAAGAAAAAAACAGGCAGTACTGTCTTATTTTACGGAGAACAGAAAGACACCTAACTTTGCTTGGGCAGTTAGTTGCAGAGTCACAGGCTGTATCTAAAAGTCACAAATATTGGTTAGACTCTCACTTGCAAGCTAGTCTTCTTCATCAGAAGAGCCTTTCATTTTGGTAGTTTCTTTTTTGGTAGTTTCTTTTTAATTCAATTCCCAGAAATGTATAGATGAAAAAACCTAAAGGCTCACAAAATAACATTTGTGTGGATAAAACTTTGGGCTAATTGCTGGAACCTGTCTTACTTAGAAGAAAGTAGTAAAATCCACTGGTACTCTCATGAAAATAAGCTTTGGGTCCCAGCACTGCCTCAGGGACAGCCTGAATTTCCTTTTTCCTTTGAGTCTTATCTGCGTCAAACATTTTCATTATTTTACTGAGCTAAGCTACCTAATAAGGTTTCCTCATCCCTTTGAGCTTTGTGCTTCTAATTAACATTATCCCTTTTCCAAGGGCCACGGAGCTTTGGCTTCTCGGAAGAACTGTGTCACTGTGCCTTGAGGTCCTGATTCTGGCAGAAGGCAGCTTCCAGCTCCGAGTATGGATAGGCAAATGGATGACAGCTTTTTGTTGTTTTGCACCTAACCAATCAGGCAAATGCTTTCAGGTCCAGCATGGACACTACGCTGTTCTTCTTGGTTATGTAACTTTCTCTTTATTCTCAGTTATTTTGCTTACCAAATTTCCCTGCTACCCTATCTGGCAGAGACAAAATACAGGAAGATGGCAGCATAAAAGCTTCATAGAAGCAGTAAAGGATGCTGAGAGCTTGTTAAATATTCTAGCAGGCCCTCATCCCAAGAATTTCCATGAATTGCATTGTCGTCAAAATGCTCAGGGGAACCACAAAGGATTCAGCTGGACCACCCAGAGCTGCAAATGCTAAAAGAAGCCTCAAGGGCCTCTTGCAGGATTAAAGTTGCTCCCCTTTTTTCATCTTGAAAATATTCTATGAGGGCCTTCCCTCCATAACCAAGTAATGAAAATCTTTGTACTTATCCAAGCACTTCAGCATCACTGCGCTGCCTGAAATCTAGATCGGAAGAAAATATCTACCTGTAAGTCTGACTTGACGTAAGTATTCTGTCAGAGTAGTAAGACATTGAGAAGAACATTCTAATGGTTTATGTATCCTGTGAAATTCAATTAATATGCCACCTGCCTATAGAATTAGCACTAATTTGTGTGTCCTGCAACATGAGGAAACATTCAAAATCACCCTGTCAGTCAGGGACTAATTTAACAAAGATGCAACTGATGGTACTTCCATGAATCTTGCACTAATAGAGCTTTTCATTCGACAGAGCATCCAATTCTAAACCTTTTTCAAATGAAAAGGGCAGGATGCATTTAATGACTTAAGCTCAGTAAATGAAAGGAGTACTGACCTTTTAAGTAATGGATATATCTAGGCAGGGAGTTTGGGAACTGGCAGTTAGAAATCATGTGTAGCTGGGCACAACTATAATAGCCAGAAATTAGACTACTTTATAACCATCAAAATATGTAGCTACACAGATCATACATATTAAACCAGTATAAAACCAGATTGTTGAATAATAGCATTCAATTTATCATCATAATTCAAATTGAGTGAAAGATATTTGTTCTAATACTTTTATGAAAACATAGCTATTTGTCTGGAAGTAAGTACACAAGGTAAACAGCAGTAATACTTATAATAGATACATTATTTTAAAGTTACTGTAAATAGACCACAGAGAAATCTTTTCCCACTGCTGGAGTAGAATTGAATATGATAAAAATATTGCAAATTGTCCAATTCTGGAATTGAGGTTGTGGGAAGCATCAGACATATGGTATATTAATACCCTGTTTTTCACACTGGTTGCTGCCTCTGATTGACTATAGTTATGTTATGAAAGACTAGTACTTCTGTATTTCTCCTGCTAGTAAATATGCATCAAAGGCTGAAAATGCAGGGCAAAGAGAGGATCATACAGTAGGATCATAGATTATACAAATGGCATGTTTATATATGTATCTGATGTTTATAAACACAGCAGTTGGCGTGCATTTTAAGTTGGACAGAAGCACTTGCTCTGGCTCATTGAGAGACTGTACAAGCCCACGACAGTTGTTTCACTGTTTTAAGAGCAAGAACGTTTAAGGGCCTGTGTTTTGCAGATGCTCACATTAAAACAAGAGTCTTCTTTATGAAGCCCTGACGTTCTATATCATTACAAGGTGAAAATTTGCATTGGTCTCTGTCAATTTTTAGAGACTCAGAGCAGGTAATTTCATCACGTAAGAGAATATTTGAATGTAAGAAGACTCCCTCACAGAGAGGAGCACATTTCAAAATACAAAAAGCTCATCATTTTGCCTTACATTCCAAATCCGTTTGTAATCCATAGGCTGGATTACAAGATACATCATCGGCACGACACATCAGAAATAGGATGTAACATGCACAGAAGCCAACAACACATGATCACAGTGTACTCTTAGATAACAATGTGTTTTAGCATTCCCTGTGTCTTCCTCATATAAAGTGACATAGATTTCCCTATAAGTAGGTGAAACAGGTTAAACTCTTATTAAAGGCCAATCCAGTCCCATGCATAATAGCCTTCCTCAATTAAAAGAAAGACTTAACAAATTAGTTGACAGGACAAAGCTTCCAAAGCCTACATACAATCTTTTAGCACATTTGGGAAGATTATGGCTCAATGTACAACTCTTTGGCTTCTCTGAGATATCCCTAGTGCCTTGCTGAAACCTTCCCCCCCCCTCCCTGCACCTGGACCCTAGCTCATTGTGTTATAAGGAGGGTTATTTTGGCTTGGAGAGAAGAGGACTTTCATGACTTCAAACATGGACATTAGATCAAGTTTTTTATCTTCTCACATAATCCTGTCTTTGATGTCACCAGGCTGAGGCCTCTCAGAATAGAAAGAGAAAGCTGTGAAAAGGGGCCCATTTAATTTATACATTTAAGTGCTGCTGTTCTAATTCACTAGTATAGCATTTTCTTTGTTTTCTGCTTTGCATCCTAAAGGCAGGCTTACACCAGGCAATTATGAATGTCTCCTCTGAACAAATAATTGAAATTCACTAGTTGTGGGATATGGTTAAACAATGTCAGGATTGGAGGTGTGAGGTCAAATATATTCCCAGTGGCACTACTGAAGTTACAGACTACCCTTTTCACTTGCCTTGAAGGATGAGTATTTGCAATACACTTGCTTTAACATCAGTTAATCAGGTAAGCTACATGAGACAAATAGCAAACGGGAACATGGTATTTTGCATTTGTCTTCAATCCACAACATTAGTCTTGCAGTTAAAATAACAAACCTTTAGAAAGTGGTATGGAAGTCTGCTTTGCAGTGTGGAGACTATCTAATAAGAATTAATAAATAAGATAAGAATTAAATGGGTAAAGATACATTTGCAAAATCCTCCTCTTGCAACTGCAGCAAGGAGACAGCTATGAAAACAGGGATTGACCCTATCTGCAAACACCTCTTCTGAGAAATTCCACCAAGCTAGTGGTGGAGCAACAATTCTGTAAAGAATTATCTTTCATTCAGTGTAGCATTAAAAAAAAAAGAAAAAAGAGTTGTTGAATCACCTACCTAACTGTTGGACTGTGAGACATAATTTCTGCATGATTCACCTTGCAAAGTCAGCAATTCAGTCTTTCACAAAAGAACTAACCCCAAATTATCCATAAATGAATTATCCATATTATATTCTGATCAATTTTGTAATGTGAGAATTTTGTGCCAGTCTACCCAAGGAGCAGACTTTTATGCTCTTCATAAAAAACAAAAACTGTGTGTGTGTGTGTGTGTGTGCGCACGCGAGCATGGAGAACGAAGGTGTGCTGCAGAAATGTAGAATATGACATAAAACAGCCTGGCAAGTTTTTTTTTTGTTTCATAATGGAAAGGATCCACTAAAAGAAAATGGGAATAAAAATGTAAAAAATACATGCCTTACTGATTCAGGGATCTTTATACTTGGTGATCATTGCCATGAACCAAAAGCAGAGCAATTTGCCCTTTCATTTTCATCAAACCACAATATATAGAATAAACCTTCAGGTTTGTCTGTTGCCTTACCCATGTACAAGATATACTTGGTGGAAGACAAAGTACTGCTAATTTGAGCCATTCAAAACTCCTAAGTTCTACCACCCCCCACAACCCACAATCTTTCTCTTTGCCTTTTGAAAGTTTGAACTGCCAAAGTTCAAAGTCATTTTTCATAACCACAGATCTCAAATGGTTGCCTTTAAAATGCTGTCTGATACGCATCATATTTATAATATCATTAACTTGAGACTTCAAAAAATTACCCATTATTGGAATTCTCATAATCCTGCTACTACTACTACTTCTCACCATTCCAGTACCAAAACTCTGTTTTTATCATGTGCTTAAGTATTATGCAGAATAAGGCTCCACACTGACAGTTAATGAGTTGGAAGCAGAAAATCTCATTTTTTTGTATATTTTTTCTCTCCAGTGCTTCACATTTAATTTCTATTACCAGCACAAATAAACGTTATCCACAAGTGTTAACCTCACACTAGAAATCAGAAAAAAAATCCATCAGAGACTGTGTCTCTTGAAATAAACTTTAATAGCCATAAAAAGGACTGTAAAAGGGGAAATAATATGTAATTGAAAAAGCCTATTTCACTAGACTACCCAACATCCTGTTATGAAAATAATGTAAGTATTTTATATGGAGATAGTTTAATTGTAATTTATAGTATATGTGATTTCATGAGATAATTTAATCAAAGAGCAAACCCAAACATTCTCCAGGTATTGTCAAGGTACACAGAAATCAAAAAGAAGATTTTAAAACCAGAGAAGTGCAGAGGTTAAGTCATAATCCCCTACATACTAAGCAGACAAACAAGAAGTCCTATTTGAGTGACAACTGAAAAGTTAGGATTCAGTTATCCAGATATATTCATGAATTTAACTTTGTACTATTTATTTATGAGGTGAAAAGTCACCTACATCTGAGTATCAGTATACCAATGAAGCATACAGGAATTGTCACTTCCAAAGGTTCTTCCAATACAATCTTGCCTGTGCAGTTGTAGCTGCGGAGCCTCCCTCTAGACTTAGTTATCTCTGCTCTATCCAGTCCCAGAAAGGGACTTCGAAATGAAAACACTGTAAATATAACCAGGTCAGCACAAGATCACTGAGGGTAATCTAGAATTTTCAGGGTGTTGATTCATAACCTTTTCAAGCTATTTATTCCAGGACAAAACATAGTACAAATTGTCATTGATGGAAGTGAATGCAGAGCTTTGCTTAGGTGCCAACTCATGCTTATCTTGCACAAATACAAGAGACTACAGTGAATGTCAGCAAGGGAAAATCTGATCCTGGGGAATTTATTTCTTTCCATCTTGCAATCACCTTTAGGCATGTATATTTTTTGAACTCTCTATGACTAACATTGGAGACAGACTTCTTTTCTACAAGCTATTTTAAACTAGATGTCTTACACAAACAAACACCCCCCCCAAAAAAAAAGGTGCATGCCCTAATCATTTTCATTTATCTTTTGAAAATGCTTCTTAGCATAATGTTTGTTGTATTTCCATAAAAGTAGAATGCTGATAGTGTGATTAGATAGTTAAGTTATTTTGTCATTAAAATGATCCCAGTAATAGGATGAACAATGCTAACTGGATACCTGAGACAGCTTTGATCTGAAGAGCCTCTTGCCTACATACAGAGATCAGAAGAGGAATAATAACAGACAAATCACATACCATTTATACAAATAAAAGGATATCTACATATCTGTATATTTATAAAAATAGGAAAGTTATAAAAATTATCTATAAACCAAATAGCCAAAGTGAATTTTAGATACAATCTGACAGTGGGTAGGAGTTTCACAAGGAGATATATTTGTGACTAGGAAGAATTTTTATGTTAAAATCTGATTAACATAAGTGCTTGTGAGCACTGGCAGAGTGGAAGCAAACGGGAGCAATACGGGAAAAGAGCAAGTAAAGAGGGGTTTGAGATTGTATATCAGTGGAAAGCACCACAGAGATGAGAATTCAAACTTCATTAAGCAGAGGTTAGTTGTGCAGAAACTAAAGAAACATAAAATAGGAGTATGATCTTGTGATAAGATGAATGAGAAGAAAGAGAGACAGCTGTACAGACAGTACCTTGGAAATACTGAGGGGGAGAGTGACGAGACTTAAATATGACTTGGAAGTGAGTTACGAAGTCACTAATACAGAAGAGAAATTATTGCTCAAATGCATGGTATCTCTCCCCTTGGGATTCACTGCCAACAGTCACAGGAGTACAATGACAGTCACAAGAGTACAATCAAGCCTTCAGCAGACAGATTAGAACCCAGTTTAAGTAAGACAACATCATAAATATGATAGAGGGTGCTTTTCAAAAGGGCAGACTCATGAAGTCAGTAGTGGAGACTGCTGAAAGACATAACTTTTAAGTACATCACACGCTCTTAAACATACGACCCCAGATGCCTATGGGAAATCATAATTAAAGTGTGGTCTTTCAAATCGTTCACTCACACAAACTACTTTGATTCCACAGACTTACACATTGATGAAGTACATTTGTCTCTATACTGTGGATTTGAAATAAAATAATATGGTCTTTAAATGGTCAGGAATATTAAATTTTTCACTTTTAGGGAAAAATGCACAAGAAACAATGATTTGCTGGTTTTCACAAGATGATTTTGGGTTTCCTCCACCCACCCCTGAGCCACTCAGTTCAAGATGAACTGAACTAGAAAATTTTGAAGAGCACATCCTGTGTTGAGGAACCGTGTAAACACTTGTAACTAAGAAAGAATCTCCCAATCTCCATAAATTTAGATAAAGTAGTTTTCAGTTAGATAAGTAACTTTTTTTTCAGACATCAAAAGTCCATTCTGGTTAAAGAGAATGATGCGATAATATCCACTCATTCTTTTCATTTTGGTAATAGTTTAAGAATTATTAGAAGTCATAGGAACATGCAGTTGCAGATGCCACTTCCCCTTACAGTTAGAGTCTCTTTCAAGAGGTCTAGAAGACTGCATTTTTATATTCATATTACTGTTGGCTTATGCTAATACCTAGGAGAATTAGATGATTGTTTTGTGTTGCAAAATCATCCCATATGTTCTCAGCTGTGAGGAACCCTTTAGTCAATGATCATCAGTGAAAACGCTGACTTAGTGGTCTTGTCCAGTGTCATCTCAGAGGCTCCTGAAAAAAGAACAAGATGGAATTTAGTTCTCTGTTTTCCTAAGGAGGAAATCTGCTTTCCTCACTGGGCAAACACTTCTTCTCCTCCTGAAGATCTGCCTAACTCCTGCAGCTAATGAGGATGAGGTTTAACAAGTTCAAGCTGTTACCATAGAATCCTGATTTATTTATGGGACATGCTAATAGCACAGTGGATGAAAATAAATGCATTTTAAATAATAATATAATGTGTGAGAACGTTGGCAGCTTCAGAAACTTTAATCAAGAATCACCTCTATCATATCAGCAAATGTATTAAATTCTTTAACAGGGATAAACCATCATATTTTGCCCTGGTTCCTTTCTTATAAATGGCAAAATAATTTGTTTTGAAATTCTGTAAGACAAAACAAAGTTTTGTGTGAGCACTGTAAGCACTGAAGATGACGCACCACAGATTTGTATGCTATATTCCCTAAAGACCATCACTTCTGTATCTTTGCTCAGTTTTTCATTCAGACGGCAGTCTTCATGAATGTAGAAGAAATTTCATACTTTTGAGACCTGTACTTCTCTGGAAAGATGAAGGCTTGCCTGAAATTAGCCAAGGTACTCAGAAAAGGGAACAGCATTTACAGATGGAGAGTCTGACCACATTTTTTTTTTTTAGTTATTCTGTTAAGAAAATAAGAGAATAAAATCATTATATTAATGAAACCAGTACAATAAAGCCAAAGACAGTGTGTGGACTATTTCAGACTAAACTGTTAGTGTGGACAAGATTTAACTGATTCAATAGATGGTCAAACACTAGGAATTATAGGACATTGAGGACTGACAGGCAGTTAGAAATACAAATTAATTAAAACCTACTCCCCATGCATCAATTCACAGACACACAGAAAAAGCCCATAAAACAGACTAAATTTTGATTACAATCAAAGTACAATTTGCACTGATGTTGATGAGAGCTTTGGCTAAAAAAAAAATCAGTTTAAATTCACAGTCTAGTGAGTGTTACAGCATATCTTACAGACTAAGAGAGTCATTCTCCTTATTCAAATTGCTATAAAATAGTGGTAACTGCATTTGAAAAAGGGTAATACAGCTGTGGCGATATTTAATCTTGAATATAGGATTCTGTTTCTTAGAAGAACAACCGGTTATATAGCATACCATGAATAAGTGTGTAAGTGTTTTGGTTTGGGGTCTTGGTGTGGTTTTTTTGTTTGTTTTTTTTTTTTTTAAATACTGGAAGATTGACTTTAGCTCTTGTAAAAACTGATAAATATGAATGTGAAGATGAATAAAATATAAGGTCATCAACAACTCACCCTATTTGATGAACTTTGGTCATGTAATAGGGTTTGCATTTGTTTCTCAGATATGACTGGAGATGGAATTCAAGATAAGATATTAATCATAATTAAACTAACTATGACAGGTCTATGCTGACAAATTCTTAACGACCACAAAGAATGCTTAGCCATAATGAACTGCTTCATTCATTAATCTCCTCATTAAGAGGGCCTCCACTTAATAAATTCAGTAAAAAGTTGATATAATATTGTATTTGTGTTCTCCTTTTTATCAACTTCCACTCAGTGGTATATTATTTGGAAAATGAAATAAATCATTTAAAACATATAATTGCTTGTATATATTCATATAGTAATTCCCTAAGCAATGCTGTGCTTATAAGT
Source organism: Pezoporus wallicus (assembly GCF_028554395.1). Lineage (NCBI taxonomy): Eukaryota > Metazoa > Chordata > Aves > Psittaciformes > Psittacidae > Pezoporus > Pezoporus wallicus. Next base: position 1,291,745 of record NW_026636901.1, on the reverse strand, counting down.
TGTCAGTGTGCATATTAATTTGTCATACCCACCAATCTCATGTTCATTTATTTACTACTAGCCATTGAGAAGCAGATTAAAAAGAACACGCTGCCCCTATTTCAAAAGTTTTATTAAGGCCAAGCAGGCCAAACAGTATATTCCAATTGAATACTGCTGTTTGCCAGGACTTGAACATTACTAATTACAGTTCTAAGTGACTTAATATGTTTGTATGCATGATTATTTATGAATACATGTTAAGTGTCACATTAAATAATACTTTCTCATTTCAATATTAAAATGTATTAATTGTTCATTATCTACAGGTTCATACGAACTTGTTGAATACCATTAACTTACTGAAATTTGTGTCATGTTGATAAAAAATGGTGTGGCCCTATGCAGAATAAGCAAAAATGAATTAAAAATAAATCTTCCTTTTCCACTTCCTTCTCCTTTTCCTTACCAAACCAGACCCTCATAAATATCTCTATCACTACTACGCAGTTAGTAGCTAAACTTCTGTTTTCCAAAACAATAGCAGTACACCCCCCACACACTGCACATTAGGAATGGAAGAAGCATGTTGTTCATGCTTTTCTCAGCAACTTTTCAGAATCACAGAATCATCGAGGCTTCTTGAAACGATCTTGTGCAACCCTCTGCTCAAGTAGGTCACAACCTACAGAAGGTTGCCCAGGACCGCATACAGCTGGGTATGGACTATTTACACAGAACAAAACTCCACGACCTCACAAGGTAACCTCTGCCAGTATTTCACCACCCTCACAGTACAAAATGTGTTCTTCTGTTCATATGAAATTTAATGTGTTTTTAATTTGTGCCCATTACCTCTTGTCCTGTCAGGGGGCACCAGTAAGAAGAGTCTGGCTCCCTCTTCATTCCCTTTCATCAGGCATTTACACGCATGAATGAGGTCTCCTTGAGCCTTCTGCTCCCAGGCTGGACTGTCCCAGCTCTCTCAGACTCTCCTCATATGAAAGATGCTTCAGTTCCTTTACCCTCTTTGTGGCCCTGCACTGGACTCACTTCAGTATGTCCACATCTTTCCTTTACTCTTGAGCCAGCACTGCACCCAGCACTCCAGATGTATTTCACCAGTGCTGAGTGGAGACGAAGGATCACTTCAGTCTGCTGATAGACGCTGCTATTTCAGCTCCCAAGGCTGTTGGCTCATGTTCAACTTGGTGTCTACCAGGACCCTTTGGTACTTTTCCGCAAATACGCTTTCCAACTGAATGGCCCTCAGCATGTACTGGTGCATGGGGCTGTGCCTCCAAAAAGCCAGATCTTTGCATTACTCCTATTCCACTTTGTGAGATTTTTCCCTGCTTGTTTCTCCAGCATGTCAAGATTCGTCTGGTAAACTTGCTGTTCCTCCCAGTTTTGTGTCATCTGCAAACTTGCTGAGGATGCGCTGTTTCAGTGTCCAGGACATGTTAAACAGTACTCACCCCAATATTGTCACTGCAGTAAACCACTAGTGATCACAACCCCTTGGGCCTAGCTATTCTCCCAGTTTTGAGTCCATCTCACTGTCCACTCTACTATCACATACTTTGCCAGTTTTTTTATGAGGATTCTACAAAAGTCAGTGTCAAAGGCTGTACTAAAGTTGAGAAAAACAACATTCAATGCTCTCCCCTTCTCCACCAAGGTTGCTACCTCATTGTAGAAGGCTCTTAGGTTGCCTTGAAAGTTGAAAGGGTGTCCACGAAATGAAGTAACCCTCTGCCATTTTTTGGACTTACAGCAGAAAAAAAACTGATAGCAAAAAAACAGTTGTATCATTTATGTCCTTTGTTTACAGTTTCTGTGAGCCTAGGGAAGAAGAATCTGAGATTAAAGTGTAAAACTGTGCAATTTAAATGCTGCTGCTAAAAGATAAGGTGTTCGACATCAAATTTTCTCTGTAATCAAAAATCCTAGCGCTAATCCCATATGTTCATAGAAATGTGATTGTAATGTACAGCAGAACTTGAGGAAAATTTTTCTTCTGGACCCTTTCAAGAACCCATTCAAAACCAGTTATCTTGCTGATGAACCATTCACTAGTTAAAGGCTTAACTGCATGTTTTTTGTTTTTTGTTTTTTTTCCCAAGAGTACCACTGCTGGGAAGGAATGAACTTAAAGGGAAGGTGATGAACACCTAGGGGCTGAGCTAATGGAGTTAAAATAAAAACATAGAGAATTGACACCTGAATCTGAAAGGCCTTTCTGAGTATTACTTACACTGTACCTTGTGAAGAGGGAAGGAGCTTTTGTCCCAGCACAGCCTCTGATGAATGAACCTTAATGTAGCTAGTAAGGCTAATACTTTACAATATTCAAGTACAGCAACACCGGTTAATTCTGTATGAGATTCCTTATGATCTGTATTAAGCAACTCTTAACAACTTTTTGTATTTCTATATCAGAATAATGGGTGTAGACATAAAACAAGTAACAGTAAAAATGTTTATAAAGTAAGGCTTTTCTATTAGAAAAGGAGGAAGCCTCAAAAAACAACCTTTCAGAAGTTACTTGGTTTGTGGCCTGAAGATAAATGACCAGTTTTAAATGCTTGACCAAGAACAGATTTGACTGAGATTTTAATTACTTTTACATACCTGAAAGAAGAATTTATCAAGCTGATTCTATAACATGTCTTCAGCCAGCAGCTACTCACAGCTGCTCTAGTAACTAACAAGAACATTGTCCTACAGTTACAAATAAAAACACACAGATTATAAATGTTTCAGGTATTTTCTCTAAATTGGAGGTCACTGCAAAAGGATGTTATGATAATAAATCTACCAAATAAACATATTCTCCTGGCACTCAGCAGGGGTCTGCTTGGGATCATTTATCTCCAGTTCATTATGCTGTCTGCATTATTCGGCTGCCTGGCTCATGCTCAATGGGTTTCAAACAACTTTTAACCGCTGAAGTCTTCTTCAGCTTTGACTTACTCTCTCACTTTTTAATACAAAATTGAAAGTTGCTAAGGTGAATTAATGTCATTAATGCCATAGTTCAGCGCTCCTTATTTATATGGTACTGTGAATGTTCAACTTGTTCAACATGGCAAGCTTCCATTTAAGCATCATTACATTCACTTTTATTTATGAATAACAGGTGTTAATTCAAAAGGTATGTGATGCACCCTTGGGAGATATATATAGATAGTTGTGAAATTATTGTCTTAAATTTATAAAAGATGCAATACTTTATTTTAAAATATTTATTTTATGTACAAAGATGAAAATAACCACCATGTTGAAATAAAACTCTGAACAAGTAAAGTATTATTTGCATGTATTCATAATGTATTGATACCTAAGAGGTCTTAAAAATCCACAGAATTATGATTCAGATCATGTATTCCTGAAACACGACAAGGATGTATTTCAATCTAAAGGTGTCAAAGGTATCTGTGTACTGGGTATGCATGGCACGGTTTTGGTAGCAGTGGGGATACACAGATGGCTTCTCTGAGAAGCTGTCAGAAGCTTCCCCCATGTCCAATAGAGCCAGTGCCAGCCAGCTCCAAGAAGGACCCATCAGTGGTAGTAGTAGCGCCACTGTGAAAACATATTTAAGAAGGAGAAAGAGTTCCTGCAGAGGAGCAACTGCAGCCAAAGAGAAGAGTGAGAATATGTGAGAGAAGCAGCCCTGCAAGACACCAAGGTCAGTGCAGAAGGAGGTGCTTCAGGCTCCAGAGCAGATATTCTCCTGCAGCCTGTGGTGATGCAGACCATGGTAAGGCTGTGCCCCTGCCACCTACAGAGGTCCAAGGCAGAGCAGATTCCATCTGTAGCCCAGGGAGGACCCCACACTGGAGAAGGTAGATGCCCGAAGAAGGGTGTGAATAACAATGCTTACAAGTCTGAGAAATAAAAGTGTTGTGAAAAAGGACTTTGAAAGGAACCAGGCCCCCACCCTTTATCATGAAGAATATCCCATTAGCATAATCTCTCTCTGTAGTTTGACTATACCATGATCCTCCTATGACACTAATATTTGGACTTTCCACTTCTGTTTCCTTTCTAAAAATACATGAAAATGAGGAACACAAAATAGTAAAAAGATTCTCTTTATTAAATTTATCTGAAGATCAGTTACTGCAATTTGTAAGCTGTTCATGAGTACTGTGTCCTCCTTCCTGGAAGGACCCAAAACCACCCACACCCAAAGCTGCAGATAAATGAAGAGAACTCCACTCATGCTTTTGAACCCTTATTTAATAGTATTGAAACGAATATTTAACAGTATACCAAGAGGAAGGAGCCCCAACAAGCAGATGAAGAAAGATACCTCAAGAAGAGACAAAGACAGTGGAGGAAAGCAGCAGAAATAAGAATCTACATCTGTAGCTGAGGAAGAAAGTGTGAGGATATGAGTTTTGATACAGTAAGTGTAATTGTCTCCTGGCTTTTAACAGAGCATTGTATGAGCTGTGGTCAATGGAGATGTGTTTAAAATGAAAAATGTATATTATTAAAGAGATTACAAAATTTAAGGCAGACTTTAAAACACATTTGGGCTGCAAACATGAAATTTCCTCTTGCACTTGGCATGCTGGAAAAAGCAGACGTTAAAACATGTGGATGTGTATATAATAGCACTGTTTCTTAGAGTGTACCTCCTTGCTGAGATAAATTTGAAACAAGAAATATAGAAGAGTTTTAGTATCAGCCAAGGGGCTCTCTCAGTTTTGGCAATGTGAAGATATAAATCATTAGACTTTTTTAATAGCGCTACCTGAGATACTAAATTTATTTCAACAAAATATAACTGACACACATTTAATAGAACATCAATATCTTAAAACATTTTAAAAATTATCTTCAAAAGTATATTTTCTCAGGTTGTGGTAAAGCCAGTTTACTGTGGAGATGTCTTCGAATAACAGAACAATTCAGTGCTGTGGTGCGGTGTTTTACATAATTATCCCCCTAATGACTAAGCAATTCAGCAAGAAATTGTGAAAATGCAACGATTCACTCCCAAAATGTTTTATATTCTACTGTGTACTACGAAATTAATTTGCATGGGATTAAGAAAGACTATGGAAGACAGTACTCATGGTAATGATAGATAAGGTAAACCAAAAATAGAAGAGACAAAACCTATGAAACATTACTAGACATGTGAATTCATCACTCACAGTCAAGAAGCCAATCCAGATGTTCCCATGCTTCACTGATTTGCCTTTATTATGTGATTTTTTTTAATTTTTTTTTTTTTTTTTTTTTTTTTTTAGAGCCACTTTCAAAATCAAGGTCTGGGTTGTGGTTTTTTTTTTCCTCATTCATATAATTTTTCAGAGTTGCTTCTCCTCAGAAACAAGTACCACAGCGCTGTTGTAGCTGCGACAGCAGTTGGATAATACATGTTATTCTGTTGAAGGCTGGTAAACAGGGAGACCATATCAGTTGTAAAGAGACAAACAGAATCACACAAAGAGTTACCAGCTTTATGAACTGAGGAACCTTGACATCATTTGACGTTCATTATCAGTTACCAGTATCTGGTCCCTGCTGTTGGTGGAACAGCACTACAAAATACCTTGAGTAAATGAGTGTATTTTGTGAACCCATCATGGTCCAAGTAGCATGCTTCCCTCTTCAAAGAAGTTGAGTTAGCCAACAAAGCAGTAAATCCTAATACATATTCAACAGTGGCCACAGACATTTGGAAACACATCTGTCCATTGTTTCAGAGTTTAGTTTTGAAGAAAGCACTAGCTATTTTGCTGCAGTAAGGAAGAATATTGTAATTAATTTAGGAAAAAGGACATTTAACTTATTCCCATCTGCAGCAGCAGAAGATCAAAAATGTTAACTTTCCTCTTTCATGTTTCTTCCATTTATGATTCCAGGTAGACTTCTTTGGAGATAAAGTTATACTGTGTATAAAATGTGGAAGAATAACATGTTCTTAGACCTGCATATTTCTTTCGTGCAATGGGTTTATTTTAGAATCATTGTTATAGCCTATTTATATTAGAAAACTAGTGAATTCTAGTGGAATTCACCATTCAAACTTGATGAACCATAGAAACAATAAACTGATCTATCTGAGAAAAAAGTGCAATTACTTCCTGCCTAAATTCTTATCTCTGTCTAACTTGTCTCTAAACCAGGAAGGTGATGAGAATCTTGTAGGATTGATTAAAAAGGCTGTGGGACTTCCTGAACTGTATTTAATTTTGGAAATAAATCATACACAGTATTAAGCAGTATTCAATGACCAGTAGATGGGTAGGTATAACAATTAACTTTCTTTCCTGTTCAGTCTTCTAATATTGATGCGCAATACTTTCGTTTGAGACACTTGAGTATTTGCACTTTTCAGAGCACTAATTTTGTACTCTGTTTTTCTACTAGCTGGATGGCATTCAGATCCCTGAACCATATTCTTGCCAACATTTCCTTCACCAGTGCAATAAAAAATCTTTCTTACACGAAACAATTCAACAAATCTGTTCTTTCTTTCTCTTTTGATTCCTGTAAATTTACTGGGGCTACTTACTTCACCTTGGATTCAAAAGCTTTCTCCATTTTTTCCCAGTACTCTCTATATTGGATGGGAGGGAGGTGGAAATAAAAAGCTTCACATCTCTTCTATTTAGAAGGTAGTTGACCATATTCCTGAACATGCTGTTGCAACATACACCCCTCCCACCACATCCACACACACACACTCAGAGAATATTGTTATCAGTTCAACTGTTGTATTTTTCTTTCATTTCCTTCCCTCACTGTATGACTGTTGGACTATCAGCAGCTATAGATAAGCAAGTCAAATATTATGACTTAATAGTAATTTTTTTATCAGTCAACATCGTTATGTTACTGAGTAAACATCAGCATGCCACTTTATAAACCCCATGACTCGCCTGCACCTTGAACAGATAAACTGGAAAACAAAATCAAGACAATGAGGATAATCAAAGTTATAAGATGGCTTGCCTGAGAAGAAACTAAACAGATTAAGTTCCTTCAGGCTTATAAAGGCCCAGATGAAGCAAAATATTCAGAAGACTTTTAAAATCATGAGTGGCTTCCAGATCACTTTTGATGATACTTAAACCTCACATCAAAATAGCTACTCTATAATTCTTCAAATCTAAACTCTTTGAAGGATGCTGGTATTACAAAACTATTATTTAAAGATGTGTGATGTTCATTATATTTGTCCCAGCTCCTATCTGATCCAGTGCAACTTACACTAACTAGGGAGAACTTTTTCCTTTTTTAACTTCAGCAAGATCTGTTGAGCTAACTACTCAAAGCTATCTTTAGTGTGTGGGCCAACATGTGATTTCCAGAAAGGATTTTTAATTATTCTAATCAGTTTTTGTGGGCAAGTGTGCTATTCTAATAAAAATGTACTCCTGCCTTTCCACAAATTGACGTTATATGCAATACCCAATTAAAATCTAGAAATCAAGCATTAAACCTCCCACACCTCTACTTGCTGGTTCATTCCTCAGGTCCCAGGCTGGGTTCCCATCCACCCTGCAGAACTAGAAACAGGTTCTGATACATCAAAGAGAATTAGACCTCATCTTTAAGTGTTCTCACCAACTTCCATGGAAGCACTACCCACAATCTGAACTAGCCTGGAATCAACACATAAGGTATCTTCCACCAACATTAATACTTTCAGCTGTTGATATGCCTATTCAGAAACAGCGCCTATCTTCCAAACACGTGCTGCAGAAAGCTTCAGAGATGACAGTACACAGAAAAAACATCATTATATGTGTGGTTTTGCATTCTCAGGGAACATATTAGACAGATCATTGCATTATTTGTTTGGCATATGCACACTGACAGCCTCTCACAGCATTAGTCTTTTCAAATGGATAAATCTGTTTGAAATGGATTAGCCATTTTACTTCCCCGTGCAAGAATAATGGTACTGATGCAAATGTAAATCAGCTGTTTTCTGTTAAACATCACATTCAAAGCAAATGCTTGCATTACAAAGGATACCAATTTGCTCTGAAGGTGTGAAGTGGTTCAGTGGTACAAAATTCTCGTCAACACTTGCTGCCATCTTCTGGTTTTATAAAAATCCACAAATGTATATTAAAAATGACTTCTTTTCAAACCAAAATATTCCTTTGGGACAGACATAAGATGAAACATGACACTTTAAAAATTTACTATCCGGTTTCGTAGCAACGTTCATGTCTCACAGATGCAAGTCTACAAAAAGCATACATGAAGCACTGAGTTTTGACAACATAAGAAAAGGAACTCTGGCAAAACATTCATAATGCTGTTATGTTTTATAGATTGTAAAAATGAGACATTTTTATTATTGGTAAATTACTAGTGACATACAGTGACATTATTATATCTTACTACATAATGTCTTATATGACCACATGTGTACTCTTACTGATGCATTGCGTGCTGTCTTATGCTGTTTGGAAATTTCATATTTGCATAAAAACAAGATGCTTCAACCAAAAAAAAAGAGAAAAGTTGACTAAAAGTCAACCTTGTGTCACTTAAGTCAACCCAGGAGAAACAGAGTGGAAATCAGGAGAATTCTAAAGCAATCTCCAAGGCACAAATCAACAAGAATTCAGCAAAGGTATGAAATGGGATGCAAGGTCCTAAATTCAGAGGTTCAAAAAAACAACAGACATGTGAGTACCAAACAATAGTACAAGTGCTTGCAAGCTAGTTCCAAATAAACTCTTCCTGGAACGGGACTAAGACCTTCATTTCTAAGAACAGAAGATTAATGACCCTGGACATATCACCAAGCTAATGGTCTGATAATCCAAGATGCATGCATGTTACCATACTACAATTTAAAAACATATCATTTTCTCTAGCACAGTGATCACTTCAGACCTGCCTTGTTCAGTCTGAAAATGTGATTTTTAATACATCATTTGGCTTTGTGCTCAGAGACTGTTATGCAACCTCCTCTACATGTGCATAAATCTACCAAATGACACTGAAATTCATAAAATTACTGTTATCCAGTTGTCTAAGCCTTCAAAACTCTATGATTTACCTGTGTGATACAAGAAACCTCCTCAAGTAGAAGTGGTTTAAATGCATTTCACTGTGAGGGCCCTGAAGCATGGTGGTCAGACTCCCTTGCTTGCTGCCTAAAGAAAACAGCCTATGTTAGCCAACGTACTTAAATATTACAACACCAATGGACACTGAATGCCCTAGTACTTCAGTTCAATTTCTAGGATCCCGTCTTTATTGCTACACTTCCCCAAGTGATGTATGGCCAGCTTGTCCCCATGTCTTGAGAAGAAGGATTTCAACAGGCATCAAGGCATGTAGATTAAGACTTACAAAATCAATTTGAGCAACTTGAGGTACCTATGACAAGCTGAATTTTAGGCATTTTTAAAGACTTATTCTTCCAGTTACAGAGGATTGCCCAGTAGAAGTAAAACAGAGAAGAGAGACAATTTCACGAGCAGATGACTATTATTTGAGTTCTGGTCCTTATATACATTTTTTCCTCATTGAAATAATTACTTTAGGTCAGGGTTCTGAAGATAAATTAAATGCAACTCAGAACAAGGAAAAATAAGTGAACAAATTGCTAGACAGAATTCTACATCATAGAATCAGGGAGAAACCAAGAAGCTGCCTAGAAATGTCTGTTGTGAATCATTAGCCTGACAGATATCTTTGAAAATTGAAAATACAGAACAAACAATTAATAGGTTTTATCATTATTTAGGTAGTTTGAAAGTTCTTAATAAATCCTCCTACAAGAGGATTTTGGTCTCTAGCCGACCATGAGATGAAATACTGTTGCAATATTAGAGAAGAGAGAGATGTAAAATAATAATTACTGTTAATATGTGAAAAGTTTAAAGAAGAGGGGATGCCGTAATGGATGGGAACCTAGCTGAGAGCTGATTCCCTCTTATGACTGAGTGACATAACCAAGTGAGTTTTTTGTCAAAGTGTATTCAGTAGAGTATGTACGTTTATGTTCATCATGACTGTCTGTCAGAAAGAGGCAGGAAAACATAGGTGTGCAGCTGTTCTATGACCTTCATACTTGGCCACACTGGTGTGGGTAACAGTGGGATAATGAGAAACTGCACTGCCCACGAGTAAACAATTACCGATCTGGTGTAAAGAAAGTTGTTTTTCTAAGGGTATAAAAGCAGGACCCCCTTGTAGCCAAATCCAAATCCTCACCTATGGGTGTACGCACTGCAGACTCCTGGCACTGGCTGCAACAGGGCTTCTCAGCTTAAAGTGTGGGACTGGATGATGATTTGGTGGTAAATAGTGATGTATTTCTTCTTAATCTCTGTTCTCTATATGCAGCAATGATTTGATGCATTGCTAATTTTTCTCTGTATTTATATATATATATAGGTATCTGATTTATTGCACTTATTTACTGAATATATAGAGATATATACCCAATTCGCATTAGCGTGCTTGTTTGCTTTAGAGTGCTTATTTGCTTTAGTGTTCTTGTTTAATAAACTGTGCATGTTATACAAACCAGTATACGGTCGTTTTGTTGCATACCCCGCCTGTCAGCAGAAGAGATGCAAAGATATTAATGGGTGTAGGTGAATTTATTGTTACTACTGATCAAATAAATTACATATTACACTTGGATTTGTCACAAAATCGTGTTCTAAAGTCATGACTATATAGTATTAGAAAGAATTTTAAAATTATCTAAACAAACAGGGCCACCAAATTTCTAGTTATCATTTCATAAGAAAAAAAAAAAAAAATCATTCTGAGTTTTCACTCTGATACCTAAAATGTTTACTGGCACAAATCAAGAGAAAAAAAAATCATACTAACAACACTTAATGATTTATTATAATGATCTAGAAAATTCACTGTACATAATGTTGAAACTGGCTAACACCAATTCAGGCATTGCTTTGCAGATGGCAAGTGGTGTCAGCTACAAATAATATGTACATAAAAAATTTATGCTCTGGTGGTGGGTAGGTATCTGCTTTTCCATGTTCCTTCTCTGTTATTTCCCACATGCCCTTCTATTTCTCATCAGTGATGACTTCAGGCCTCCTAAACAGTTACCTGCCACAAGTTACCAGCTGCTTTTGTACAACTTCGCACCCTAGCGCTTTTCTCATATAATGTTAGAAGTAACCACGGGCTATGACTAGGCTACCCGGGCTAGGTGTTTTTAAAATTAATTGAACTATAGTGTCATGGGGATTTTAACTACAGTGGTACGTCACTCCTGTAACTGAAGTACAAGTGCCCATATGCCCTCTTTCTATGGAAAAGCTCATAAAGGGAACTGCTGGATTCAGATTTGCCATTCGAGCCATGAAGTCCTAGTATCTCCATAAACAACTACAAAGTGAGTAACAGTGCAGAAAGACCAGGAAGTGAGACATAGCAGTGATGGCTCCAGTCCCTCTGGACTGAGCAGATTTTGGCAAGTTGACACCCCGTAGCAGCAGGGATAGTCACAGTCAATATCCAAATACTATTTTAACAAACTGTTTTGCCAGGGCCCACCTACACAGCCTCTCCACAGGCATAAAAGCAATGTGTTTTTTAAAAAAAAAGGAACAAAAACGTGGCACTAATCCCTAGGACTTCTAAAAGTTATTTTTAACATCTGCATTGGCTTCCCTACTATGTGGACAGAGATAAAACCCACAAGAATGGCTTTGGCAACATATTCTATCTTCTCAGCCTTTTACCTATAGTACCTAAGGATACCAACATATGGGAAGACCACATAGTCTTGAGTCTTACCTGCTTCCATACAGAGCTCATCAACTTACTACTGGATGACTGCAGGGATACCAAGGGTGCTTTGCAAAGGCCAGCCATCTGAAATGCGTATCTTTGTGTTGTGAGAATTTATGCTTACCCTGTGCACTTAATTTAAAAAGGGACATAAACCAACTTAAAATTATTCACATTAGTGGTAATTATTTATTGAATACAAACCACTAAAAAATGTGTGAGCTCATCAGTTCAACACTATGCTGAGAAACTTGCGTGCCCCCCACTAGATGGTGCTGTCCCTGTCACTTAATAAAGACAGCTCTCAAACTGTAACTCTTAAGCGTCCTTAAACATTACTAGCAAAATTGCTCATTCACTCTGATCCCTGCAGTCTTGCGAGGAGAAACACCAAGTGCCAAGTTCAGTATCCAGAGGTTCCATTATAGTTAAGGAATCCCAATAGCATTTTGGCTTTGCCACTCCTGTGTTGGTTTGGTTTTTTGTGTTGTTTTTTTTTTTTGTGTGTGTGTTTTTTTTTTTTAATGTAATATGTAGTGCTGCCTTTTAAGGTCTTTTTGGTTTTCATACATTCCTATCAGCTGACTGACGACTAAGAATAATTTTAAAAATGCAGATATTACAAAACAGTCCCAGAAATACTGGGAGAAAGAGTCATATTTCTGATTTGGTGTGCTGATGGCTGGAATAGACTTAATGTACTTCATAATAGCTTGCATGGTGCTATGATTTGGATTGTGATGAGGACAGTGTTGATAACACACAGATGTGATGTTTCAGTTGCTGCTAAGCAGTGCTTGCACAGCACCAAGGCCTTTTCTGGGTCTTTTATTTTAGCGAGCAGGCTGGGGGTGTGTTGACACGGGAGTCACGAACAATGCAGTAGACGATCAATGTGATCAAGCGATTGCCAAATTTATTACAAAGCCTTAACTCCTTATATACTATTTTTTACATGCACTTACAGTGATTTGCCATATTATGATTGGATACATGTCTTGAAGACCCTTAGTGACTAACATATAATTGGTTAAGCACAGGTGTGAGAACTTGACCTCGAAAGCTTGCCAACAGTCCACAGTTCTCATTAACTCAGTGAATTCCAGCTTCTTCTTATCTTGCTTGCTTAAGCTTCTTTGGGCCTCTCATGGCCTTGCTGTATCTTTCAGGATTATTCAGAGTTTATGTACCAATTATGCATTCTCCTGTGAGAACACTGTCTCCACAGGGGTGCACATGGAGCTGGGAGGGAACACAGCCAGGACAGCTAATACCAGCTGACCCAAGGGGTATACCAGATCGTATGGCAGCATGCTTAGCATATAACACTGGGGGAAGAAGAAGGAAAGGGGCACATTTGGAATTATGGCATTTGTCTTTCCAAGTAACCATTACTCACAGGGGAGCCCTGCTTTCCTGGAGATCGCTGACTGCCATGGGAAGTAGTGAATGATTTCCTTGCTTTGCTTTTCTTGCATGCACAGCTTTTGCTTTCCTTATTAAATAGTCTTTATTTCAACCAACAGGTTTTCTCACCTACTCTTACAATTCTTTCCTCCATTCTTTGGGGTGTGCTTGTGGGTGCAGTGTGGAGTGAGCAAGTGGCTGCATGGCCCTTAGTCGCCAGCTAGGGTTAAGTCACGATATTTGGCCAACTGAAACAGAGGAAAAAATATTTAGCCACATACTGACCTTCAGATCTGACACCACACACCTGACTTCTCTCGTCTCCCTTCCTACATTTTCCCCCACAAAAACCCCCAAACCTCTAGAGAAGTGCATTTAGCAGACTAAACAGTCTTACAGGTTAAATCTAGCATAAAAACTACCATTTGACTATTACTACTAACCTTCAGCATTACAACAGTACAGCTCTGTCTTGTTTTCAGCTGGTATAGTTTTTGTTTTTTTTTTTCCTAGTGGTGGGTGCAGTGCTGAGTTTTGGCTTTAGTCTGAGAACAGCGCTGATAACACACCAATGTTTTAGTTGCTGCTCCGTAGCGCTTACCCTGATCAAGGACTCTTTCAGTCTCATGCTCTGCCACTGAGGAAGTGCACAAGAAGCTGGGAGGAAGCAGAGACAGGACACCTGACCCAAATTAGCCGAAGGGGTATTCCATACCACAGCACGTCATGCTCAGTATATAAACCGGGGGGAGTCATCTGGAAGGCCCAGATCGCTGCTTGGGTCAGGCTAGGTATTGGTCAGGGGGTGGTGGGCAATTGTATTGTGCATCACTTGTCTTTCTTGGGCTTTATTCCTCTCTTTTTCATTGCAATTACTATTACATTTTACTTCATTTCAATTATTTCACTGTCTGTATCTCAACCTGCAGGTTTTACCTTTTCCTGATTCTCATCCCCATCTCACCAGCAGGGAAGAAGTGAGAGAGGGGCTGTGTGGTACTTGGTTGCCAGCTGGAGTTAAACCACGATGACCTGCAACCGCGCAACTATATTACCTGACTGATGTTCAGTAGCACAACAGATGTCTGAATGCAGGATAGGGAGTACAGGCTTCACTGAAGACTAGTGCTTTGTATTTAATTAAAACACAAATAATACGTTTAACAATCAGATAGCAGAAACAGAAATAGAAGCAAAGTGCCACACATTGTGCAGGATGTGCAGCACACTGTGGGTATTTCTCTGTGCAGCACACTGTGGGTATTTCTCTGTGCAGCACAGTAGGAATGTACACTGCAGCTGAACAGAGCCATACTTCACCCACAAAGGCTAGGAGTGAATAAAAAGATCAAGATAGCCTATGAGTTCTCAAAGTGATTTCTTAAAATTAAGGAAGTTATATCTAGCTGCCACTTCTGTCAAAATGAGGTCTGGGTTATGCAAAATAGCAGATAGTGTACCCTGAGCAGTTCTGTCAATAGCATGTGTAACCTATGAGCAATCTTACTAACATGGGTTTCTCTTGTGTAAATCTGTCACAGCAAACAGATTACTTGTATTCCCAGCATTCAGAACTGCCCTGCTGGGGCCCCGATGCCATTTCTACTGGAATCAGTGGTAACATCTCTGTTTACTTCACTGATCTGAGGATCACTTACAATGACATTAATGCTTCTCTTCTAAAACGAGAGAGTAGAAAAAAATTGCTATTGCAAACACTGGCTGTTTGGGAAGCCAACTCAGAGTGCATGTGATTGTTCAGGAAGTGCCACTTTTAAGGCGCATTACCAGCTGCTGCCTTTTTTTTATTTCATGTTTCTTTCTTTCAGCTAGAACTCTTCAGAGTAATCATTTCAATGTATTTTATCTACACTGGAAACATAAGGGTCAGGATAGACCTCCAAAATCCTTTCAGTTATAATAGATATATATATGATTTACCCAATTTAAAATTAAATGCAAATTCTGAAATCTGGTGTAAACTAAATGTTAAGTATAGTACTTCATCAAATCTTTTAATCAATGACAACTGCCAAAACGTGAAATATATTGGAAAAACTTCTTCTGTCTACTGTTATGTTAGACTGCAATTCCACTTAGCATGTTTTCTTCTGACTATATATTATGTGCAATAATCTCATTCAGTTAAACTCAAAGAATTTCAGCTAACAAAGGTTGTAGTTCACAAGAGAACTCCAAGTTGCCAAGAAATGCCTTGACTCCAGAAAAGAATTCCAGATCTTTATTCCTCTATCAAGACCAATGAATGCTGTAACAACCTGGCTAATATACCTAACCTCTACAGAAATATCCTGTTCTCCTAAAAAAAAAAAAAAAAAAAAAAAAAGAACCCCAAAATAAACAAACAAAAAAATACGCAAAACCCCAAACAAGAAAAAAAAAACAACAAAATTCTCACTTTATGATTCTGAAACAAAAAGCATAAGCAATAACAAATTAGTAACCATAAAAAATGACAATAATATAGTTTAATTATCAAACTACAAAATTAAAACCATAAACATGGAAAAACATTAACCTAAATGAAAAAGCTCATACTGAATCATATGGGTAAAGTGTGGATGTAATATACTTGGGCTTAATTATTGTCCTTAGTGTCACAATGTTATCAATTTCCTTTCTTTTGCCATATGGCACCTCTTCAGTTAAGGCAGGAACCTCCTACTTTGTGTTCTATTTCTAGTAACCATTCACACATAGGGCCAGACTTCTGCAGTTACTTAGGCACCAAAAACACATTCTTGGCGGTACTGATGTAAGCAACAAATAATTCTTGCCAGCAGACATCAACAAGAGAGCATTTTACAACTAACGAGGGAAAAGACACAGTTTACAGTGCTAGGAGTCTCCTGAACAAAACTTGAAGATCAGCATCTTCCTGGTGAATGTATTCAGAAGCCTACTGAACTTTCAGTGTTTGTTTTGCCAAACCACTGAACACATTTCATTGACGATGGCAGGAAGAATGCCATTACTCTCTAGTTAGTTGCTACAACTGCAAGAACTGGCCTTGAAATTGAGATGAAATGTTTTATTGATAAGCAGACCTTGGAGTTTTTATTGTGTATCATGAACAGATGTAAAATTCAGGAGTGTTTAGACTCTTCTAGTTTTGAAGAGTTTAAAGTCAGTACTATGGATTTACTGAGTAAGCTTACTACATTTTACAGCAGTTAGTACATTGCTGCATGTATAATTGAAGTAGTTTAGGACTTATTTCACCTTGTCCTCAGGAAAGGTTGTGTAACTAGAGCAAACATTGTTCCAGCATGATTCAGCTGATTCCAAAGAACACTCAAAACCGTGTGTCTCTGAAAGACTTGGAAATAAAGCATCCCTGTGATGTCTGGCTTTACTGTAGTTATGAATACATTCTAGAATGGTTTATGAAATAGTTCATACATTTTGACATCCCTGTAAGATTGACAGAATTCAATGTTTGGTGGGGTTTGGTGACACACTAATGAGGTTCACAGTGCGCCCTGTTTTAATTCACCACCTCTCATGCTGTTTTGTGCCAAAGCCATTCTGAAAGCACTACCTGCAACACTGAAGAAACAAGCTTGAGAATTTTCATATTTATGTACATGAAAATACATGGAATAGGTCTAAAGTTATATGATTTCATTAGACCCTGTAAATTAGAAGTTTTTGAGAACAAAACCAAGAAGAAAAATCTTTTATTTATTTCTTCTATGGGCGAGTTTACTTCCCTGAACTCTTAGTACGGGACTGAGAAGGCTGGCTGTGATTGTCCTGTACCAGAGGACAGCCCTGTACCCTGAAGGTGACTTGACGACCTCCCATCCTGACCTCTGTGTGAACACTGCTCAGATTTCTTCTGAACTCTCTTGCCTTGGTAAGTCTGCAGATGTTACAGACTTCTAACTATGGCCACAAGGTTACGACAGAAAACCACTCCTCTATGGGCTGCTGCTTCCCTTGGGGCACATCCACCTGCTCCAGTGTGGGTTCTCCATGGGCTGCAGGTAGATATCTGCTCCAGCATGGATCTCCATGGTCTGAAGGGGACAGCTTGCCTCACCATGGTCTGCACCACAGGCTGCAGAGGAATTTGTGCTCTGGTGCCTGCAGCATGTCCTCCCCTCCTTCTGCACTCACCCTGGTGTCTGCAGGGCTGCTTCTCCTGTTTCTCACTCCTCTCACTCACAGCTGCTGTGCAGCAATTTTCACCCTTTCTTAAATACACTATCACAGAGGTGCCACAAGCATTGCTGAGAAGCCCAGCTGTGCCCTGGAGCGGGTTTGTTGGAGCTGGCACAAATGGGCTGTCTGGCACAGGGCACTACCCAGTTTCTTCTAAGAAATGCTGCTCTCTGTCCCCGCAAATGTGCCATGAAAACCCAATACTGCATGCTGCAAAAACTCAGGGGTTTTGCTTACCAATGAAACTTTTTGACTTAATTTAAAACCTAATTGTTGCAGTTCCAGGAACAAGTTGGATATAAATTATTTTCTTCCTGTCATCATCAAAGAAATGCACTGCGGCTGTGTGACAGAACAAGAACCTTGTGAGCGTGGGAGGCATCGGCACACAGTCACTCAGGGCAAACATGACCCAGATTTTGCAGTCTGATTCACCACATCCCAGTGGTGTGAGAGTCAAACTCTTTGGAGAAGTACCAAGATTCAACTTGGTTTAGTCATTATGCTAATAATAGAATTATAGAATGGATAGGGGTGGAAAGGACCTTAAAGACCATCTAGTACCAGCCCCCCTGCCATGGGCAGGGACGCACATCAGACCAGGTTGCTCACAGCCCCCTCCCCAGCCTGGCCTTAAACACTTCCAGAGTTGGGGCAGCCACAGCTTCTCTGGGCAACCTGTGTCAGTGCCTCACCACCCTCAGTGAAGAATTTCTTTCCTAATGTCTAATCTAAACCATCCCTCTGTCAGTTTAAAGCCATTCCCCCTTGTCCTGTCACAACACGCCTCTGTAAAAAGTCCTTTTCCAGATTTCCTGTAGGCATCCTTTAGGTCCTGGACACTGCTCTAAGGTCTTCCCAAAGCCTTCTCCAGGTTGAAGAAGCCCAAGTCTCTCAGCCTGTCTCCATAGCAGAGATGTTCCAGCCCTTGGAGCATTTTTGTGGCCCTGCTCTGGACTTGTTCGAGCAAGTTCATGTCCCTTTTGTGTTGGGGATCCCAGAGCTGAACACAGTACTGCAGATGGAGTCTCATGAGAGCGGAGTAGATGGGCAGGATCACCTCCTTTGACCAGCTGGCCATGCTCCTTTTGATGCAGCCCAGGATATGGCTGGTTTCACACTCAAGCCAGCTCATGTTGAGCTTCTCATCAGCCAACACCCCCAGGCCCTTCTTCCCAGCAGTACTTTCATCAGTTCTCTGCCCAACCCATAGCTGTGCCTGAGGTTGCCCCAACCCAGTTGTAGGACCTTGCACTTGACCTTGTTGAACTTCATGAGGTTGGCACTGGCCACCTCTCATGCTTCTCAAGGTCCTTCTGGATGGCATTCCTTCCAGCATGTCGACTGCACCACACAGCTTGGTGTCGTCGACAGTAATTCAGTTGCAGTAATTTCTACACTGGCTTAAGCCGGGGGAAAAAAAACAGAAAAAAAAAATATGGTAACGGCCATCCCATTTGAACCCCTTGGACCAGCTGACTGACGTCCTAAACCCGGGCAGGAGCTGCCGGCCAGTGTGCAACCACCGCATGGCGTTCGGACCGACCACGAGCACACCTGGAGGTTCCTATTCCCGGTCAACCTGCTCCCCACTCCCTCCCAGCGCCCTACCTCGGCCCCGCCGCTCCCCGTGCCGGGCCGTGCCGTGGCGCGGCGCAGCGCGGCGCACCACGCCCTCCCACGCCTGCAGTCGGCAACAAGCTACCGCGCCTGCGCGACAGAGAGCGGCCCAAGGCGCATGCGGGGGGAGGGCGGGGCTGGGGCGTCAGCTCCGTCCCCTCGGGCTGGGGGAGGGGCAGTGGTCGGGTAGGAGCTGGCGGTCCGGGGGCCGCGCTGGTGCTGCTGCCGCCGGCGTGGCAGTGGGGGACAGGATGGTGTTCGAGTCGCTGGTCGTGGACGTCCTGAACCGTTTCCTCGGCGACTACGTGGTGAACCTGGACAGCTCCCAGCTGAAGCTGGGCATCTGGGGAGGTAGGGGGCTGCCACGCCGCGGCGGGACGCGCCGCCTGGCCCTTCCGCGCTGGGGAGCAGCCTGCCTGCCCGCCCGCCGCCTCCGCCTTCAGCACCCTCGCTTAGCTGCCTGCTCGCCCCCGCAGGGAGGAGGCCGAGGCGGTGGTCCCTGAGCGTCGGGGCCCGTCGGGCCGGAGCGGGCGATGCCGCCCCGCCACCGCGCTGGGCTGACTGCCCGCAGCTCCGCCGCCGCTCCACCTGCTCGGCAGCTTAAAAATAGTTGTGGGGGCGGGCGGCAGGGAAGTGTCCGCGGGGGGCGTGGAGCAGCCGGGTGCGGCAGCGGGGAGAGACCGGGAGGCGCTGCAGCGGGTGGGGGAAGCGCTGGGGGTGTGTGAATGCCCGCTTGCGGTGAATTCTTCCTCGTGGAGCTGCCCCTGCTGCCTATTCCTGGCTGGGTCGTACCCTGGGTGGGGAGGTTGAGGGTTCGGTCCGAGCGGCGCTCAAGGCACTCGCGGAAAGTTAGGGGAGGGCTTGGCGGGAAGTCTTACACGGCCTTGCTGAGCGCCAAACCGGACCGACTTTTTTCCCTATCAAGAAATAAGAAACTGAAAACAAACGGGGTTTTGATAATATTTTAGTATCGGTGGTGGGCCGGTGGGAGCGAGCAGCCTCTCTGCGAACAGCTGTGACATTCCATTTCTTGGTCCTGTCATCAGTAGGTCTAGAATATTTGTCATTTTTAGCGTTGAAGTATCAGGAATGGAGACTGTCTTAGGTGTTTGCAGAGGCTATGACCAGCCGTGCTAGGCGAGTAGAATAGTCTGTAGAATGGCAATTAGTATGCCAGTTTTGAAGGAGGGGAAGTATTCTGTTTTGTGGAGGTCCCTTTAGTAACGTAAGTACAAGAAAACAGCAGCAAAGATCTCTCCTTCCTGTGCGTCTGGGCAAAGTAAGGCAGGTTAAGAAGAGTAAGACCCACACAACTGACAGATGTGTATGCAGTGACCACTCCTGGCTGGGTTTTGAATGCGCATTCTGGGTGTCTGCAGCATCAGCAAAAGCAGAGATGGACATTTGCTGTTTTTTTTTTTGTTTTTCTTTGTTTTTTTACATGTATGTTCATATGTCTGCAGGTGTGAAGCATCCTTGAAGTACAATTCCAGTCTTAGGTACTCATATTTATGAATCAGATTTTTTTTGCATCTTGGACATTTTTGTTTAATGCATCTATTTTCTGAAATGGTGTCCTTGTTTGGTTTCATCTCTGCTGTAATTTTCCTTCAGTTAGTCAGGGAATTTTTGGGATCTTTGCAAAGTTCAGTCTCTGTATGGAGTTGTAACACTGTGACAGCACATGTAACTGCTGGATAAAAAGTAGTAGTCCTTGATCTGTAACAGTAAGGCCCAGTGTAGCGTTGATGTGTTATATACTGTGCGTTGTATGTGTCTTGTTTGAAAAGAATGAGTTGCACTTTTGCTGAAACACACAGTATCAAACGAATAATTTGTGTACAGAACACACCATTTGTGTTCTTAAGTTATCCTAGTTTCTTCTTTCATTTCAAGAATGGCAAGCAAGATAATGTAAAATAGAATCATAGAATGGTTAGGGTTGGAAAAGACCTTAAGATCATCTACTTCCAACCTCCTGCCATGGGCAGGGAATAGAATCATAGAATAAATAGTCCTCCCTCCCTCCATCTTTCTTGCTGTTGCTATTGTTCAGGCCTGGTACCAGTATAAGGACAGCAGCTTCACACCTGCAGCTTTGTCTAATAATAATGAAGATGACACTAACGCTATAAAGCTGTCAGCAGCACTCTAAGCTGACCTCTGTACCTCTCTGGAGAAAGGAACTTTAAGATATGGAACATTTAAATATTTTGGGTAATGTTTAGACATTACAAAGAGGTAGAACCTTATTTTTCCAGTGCTGTAGATTGCTGGTGGTTACTCTTGGCAGGTTATGGTTCTACGAGGCAGCTCTTACCAGACTAGATGCACATCAGATCTCTCATTTAAAAAAAAAAAAAAATCCTAAATAGTTTTCACTGGTTTTAACTGTAGAGTGTTAATATGGGGCTGTTACGTTTTTTTATCTATGTGGAACTTAATTTTGCGCTCTTACATTATTTCCTCTTCAAGTAGTTTTAATGTTTTAGAGGCTTTAGTATATTTTTTCTTTAAATTCCTTTTTCTACAGAATGGTGCCTTTGTACTAGAGAAAAGATTAGTTTTTCTCTACTTAGTCTGTGCACTTGCTTAGCATGAAAATTGGTATATGAAGCTACATCTTGCTCTGAGATGCCTAACTGTGTAGCATTGCTGAAGGATCACCTATAGAGGTTTATTTTTAACTCGTCTGCTGCATGATGCTTTCACTTGCATTTGCAACTTCAACTGTGTTTAATGTTTCATTTCAAACAATGTGGTTTTTTTCGTTCCAAAGATCTTGGAGGACTAAAAAATTGCATGCCTCTATCTAAAAGGCAGTTAACAGTAGTAATAGCAGTGGACTGCTGTATTTATATGGAGGCCATCACTGATTAGTAGATCCCTACACTCAGTGTATCTAGATGCTACTGATAATTTTATTGTCTTCCTAATTACTGAAATTACGGAACTAAATTATTATCATTTTAATAAAATAGTACTATTTTTTGTCTTCGTATTTCATGTAAACTTAATAAATTTTTGTGCTTTCCTGCACTCTCTGAAAGCATTTCCATTAACAGCTCTGTGTTTTTATATAGTACTTGTTTTTGTGTGTCATAAACTTGCTAAATTTTACATAAATCATGTAGTCTTGAAATCAGATTGTGCCAAATTAATTAAATATTTTGATAGCAGTTAAATGGGATGTTTTCTATCTGTAACAAATGGCCAGTGCTTTTTGGATGCTATAGCACTGCATCCCCACTATAAATCTGTATCTTAAATTTTAAAAAGTTTTTTTTTGTTTGTTTTGTTTTGTTTCTGAATGAATAAATAACCAAGGGAGTTTTTTTAGATGCTGGAACAGATTATGTCCTTGTGGTATTTCGTAGCTAACATGTTTTAAATCAAGAGTGGTAACCTGTTGGTAGATTCTGGTTATATGGATTAAAACTAACTTTATATAGTTTCAGCTTCTGCAAATTTGGGAGCTTTAGTAATGACCTTTTAATGAACAAGCTTTTTAGTTTTGCATAATAAGAGAATTCATCATGCCACATTAAATCTATCCATATTCAATCTGTGTAGTAAAGTTGTGTGATGAAACTGCTCCAAACAACATACATGAGCACTTATTTTTTTGCCTCTTAAAAAAAACCCCAACCTCAGATTGAAGGGTAAAAATGCAGACTGTCTCAGTACTAAAGAAAGATGCGATGTCTGGGAACAGAGTCATGGCTGAGAGATTTGCAAGAACTGAATAACCTGAAATTCAAAAGGCAATGCAGAAGGGAGGACATACGAGAGCCTATGCAAGTAAAGAAGGTACTTTGAATAGGTAAGGCCAATGTTGGAAAGGCCAAGGCTCAGAAAACAATGTAACAGGGAACAAAAGCTTATTATTTTTTCCTTAAGAATTCTGTTAGTATGAAGCAGAATAAAAGAATTATCATCAAGGATAATTATTTAATGGCTGATGCTGGGAAAGATAGTGTTTTAAACCTCTTCTTATTCTGATAGTTTCAATAAGCTGTGTTAACAAATGTCAAAGTACTTGGCTCAGGTAAATGGGTTAGAGAAGTATCTAGACAAGTTACATATTTTTGCCTGCTCTAGACCTAATAAAGTTATATTTCAGTACCCAAAGAAATGATTAAAGTAATGACAGTTATCTCTGAGAAGTGAAGTGACGCTGAGGTTTCCAAACAGGATGAGAGATCAGCTCTTTCACCATGTTGCTATTTTCTTTTGACTGGGCCTAAATAACTTTTTCATTCCGTGTCATGGTCAGACCTTCTATATTGTCCTTTTAAATACTTAATTCTCAGTTGACTTGGCACACCTATTTATTAGGTAATGTCTCAAGCATATCTTACTTAACACAACTTGTTATTTGAATAGCTGGTGTCTCTTAGGGGGAAGCTATGTTAGTAGGATGGTACAGGCAGATAATTGACACAAATATGTGAGCACACAAGCACTTTTTTAATTTATTTTTTATGGCTACACCTATTATAATAAACATGACTACTTTTGCATGCCGTGTTCAGATATAGCAGAGCAAGTATATAGTAGGTGCAATCTGTCCCCTACATAGTAACAATTTGAATTTATTGAGGAATGAAGAATATCTAGTACTTTGTGCTGTCTTTCGTGACCTATTTTACAGTAGATGTCAATAGAGCAGGTATTTGGCAGGCACTGTCATCCTCAAAAACTTGGAGCTTGTCTCCAGAAGGTGTTCTTAAAGAGGAAAGAATTAAGAACACAAACAAAAGGCAAAAGCAGCAATTTGTATGAAGTAACCAAAGGGGTTCAGAAGCTGGTAACACTGTTGCTAAAAAGCAGAATTATGTTAAAATGTGTGAGTGGGCGTCCTGGTTCAGCTGTAGCAGTTATTTTTCTCCTTTTTAGTAGCTGGTGCAGTGCTGAGTTTTTGACTTAAGTCTGAGGACAGTGCTGGTAACACCGATGTTTTTAGTTCTTGCTAAGTAATGTTTACTCTGATCAATGACTTTCAGTCTCATGTTCTGCCAATGAAGAGGGGCTTTCTGGGAGAAAGCAGAGACAGGACACCTGACCCTAACTAGCCAAAGGGTTATTCCATACTGCAGCACGTAACGCCCAGTATATAAACTGGAGGGAGTTACCTGAAAGGCCCAGATCACTCACTGAGCATGTCAGGCTGGCTATTGGTCGTGAGCAGCTGTATTGTGCATCGCTTGTGTTTTTTGTTTCTTTCCTTTTCCCCTTTTAGTTTTGTATTCTCTCCCCTTGTTATTTCCCTTATCATTATTATTAGTAGTAATAGTTCGGTATTATACCTGGACTGTTCTTATCTCAACCCATGGGATTTACATTCTTTCAATTCTCCTTCCTATCCTTCTGGGAGCGAGGGGGAAGGAAAGGGGGGAGTGAGCGAGCGGCAGCATGATTCTGAGTTACCAGCTGGGCTTAAACCATGACAGTGGAAGTGTTTGGTACTGGTCAAATACCAGCTGAGGTATTTCCAGTTTCTGATGCCTGTCATCTTTCTTCTCTCTCTTGACTGCTTTCTCTGCTCCCTCACTCTTTCTGCCTTGTTCTTATTTACAAGACAGCAGAGATGGGATTAATACATAGGTTAAATCTGCAGGTTTGTATGTAGATTAATATTCTTCCCTCTTTTCAGCTCTTGTTGACATCTGTAGCAATTTCAGTTAAGCCTCTTTGGTCAAATGGTTTACTGAGTGTTATTTTATTTCATAGATATGTTCTTGTCAGACAAGTCCTTGGTAATAGATGTTTAGTTCATGCAATCTAATTTCATCTAAAATTGAAACTACAAACCTGTTTGTTCCACAATTTTGACAAATATTTGATTTTGTTCAATTATTTACAGTGTCCAGAGAACACTAAGAATTTGCTTTATAACATAGCCTACATAATTCCTAGACTGTGCTATAGGTGTTTATAAACATTCTGGGTTTTATTATTGATTTGGCTGCATGTTTAATCCTAGATATTTATACCACTCCATACAGTTTTCAAGGTTGCTTAGTTGGGCGTTTTTTAATCCATCAAATGGGCTTTTATCTGGCTGCATTTATGTTGTCAAAATAAGGAAAGAACCAATTGCCCCCAAGGGGGAACGACATCCCTCTACCCCAAACCCCACAAAGCCAAACAACCACATCTTAATGCATTTTGAAATTCTTGCAATTAAAATTTATTGGCAGTGCTCCAAGACAGTAAAATTGTAGTAAAAAAAGTAGCTGTGTTATGTCCTGTAACAGCCCTTTGTTCCCTGATATTTTCCGCTTCTATTTGCGAGGGTTAAATTTTGGCAATGAAAGAAGATACTGACATGGTCAGTTACTGCATTTCAAATAGTGAGTGTTAGAATTGGTTGCCAGTGAGGTATGTTAACTTTGCAAATAGTTCATGTTTGTTTGCAGGAATGTTTAGTCAATCATTTTTGCATTCCATCTCAAGTATAGGAAAAGGAAGGGTTGCATGCGTATATAAAATATAGTGCTTCAGTAGGAGCCTTTGATGTGTTTTTATAATCTATTCACTGTGGTTAGTCTCGCAATCAAGGTTTTTGTAAGTAAACCCTGATATTTTATTGAATGTGTTTCAGTAGTTCTATATGAAAATTAAGATGATTGAAGTTTTCCTGATTTCTACCTCTTCTAATGATTTTAGCTGAAACCTTTAAACTTACTAATTGTAAAACCATAAGTATAGGAAAAATGTTGAATAGTTGTTTACCCAACTTCCCACTCCCAGCATTTCATGTAGAGTTGTCAAAGCTGCCTTGTTTGAAACACTATTGATACTGCGTTTATTCTCTGCCCTTAACAATGTGCTCAGCTAAAATGAGCTGTAGTTCTCTACGACAAAATGTTGTTTGTAAATGCTTGAGATAATAATCCTTACTCATTTTACAGTACCTTGTTTTCAGAAACATTAGGGTTGCCAAATTATTGCAGCTTAAGTTACAGTGCCTCAGCTGAAATGTGGCATGTGCCAAACCCTTGATAAATAAGGTGATGTTTGCTTACCTGACAATGAAAGTGAAGAAACCAAACCCAGTTAAACTGCTTTGTGTGTCATGTTTAGAGTTTGCCTGTGAACTTTTTTTTACCGTGTCTCTACTGATGTGCAAAAATTGTATGCTATGCATGGTAACTTGGTTACAAACCTGAACATTTGCTCTACATACAATTAGAATTATTTGCCATGAATACAATTACATTTAGTGATGTCATCTTGGAGAAGCAAATGGCTTTTTTTTTTTCTCCCCCTTTTTTTGGTGTTTCCCATATAATGAAACTTTCTCTAATGAGTGTTAAGATCAACTTTGTCAAGGAGTAAGTTTAGAGTTGAACCCAATGGTATATAAAACTTGTCATCTTGTTATTACCTACAAACTACGTAGGCTAGTTACACTTACTAGGGTAGTTACAGACTACTGCTGGAAATCCTTTGTGGAAATCCTTTGATTTTTTTTTTTTTTTTTTTTCTTTTTTTTCCCCCTTATGTTCTTGTACAGCATAGGTGTGTTGTAAGGCTTAATAGCAGAACCACTAGCTCTCAAAAATTACCTTCTGCATATAGTATTTGTCTGGAGATGCTGCTGGTACCAAGTGCCAGATGTATAGAATTCTGCTGTAAAGTGATAATAGATTGTTGCAATGAATAAATTAAATAATTAAAAACTTTATAGTATTTTATGAGTACTACAAGATGGATAGATTACTTTACCTGATCAGCGATTCCACAGCAGTTCAACAACTTGAGCCAGCTGTTCTAATAAATGTGTATTTGAGATTAGGGTCTGGTTTCACAAAATTGGTGGTACTTTGAACATTAGTCTAATGCCATCAACACTGTACAATGGCAAGGATATTCCTTGCAGTTGGAGCTCCTGTCTGCCCCTATGTTTGGCTATTTCTAACTTGTGTCCCTCAACGGAAAGCATTATTGGGTCAATCAAATCTTCTTTTGCAATCTCAAACTGTATTCATTTCCAGGGCTGTAATCTGCTTCTGGTTTCCTGAATCTTATTTATGCCACTGCTAAGCTGTATAAGGTGTCTGTTCCATGTTCATGTGTTAACATTATACAACTAATTTGAAGGTAACCATTGCAGGTGTTCCATCCTTCTTGTAGAATTTGCAGAAGACATTGCTTTGGAGTGTGTGCATGCCATGAGTTTCCTGGTCCCTTCTAATGTTCCTTTTGTATGGCAAGTGTCTGATGCCAAGTATGTTGTAAAATCAAATCATACAAATTCAAATTTTCTGTGTTTACAGGGTATGGAATTATTGTTATCTATAGACATTTAAAAAATTGGATTTACTGACATGCTTCCTGTGCACTTTTATAAGCCTATAAATACATCTTGCAAATATAAGATCTTTTGAGAGCTAAAAATTCACTCTAAATTTCATGTTGCTAGATTTCCACAAGCACAGGGAGCAGATGGTTGAGGAAAAAGAAGCAAACTTTTAATTTAAAAATGTGTCCTTACAAAATCTGGCAGTAATTTCCAACGTTTCTAAGAATCTTAGATTTTTTTTGTTTTTTTCCCGTGGACATGCAAACTCCATCAGAAAATAGCAGATACTATTTTATAGCATGAATGAGCAGTGTGTTCTTAATAACCTTTCATGGGTATTTGAGGTGCAGGTTGTGGGTATCTTTTAAAGCAAATAGTTGAAGTAGCACAGGTCAGGGACTAATGACTCAGGCTTTGGGATATTTAGCGAGGACCACAACTACTTTGCTTATTATAGTTTTACTTATTGGCTTCTTGTTTTTTAGGAGCTGTAGCACTTAAGAATCTTGAAATAAAAGAAAATGCACTGGTAAGTTAGTGAAAATAAAATTATTGCAAAAATGATTCTTGAACTTCTGGGCTTTATGTGTTTTTTTGGCTCATATTTAAGGTACACTGTATTTTAAGTGTAAACTTACTGGTTTTTTTTTTCCTCTCCACTTGTCTGGATTACCTAATTAATTTGAGATTAAATTTAAAGGTGAAGGTGTATGCTGGCTTCATTTAGCTTTATTTTTTTTCAAAAGCAAACCCTGAAAAGCTGAAAGAATGTATTGAGGTCAAAAGCAAACATATGGCTTACTTGTCCCATTATATTGGTTTTTTTCAGTGGTTGAAAGGTAAACTCGTTAGCTTTAAGGTTATCATCTTTTTTTTTTTCTAACATGGGACCATTTCACAAGTTGCTGAAATGAGCTTTAATGTCCTAAACCACTTTTTTTCAGAGTCAGCTGGATGTGCCATTTAAAGTTATAGCGGGACATATTGGTAAGTTACATTTCACCATACACTCATGCAGGAGTTATTAAACATACTGCATTTCCTTGCAAGTCACCCTAGGCATGCTGAGCAAGTAATTTACCACGTTTCCTTGATTTGAATGCTTTGTACACTCTGAAGTTTGTTTCTTCTGAAGAAAAAAGCGTTTGAAGCAGCTCATTTCCTTAAGCTGAGGTGGCGAAGTTAAAATATACTGGAGTCTGTCTAATCAGCTTAATATTGATAAGAACCCAACACAGCAAAGACGAGCAACTGATCAGGGCTAGTTCTCATCCCTCAGAAGGATTTTGCCTTCCACGTCCTTTTCTATCCTCCTTCCCTGTTTTTGTTAATATGGGAAGTTCTCTCATTGCATGTTGGTTGTTTTGTAGAAGTTAGTGGTTTCTTAAAGCAAACTAAGTTTAAAGCCGTTATATTTCCCTTAATCTACCCTGGAAGTATGTGTTTTCTCTGACTGATTTCATAGTTTATTAAAATTAGTACTTTTGTGAAGAGTCAGAGACTCTGTAACCTGACACTCCCCATGTTTACAAAACATACACACTACTTGAAGACTCTCTTCCACAGAAAAATAAAGAAAAATATGTATTGGGGAGTATTTAGCTGGCTGATCATATAGAAGCTGCCCATGCTTTGCTTGTTTATGAGGATGCTGCATTAGGTTTGCAAGGAGGGAGAGATTGCTGTTAGGAGTAAGAAATGTAATTCGAGGGGGGAAAAAAGAGAGGACCTGTATACTTCATAATTCTGCTCATGGAGAAACTTGCCACATGTTCATTTGTGTCCTGTGTAAAACAAATAACCTAAAGGACATGTGCCTCAATTGCACTGTTTTTTTTTCTGTCTGATAAAGTAATTGTTCAGAGGTTTTGTGGTTAAATGTCAATTACCTTTTAAATATTTTTATTTTCCAGTCAACTATTTAACTGTATATCTCAACCTTTTTCTTTTGTGTTTATAGGTCAACTTAACTTACAGATTCCATGGCAAAACCTTTATACTCAGCCTGTTGAGGCAGTTCTTGATGGAGTTTATTTGCTTATTGTGCCTACAGCCAGTAAGTTAATGTAGAGGAAAAAGCAAATATAGATTGATGTGGTTTCAAAGGAATCTGGAATGGGTTGATCCTGCTTTCATGAACTTTTTGTCTGATAAATAGTCCTAGCAAATGCAATTAGATAATGGGAATGGGGTGTCTTTGAGTAGTTTACATTTAGTCACCTTATTTTTTTGATCTTATGCAGCTATTAACAAACCATGAAAATTACTGCTTTTGAAACAGCATCTTCTAAAAATATATTTATTTTTTTGTATCATAACCTTTTTACATTGTCTATTTAGGTGTAAAATATGATGCTGAAAAAGAAGCCAGGCAGTTCTTGGAAGCAAGACAAAGGGAATTACAAAGAATAGAGGAAGCAAAGCAGAAAATAGCCGACCAAGGTAAGAGTGGGAAAAGGTAATAAAAATAATGCTATTTCTTTCAATTTGTCACTTAAAGTGTTTTAGATTCCTGTTTTCCTCTTGATACTTAAAAATCTGTTAGTCATAGATTTTTAGTTGTTGCTGCCATCAATACAAGAGCAAGCATCCTGAAAATCAAAAGGTTCAAGCTTTGACGTGATCTGATGTAAATAAGGCTTTTGAACTATTGTTTATGTCATATGTTGCCTGATGTTATTTTCCTGTTCTTTCATAAGAAACAATTTAACTTCGTTTCTAATAGTAAAGAATTACACCTTTTTAAAGATTCTGTTTAATTTGTTCTTTGATACGTGTAAAGTCTCATAATCTTGAATTTAACTGCTGGTACTTTCAAGAAATATGTATTGGCCACCTTGAGTATCAGTGGGTACAAGTCATATTTTTGAACAACCTGATTCTTCAGGCTGGAAGTAATAAAGCTGAAACTGTCTAGTCTGACTATAATTTTTATGGATTATACTGAAAAGACATTTCTATACAACTAGAGTACAGTGTGTTAGAAAATTTAAATATCATACAAACTCTTATGTTTTTGTTTTCTCTAATGTAATTTTTAAAGTACTTTAATGCAAACAAAATATTATTTTCCTTTAACTTAGATAAAGCAAAAGAAGAGAAACAAGACACTTTTGTGGAAAAACTAGTCACTCAGGTTATCAAAAATCTTCAGGTGAAGATTTCCAACATCCATATTCGCTATGAAGATGATGTAAGTATTTTGTATGTCTCAGCATAAGAGGTTCTGCACTCTAACATGAAATTAGGAACCCATCTGATTTCATTTCTTCTAGTTGCTTTCCCTGTCAGGGGAATTCTAGTAAAGTTCTGGGAATTTCATAGTTTTAAAAAACCCCCCAGAACACCTTATAAATGAAGACTGATTAAAAGCTTGCACAGAAGCATGAAGATATTTACAAGCATGTGTCAGGCAAAATAAGATATAATTGTCAGATCTGTGATATATATATATATTTAATTGTTGTCTGTTTACTTCCAAATCTAAACTTGGAGCATAAGGTAATCCTTTTTTGGTATTTTCCCCCTGCTCTGCTAGATCACAAATAGGAATAACCCCTTGTCATTTGGGATTTCACTTCAGAACCTAAGTTTGCAGGTAATTTTATTTTTCATCTTAAAAGCATGTTGAAAGTTATGTTTTTGTGTACTGTTCTGGTGTCATAATATCTAATGAAAGTTTGCCTATAATCATGAGCAATCCACAACAGTAACTACTTGGTTTATCAAGTCCAGCATAAATGTTGTGGTGGGGTGCCATTAAAGGTTGAATGCTAGCATTAAAACAGACTTTTGGGAATAAATTAATATATTTCTGCCTGCTGCACTTTATTTTTGCCAAATACCAGGTTTGGGGTTTTTCAATATCTATGAATATTTTACTGAAACTGCCTTGAGCACTGTGAAAGGAAGTCATTACTTGAGATTGGTTAAGGGAGAAAAAGGAGAAAGAGGGTGGCATCTTGTTTCAAACTGGAGCTCAGTTCTTTGATCTGCAAGCTCCACTTTGAAGTGCTAATAGTAGTCATCATAGACTATATGCTTTTTTTTTTTCTAGAAGACTACCTTGTAGCAGCAGTATGCTTATTCTGCCGAGTTGCTCTGATTCAGTAGTTTTTACTATGTAACTGATAAAATGTCTTAAGTAAATGTTACTTTCTTGAACTAAATAGTTGTCTTATGAGTGCTTGTTCCCAGCACATTAAGAGGTATTTGCCCTTCCTTTAAACAGTTTTGCATAGTGAATAAAAAAAAATATTATTTCACTCTTGAAAAACTATACTAGCACATAGTGTTTCTTTTGGGCTCACGCTAAAATGCTACTTCTAGAATTACAAAAAACTTATAGTCAATTGTTTATCTCTTTCCGAAGAACCTGCCAAAAAATAATATTGGTGTAAAGGAAAAGAATTGCACTACTGAAAACAGAACTTTTAAAGAATCTTTTGATTCTTATGTGTAGCCTAGCAGTCATGGTGGTTAGATGTGTGTGTTTGGGGGCGTAAGTAGCCTTATCAAGTTTCCACTTAAAAGAATGACCCATTATTTTCAGAGCGGTTTAATTATGATGATGTTCCTCTCTTTTTCTGGTTTGTTTTTGGTGATGATAATATGTTGATGTGTTACAGGTACTGGAATAACTTTTTTTTAAATTTCATTCCAGACTTCAGATCAGAATTGGAATCCATGTTTACATGATGAAACTGCCAAGTTGTTCTACAAGGTACAATATAAACTGTGTGATAAAGAATTGTTACTAAAATAAGCTAAATTACAGTTCCTTCCATGGAAAGTAAGATCAAGAAAACACTGTATGGGCTCTAAAATAAAAGAATGTGGAGTGTTCAGGGGATGTTCTGAATATTTAATTCATCAACACTTTATGAAATCCATATTATGAATCTAAAATTTGTAGGTATTAATACATAAGTTCTGTTGTATTTTCAGCTTGTACGACTGGATAACCTTTTTGCTTACTGGAATGTGAAATCGGAGATGTTCTACCATGGTGGTAGTGACGAATCGTTGGTAAGGAAAGCATGAGATAATGTATCTAGTATTCTAGTTCATACTGTGAAGCATAGAGAATGCTTTACATTCATTTCTGCTTCTATTTATGTTAATCAATGTCCTCAAGAATTGTCTTGTTACTAATAGCTTTTTTAGGAAAACCAGTGAATTTTAAGATTTTTACATGATGGAAGTACACCACCTATCTGAGGAAGTTAAAAAAAAAAAAAAAGCCCGTTGCCAGTTACAAAAATTACACACAATACGTGGTAATCTCACTGTTTAGTGATTTTTATCAGCTAAAAATAGAAGTCTCATGCCGTTTAAAACATAGATGAGTATTTTGATTTAGACTATCAGAGGGATTATCTGAAACCTGTATTAAAAGGCTAACATTTTATGTTTTAAAACTTTATAATGAAATAAAAACACAACTTGTTTTTAACTCCATGGTGTATGTAGGTTAACTTAAAACATGGAGTTGCCAGCCACAATGTGATTCCAGAAGGTTATGATTTTGGTAAGTGGTACTTTATTTGTAATAATGCATGTATACCTTGCTTCTAATTTTTAATGCCTCTCAGAGGTTGCTACTTTGGCTGTTACTCGGGAATCTTAGTAAGGAGTGCAGTTTAGTTCTTTGGCAGGAATATCCGTCTCTCTGACAGTGAATACTGTACCCTATATGTAGCCTCAGAAGGGCTTTGATTAAAATATGAGTCTTGAGTCATATATCATTCTAATGAAATATCATACATAAATCCTCCTTGTTCACATTCACTGGTAATTCATTATTTTAAGAAGTTTAGCAATAATATGTGCATCATTTATGTCTTTTGAATCAGATTGGTTTGAGTAATAGATTAATATTTTTGAGGTCACCTGCCTTATGTGAAGTGTATCTTTTTTCATTAGAGGTGGAAACAGTAATCACAAAACTTTGAAACATCAACATTATTTTATTTTTTACAGTTGCTATATTGCACATTATATTGCTTTGAGTGTTGCTTACTTTAGTCCCAAAGTTGCATTGGGTCCACTCAAACATGGTGATTATTTACTTTTCATTGTGTGGAAAATACATGGGTTTTATTTTTCATGTGCATCTGTGTGATTGTTAGTAACTGTTTACAAGGCAGAATGGCCATTGAAGTGCCTTGTTCTTTAGCAAGCAAGTCCTCAGTTCACTATAGCCAGGGTTTAAAAGGGCACTGTTAGGTTCATTGGCTTTTCTTGCTGCCTTTGCCTGAAAGGGAAACCTTCTGTGTCTCTTGCTTTGACAGAGACCTGCTTTGCCAGGGAACTATTTAATAATTTCTTCTGATTTCTTACCTGTTTTTTTTCAGTTGTTAGTTTTGACTCTTTATTTTACAAGAAAATAAGTTAAAACATCATCAGTTGTCTAAAGTTTTTGTAATTTGATCCAAATGCAAACATAATGCTTACACATAGGAAGGATGAAAAATTAAGATTAGTAAATTAATATAGGGAGAAAATTAATAGAAATGCTACCATAGAAAATGTGCAGCTAAAAGTAAATAAGCGTCAAGAAATACAGGGCTTAAAATGAAACAGAAGTAATTGTTGTAAACATAGTTTCATCTTGCAAAAATGTCTGTTTCCATTTGTATGAACCCCTTGGTGAATTTAGAGTATTTGCTATGTAGATGGTCTATCAGTATTTCTGTTGAAATCAAAGATATTTTATTTGATAAAAATAGGATTTATGCAAATTCATGTAATAATACATGAATTATTATTCTTAGATCAGTTGTTGAAACAGTGGAAATGCTGATCTAGACATGGCTTTGAAT
Organism: Pezoporus wallicus; assembly: GCF_028554395.1. NCBI lineage: Eukaryota > Metazoa > Chordata > Aves > Psittaciformes > Psittacidae > Pezoporus > Pezoporus wallicus. The sequence goes on along the minus strand of NW_026636901.1, from coordinate 1,257,641 downwards.
GCCTGATATTACTGAATTGAGGAACAGATGAAAACTTTCTGCTCTCAGTATTTTTTCATGTGATGTAATTTGCTTTATCTGGGATCTGTATTAATTTTTTTTCATGCTTACTTGGGCTTGGATTTATTCTACAGATGTTGCCAGAATGAAACTGGAAATTGAGTGTAGATTGTATTACATTTAAAGATATGTTGATGAAGTCTAGGATTTCAAAATTAATAATCTGTCATAACTTTAGCTCTGATAAGCATTATGTATCATTTATAGCAGTCTTAAATAATTTAATTGCACTTTTAATGTCAATTTATGTTTTTTAGTATTCCGCCCAATTTCAGCTAGAGCCAAACTCCTTATGAATCCTCGATCTGATGTTGACTTTTCCTCACCAAAAATGGATTTAAATGTAAATTTACAGGATATAACTGTTGAATTCAACAAGCCACAGGTATAAACTATTTTTCTGAAGTTAGATGTAATGTGGTAAAAATGTTAGTTTGCAAGAATAAGAAAAGCAGTCTGAGATTTTCTAATAAACAGAGAATCGATTTACTTAGTCTTGTTTTTCTTTGTAAATTATTTTCTTTTTAAAGAAAAGCTTGATTCACATTGTTCTCAGAAAGATAACAGTTTGATTTTTTGTTGTTTTTTGTTTTTTTTAGTACTTCAGTGTTATGGAGCTTCTTGAGTCTATTGATATGATGACTCGAAATCTGCCATATAGGAAGTACAGACCTGATGCTCCATTGCACAACAATGCCAAGACATGGTAGGCTACCTCAGACTTTGTAAACAATTTGTTAGTTATTAATTTGAAATAATTGCCAAGTGATTGTTTCTCACCAGAGGAGATTAGAGCTCACTTCCTTCTGAAACTAAGGGTTTTCTTTGTTTTTCTGAAACTAAGGGTGTTTAAAAAAAAAAATGGTGAGGATCTCAAACCAAGGGTGGGGACATGATATTTGAAAGCCTTCCTTAAAGATCATTATCAGAAACTGAAGTCAATTGGATTTTAATATCCTAACTCTGTTTTAATGAAGGACACTGTGTTATATGTTAGGTACTATTACAAGTATATAGCTGTTATCTGCAAATAGACAAACATTGTCAACACAGATGGCAGAGATTTGATTCTTTTCAGAAAATTCCTTACAAATATGCTTTAATTATTCACACACACATATTTGTGGCCATTTTTTGTAGAAGGTTGCTTTTTAATTTCATGAAATAGAAATCAAGTCAACTTTGTGGAGAAAAATAAAATCTTTGGGTTCCTCTGTTGATCAGAAGTGTGATTATTAGAAAAGGGATTTTACTTTCTACAACTTGAAGTTGTATTTAGTGGGAGTCTCCATAGCTCTAGGTGTCTGTTCAATACACAAAAATAAATGCGAGCTATACTTCATTTGTCTTTGCTTTAGGTGGAAATATGTTATTTATGGCATCCTTGAAGTAAATGTTCAACCTAAGCTCCAAATGTGGTCATGGGAACATATTCGGCATCATAGGAAACAAGTGAAGAGCTATAAAGAGATGTATAAAACAAAGATAACATCAAAAAAACCTAATGAAGAAATCCTAAAATTATTAGAGGTTAGCCTTTTTTCCATTAAAGGCATAAATACTGTTCTCCTTGCTGTTTCCTTAGACTTAAATGTTTATATGTTCATAAAAGTCAGTGCTAAGTTAAACTTTCAGTGCCCAAACTTGCAACTTCATCAGTACCTTTTCCTGTGAATAGTATTAATAAACATACTAGATAATTTTTTAAATTAGTAACTGCAGTGAAGGAAAACTTAAGCTGATGTGCTTTTCCAGATTTAAGTTTTCAGCTTGAGCAAATTAACTTGCACTGAAAGTTGTTTACTGTCATTCCCTGTAAAACTGAGCCATAAAACGTAACCAAATGAAATTGTAAAAAAGTAATCTCTCACCTTCTTTCTAGGAATTTGAAAAGGCCTTGGATATTTTTAACATCACTCTAGCAAGGCAACAAGCAGAAGTTGAGGTAAAATGTCATCATTTAAGTGAATCTAAGAATAACTGCAGCACAAGGTTGTGGAGATTTTAGGCAGATGCATTTGAGTTTTAGTGATAGAGTTGTGCATCATAAGGTCTATTTTCTTTGTGTTTCCCATTTGTTATTGGAAGGCATAGTAAGTTTCAGCTTGTAATTAAGAAAAAAATAAATAGCTGCATATTCTGCTTCCTCAGAATAACTGATCTGGGATAAATTTCTTTCCACTTTTCGTGAGGAACATCTACTGTGGAAAATACGGTCAAAGTATGATGGCGTAAGTCAAATTGGAAGCAATTATACTCAAAGCTTCAGGCTTCCCCCCCCCAACTCTCCAACCCAGACTGTTAGTATATTTCTTTCTTCCTGATACCTTGTTATGTAGGCTGAACACCTCTATGTGTAGTATGTGGACCTTTTGTTACTGTTTGCAAATAATTCGGAATACAGCAAATGCAGAATACATTTAAGTTGATAATCGCAATTAGACAAGACAATGTGACTTGAGTAGTTACAATTGTTAGCCTTGTTTTTCCTAGATTAATATACTGCTTAATTTTCAGTGCAGTACTAGCCTGAGCATCATTCCAGGAGACTGAAGTAAAAATCTGTATAAGCTTTCTGAAACCTGCAGAGTCACCTTTCTCCATTAATTATCAATGTGACTAAAAGTAAACAAAATACGATATTTAGAATCTGAAATAGTGTACTGATAATTAAACTTCGTGATTGTCAATAATTTCTTAATGGCAGTGCTTGATTTTTTTTTTTTTTTTTTTTCCCTTCTCTGTGTGTGTGGAGTATATTAAGTATGGCATGAAAGCTGTAGTGATAGATATGGTGGTTCTAAACCAAAACTCTAAACGGCAATATATGAATATGATTTTTCCTTCTAGTTGTCTGTATATACAACCACATTTGGATGCTTGTATGATTTTAATTCAGACTTTTACAGAACCAGAAGACAGGTTCATGTCTCTCCCTTTCAGATGCTTGGCTGACCTGGTGTGCTTTTCACCAGAAGTTTTTGGGATTCTCTTTTTTTTTTGTTTGCTTGTTTTAGTTCTTGCTTGATTTTTGTATGTTTTTTATGTTGTGACACATAGTTTCTTTGGTTTTATCTTCTTCCTCCTACTTTTTGCAAGGTGACAGAGATCCCAGAGTATTTCCTGTCTAGTTTTATTTGTCTTTTCTCCAGTGTGACCATGCTGCATTCCCGACTGCTTTCCAGTCCTGAGTTTTAAGATAGGTTTCTGTAATGCTTATGATAGGTTGCAAGCAAATGTATTTTCATTTGTTTGGGCTTTTAAAAAAGCCTTGTATTTGAAAAGTGTTAGAAAAGCATCTTACAGGGTCTGCTAGCTAACTCTGAATTTATTTCCAAGTATTGAAATCAGTCAGTGATTCTAAACTGTGTTCTACCTCAATCTATCAGTCAGAAGCCCTCTCATTGTTACCAGGTCTCAGAGGACTTGTAAGAGGCAAATCTGCTACTAGCTTGGTATCCTGACAGCTAGCCTTGAGTCTACTAGAAAATTAAAGGAGCACCCTTTAGACATGGGCCGAGTAAAGACAGATAAAGGATCCTACTGTTGAGCATTTTTATTTTCTTAAAAACATACCTTACAGTTGAATTTCTAAGGCTTTCTTTTCTGTAGACTTCGAAATTAAGATGCCTACAGCTCACACTTGCGAACACCGTACCATCTGATTTTCTGGGACCTTTGTAGCAAGAGCATTATATTCCATTCCATATATATTCCATTCCATATTATATTCCTTATATATCCCATTCCATATTACATTAGGCCACTTTATAATCTTTATCACTAGTACCACACACCAACTTCAGTGAGCCAAGTGTCAAGTCTGTGTTGGAGAAATTTTGTGCTTTCAATCTAGAGAAGACTTTACAGATGATTCACCTTAATTGGAATACAGGGTGATGTTCTCCCTTTCTTTTATTGAAAACAGTTTACCTCGCTGAATAATTCCACAGACTGTGACTGTATCCATTACTAAACTGTTGTAAATGGAGGACAGGGAAAGCTCATCAAGATTTCTTAAGGAAATATCTTTGGTTCCAGTACTACACAAATGTTTTCTTCATCCTTGCAGAAGTACAGTTGCCCTCCCTTCTCTATGTAGCCTCTGTTACCTTAGACTGTAGTGTCAGCTGCTGCCTCAGACACAATGAGAATCATAGATTTGAGCGTCACTACTTTTTTTCCATGGTAGTAGTTCTTCAACGCCAGCTCTTTGGTGTCCTAGAAACCTCTGATTTCAAGGGTTTAACAGTCATTGTTTCTAACGCTCTGTCCATTCTTTCCTTGAACTGTTCACTGTAACATCTGCTTAATGACTTGGTATCCTGGATAAAGAGGACTTTGTAGAATTTTGTTCAAATTTTTTGAGGCCTTGTGTTGTTAAAATGACATCTGCATCATCTCTCTGGGCTGAATCAACAGCATCAGTTCAGAAGCCTTTACTTTTTTATGGTGATTTCCATTGGCCTGTAGGTGGATAGATGTGACAAGTCCCTTTAAAATTCTGATTTATAGCCAGCTGTTTTCCCTAGTTGTGCTGCAGAAAGGTCTTGGGCTTTTTCAGAGAAGGGATCTCTGTCTCACTCACTTTGGGTATCACAATTACTAGAGCATCTCTAAATTCAGGGCTTATCTGCAAGTGTTTGTCTTTCTGGATCATAGTAGTCATGAAGAAAAAAAAATTGGTTTGTTTAGTCCACTACAGTTTGAGGACTCCTCTGTCTCTTAGATCAGTTGATGGTCATTTGCTGTCCCTTTTGCCAAGCTTTCAGTGCTCAAGTCTGGATGTAGTTTGCACTTCTTGGAGGACCCAGTATTGGAATAATCATTGGCATCAGACAGGATGTCCCTGGTTGTTGAAATAGTGGATGTGGGAGGAGGGAGTGCTTCGTTGCTGTTACAGCTACATATATCAGGTCCAGAAGCAGTTTTCTGTATTCCTTAGAGTAAGTACTGTATTACAAGAGTAATTTTTTTATTTTTTTTTTTATTATTGCTTTGGACATCTATCTTGAAATGAAAAATAAAGGGATCATTTAAAATTTGGCCTGTGCTGGCTTTTTAATTGCTTATGTATGTATTTTTAATGATTCCTTATAATTGCACTGTTGTAGTGTAGAGCACAGTCTAATATTGTGGACTTTTTCCTTTTTTTTGGTGTGGTAAGAGCTAAAGAGAAAATCTGCTATGTAAGAAACATTTATTGACTATAAATCAGCTGCTGCTTTTTGCTTGCTTTTTTTGTTAATAAAGGTAGTTGGTTGGTTTTAGGCGAGTGAGAATTAGTATGATGATGCACTGTGTACTTGAAAAAGTTATTAAACAAAAAATAAAAAATAAGATGTTGCTTTTCTTAATGATTGTCTGATGATGTTTTCATGTGTTAGAGCAAGTCTTGAGTCTATAATTTTCTTACGAAAATTACTTGTTTGAAAATTTCTTAATTTTCAGGCAACTAAGGCTGGATTAAAAATCTACAGACCAGGAGTGAAACAAGATGATGAAAACTCTGGTGGCTGGTTTAGTTGGATATGGAACTGGTCAGGTGAAAAAAAGCAGGAACAAAAGCAAGAAGTAAAAGGTTCAAGTATGTTCACTTAGTGTTGTTTTTTTTTTTTTTTTTTGGTATTCCCCCCCTCCCCCCCCCCAGCTAGAAATTACCTTTAGAATAATGTGTCCCTAGCAATGGAACATTGCATTTGTTTAATATTTGGGCTGTCATATTATTGACATTTGCATTTACTCTTTGCCTATTTTTCGCTGATAAAGTTGTTAATTGCATGTTACAGAGCTACCTTACAGTTCCTTCAAAAGTCTCTCTGAGCTGTCTTTGTGCATTCTTCTGCCGCAGTTTTCGCATTTGTCTGCATAGGGTAGTGTGTATGGGTACTTGAAGAAAGTGCTATAAAACAGTAGCAGTTAGTGCAACATAATTTTACTTCCATTTGTTTTGTAATTTGGTTATTTCATGTGGTGTATTAGAGTTTGAATCACTTAAGTACATACTGGACACCTAGTGAAGGTTGTGAAACACAAAGTAAATCAAAAAAGTTGCTTCTGTTGTTTAGCAGGCTTGGAAATAGTGTAGGTCACAATAAAAGTATAGCTGCATTTTAAAGCATGCTTTAGGACACTCAGGTAATTTAAACTGCAGAGATTTTGCTTGGATTTAGGACAATATTAATGGTATCTGCTGTAAGTTACAGAGCTACTGGAAAGTATATAACAGTATTTTCATTTTTGAGATACCTGTGCTGAGTTTAACTAACCTCATGCAATATGACAGGTCTTGAAGAGCTGATGACACTTGAAGAGAAGGCTAAACTTTATGCAGCAATTGGATATAGTGAAACAGCTGTGGATCCAACCCTTCCAAAATCGGTGAGTCAAAACCAGCTGTGATCCCGAACAATTGGTAGCTTTGTCTGCTAACAAAAGTGTACAGAAATAATCACCCTTAAAATTACTTAAAGCTGTCTTTATATTTGAATACTAATCTGACACTTCTTACCTAAGTTACTGCAGTCTGGCTTTGTGTAGTTTTTGGAAGGTGGTTGTATAGCTTACTTTGGATATTATGAGAAAGTTCAGAAAGAAATTTTGCTTACTAAAGTTAAATAAAATCATATAAAGTAATATATTGGTATTTAAGTTATGAAATGCTTCATACCCTCTTACAATTTTGAGGGTTTTTTTTGTTTGTTTGTTTTTTTTTTAAGATATCACGCCGAGAGATTCTCCGGAATCTTAAATATGAGTGATAGTACATGAGGTAGAGTAGATTAGTTATGAGGTAGAGTAGGTTATATAAGAGAAGAGATGACTAAAGGACTGTAGTGAGTAAGAGCAAGAGTTTGAACCATTCAGAAACAGTCTAAGTAGTTTTTATGTGAGGTACCATGTATGGTACAGTGGACACCTTCCAGGTCTACATTAGAGGCCTTTTAACTCAAAATGTGGTGTAGAGACACCAGTCATGTTTGTAAGCATAATAAACTCTTCTATAACCCTGCCTTTTCATAATAACTAATTTGGAATGACTTTTATACCAGCTATAAGTTATTTATAGCACTAGAAACATAGTATCAAACTGGTATTTATGGTTTTCATCTCTTCATAAACTGTATTTGTGATCCACTGTTGTTTTTCCTTCATATCTAGTATGAAGCCATGAAGTTTTCTGTGAAGTTACTAAGCATGTCTATATCAATAAGGGAAAGCAAGCAAAGTCCCGAGCTGGTAGAATTTGCATTAGCTGGCTTGAGTACAGTATTTACCCAGCGACCAGGCGCACAAGCAATAAGGTGAACTTTCTTTGTCAGACTGGTTTTGCTCTCTATAAAATGTTGATGATGGCTAATAAACATTTTAAGGCTCTGCTATGATTTTTAACTTCCATATTTCACTGTCTTTTCTTGTGCAGTTTAGCAGCAGAATCATTCTGCAACTGATGGATGAAGTATATGCAGATGGATACAGTTTCTATGATTTAAAGTTCTCTCTGGCTTCAGACTATTTTGTGCCACTACAGATTTTCTCCTTTTTTTCAGTTTAGCATTGTTTCATACAAGAAAGCCATTTACTAACTCATTTCTTGCTTTGAAAAGTGACTATTAACTCCTTTTGAAACTTTATGTGAGTATCTGATCTTGTAACCACTTGTATAGTAAGGTGATCTTGTACATGTATATAGGCATTTAACATGATTGAAGGTTCTTGAGCTTTAAGTTGAGCCTTTAGATTTGCAGAAGAAGGCTGTAACAGATGATTTTGGCTTGTTTTTGTGCTCACAGTAGATGATGAAAAGCAGCAGTATGTAATATTTGACTTTCATTTCAAATTTAATGACTTAAAAATTTAGCTTTCCTGCTTTAAACCTTGTCCCTTCTCTTTTGATATTAAGTTACTATTGGTCTTATGGAGTTCTATGCCTAATTTAAATCTTGCTTGCAGCTTTTCTGTTTATTCCCCTGCTCATCTAAATAGTCCTAATAATGCATTATACTAAGAAAAAGGAAAGAGAATATTATAATTTTACATTGAAACTTTCTTTTAAGTGTTGGGAGATGAAGATCTTTTGTTGAAAGCTGTTAGAGGTAAGCATGATAGTGAAAGAACATAAATCCAGCACCTAACTAATACTTCCTCAGAGTAATGAGACTGTTAATGTTGTGTGCTCGTGGTGTTTCTTTTATTTCTCTGCACTGGAACCCTTCTCTCTGTGCTCTATTTCTGTTCCGCAGAATAAGCTGTGGCATCTAATTCTGGAGCTGATAATACAGAATTCCAGTTTGCATAGAGGCAGGTGTCCTGTGCTGACACCTGTCCTAATGAAAAGTGTATGAAGTGAACAACTTGGTCCCCTTTTCTTAGCAGGGGCTAATAGACACAGAAGATAATGAAATGAAAGACAGTTAGCACATGGGTATATGTCTTATATGCTTAGAAATGCTATTTATATTTGAAGTAGGGTAGTGATACGTTTTTTTTTTTGTTCGGTTTTTGCCCTTTTTGTTTTTTTCCCAGCTTATTCCTTATACTCTTGTCATCTAATTGTATCTAGCCAGATGGATATTATATACGAACATGCTGCTTACCTTTCTTTACAGATTCGAAACAAAAGTTACCTCACTTGAAGTTACAGGCATGTCCCGAGAAAAGTGTACACCCTGCCTCCTATCTTCTCGAACGGTGTATTCAGATGAGAGTACCTCACTCTTAAGCATAATGTTTGAGACTAATCCTTTGGATGAGAAAGCAGATCAGAGGCTTAGAATAGAATCACAGCCACTGGAAATAGTGTATGATGCTGTAAGTAAATATTTTAATAAGGTATAAATATAAAAAAATCTTAAAAGTAAATATTACGTGTATTTTTTTTGTTTTAACAGATGACAATAAATAGCTTAGTGGATTTCTTCAGGCCTCCAAAAGATGTCCATTTAGAGCAGTTGACATCAGCAACTCTGATGAAGCTTGAAGAGTTTCGTGAAAAGACATCAACAGGCAAGTGCTGCATGCTCTTCTGATTGCACATTCACACAAATGTTATGTTTTAGGGGTATGAAAATATTACATGTTTACACATGGGGATGCATGGATCCAAGTCACAGCTTTCTAACACAATACCTAAGTAAGTTGAATTCTTCAGTCTTGTTACAAAACATTTGTTCTAGGTATTTGGATAATTTTATGTCTTCATCTTTTTCAACTTCAGCTTCCTTTGTAAAATACACTTAAAACCCTGAGATAGTATTTCACTATCTATTCTGTTCTACTCCCTACAGGGTTGAAAATGGTTTGTTACTTCTAACTTTTCTGTATTGTTCATCTGAGTATCTAAATGGTCTTAATTGTTTCATACTTTAAAAAAACTGATTTGTATTGATATATGACTAATATATTCAGAGATACTGGTCCTCTAATGAAACCTCTAAATCCTTTCCAGAGTTGTTGCTTTTCATCTGCCTCTATACAGGTGTTACCACATTACTTATTCTGCAATAAATATTGATTATATTCATCTGTTTTCCAGTTACTTGGCATTAAAACCGTTACTCAAGTTTAATTTCATTCTAGCTGTTTATCTCTAGAGATCTTATATTTTGATACATGAACGAAAGTGGTGGATACTTTTAAGACTTAATACTGAGATCAACACTAGTAGTTTGTCCAGTATAGTTGGATACTTCCAGTAAGAACTTCTAGAACAATTAAGTTTTTGAATCTATGGAGCATAGTGGGTTACCCCAGCAATTCCAAGTTTCAGTACAAATTCCAGTTCTTCTTTCATCTGTTGTTCAGTATGAAACTGCTTTGGATTTGTGTTGTGATGTTGTCTCTACTTGTCCATTAGCATTGTTTGCTATCACAGTTTCATCTACTTCTTGCTTCTTTAAAGGCTGATGGTAATTATTGGTTCAGAAGAAAACTGAAGAGCATGTGTACCTCTAGTTAAACTCAGTTATCTAGCATTCACAGCTCATTTAAAGTTAGACTTGGATTTCTTTTTCTATCATCTTTTAATTCTGTAGCTTCTGCATGGATTTCTTGGCTTGTATTTACTAATTACATTATTTTTCAGGTTTGTTGTATATTATTGAAACCCAGAAAGTTCTTGACCTCAAAATCAACCTCATGGCTTCATACATCATTGTTCCACAAAAAGGATTCTATGACCATACATCAAATTTACTACTCCTGGATCTTGGTAGTCTTAAGGTATATATTTACTTAGTGAAGTAACTTACTGAAAATGACAGCTCAGCTTCTATGTGATTTCCAGTTTCTTAGTATGTGTTTTTTGGTAGTGGTTAAGTAAAAGTTCCTCTTGCAGTTTACATATTAGACATTTATTTTAAACTGCCTTCCAGTTAAGTTAGAAATTACTGAACACTTCTCAGTAGATTCTTTCAACCCAAAAGAATTTTTAGGAAATAATCCTCCCCTGGAATGAAACTACAGTTGATGCTTTGAACTCTTAAGTGGAAAATAACTAGTAATGTTTTACCTTAGAATATAAAAGAGTAAGCTTTGTAGTTATATGATTAAATGGTCGTCTTATTTTTACTATTACTATTATTCTTGTTATCAGTTACCTTTCAGGCGTTCAGTTGACTTTAAAATGAGAAAAGTAAACATTGGCACTTTTTAACTTTGATGAAACTGGAGATATGTTTGAGATACTTTATGCAAGGGAAAAGCTAAAAAGGTAGTTTGTGTTTAAAATTACAATTTAGCACTATAAAATCATAAAGAGACTGTTTTTGCATATTATTAGTGATCTTTTTACTCATTGGTGAACTTGTGTTCTTTCAGGACAAATGATCTTACATGCATGCAGGCAATTAAATTTTCCTTTTTTTTTTTTTACTTTAGGTAGGAGTGATTCTTCCACTTACTATCAGTGTAGATTGCTTTACCTGCTTTTTTAGCAGGTAAAACTTTTTAATAACCTGTTTCAAAGCTTAAAATCTTGTGAAAGTGAAGTAAGATTTTTATATCTCTGCCACAGACTGACTTTTTGAACATGCGAGTGTCAGCTAGAATCATAGAATAGTATGGGTTTGAAGGGACCTTCAAAGATCATCAAGCCAAAACTACCTGCAATGAGCAGGGACACCTTTAACTAGACCAGGTTGCTCAGAGCGCTGTCCAGCCTTGCCTTGAATATGAGACATCCCCTTGTCCAGGGACAGGCCTCGCTAAAAGGTCTCTCTCCACCTTAGAAGCCCCCTTTAATATACTGAAAAATCTCCCCAGAGCCTTCTCCAGGCTAAACAACCGCAAATCTCTCAGCCTTTCATCCCACTGATCATCTCTGTGGCCTTTCTCTGGACCTGCTTCAACAGGTCCATGTCTGTCTGGTACTGGGGAATCCAGAGCTGAACCCATTATTCCATGTGGGGTCTCATAAGAGTGGAGTAAAGGAATAGAATCACCTCCTTTGATCTGCTGGCCATGTTCCTTTTTATGCAGCCCAGGGTACAGGTGGCTTTCTGGACTCTGAACACACATTGCTGGCTTATACCCAGCTTTTCATCCTCCAGTACCCTCAAGTCCTTCTCCATAGGGCTGCTCTCAATCCCTTCATCCAACAGCCTGTATAGATTACAGAATCATATGGGTTGAAAGACCTTGAAGATGAGGTCCAACCATTAACTAGCACTGCCAAATCCACCACTAAACCATGTCTCTAATGCACCACATCTACAAGTCTTGTAAGTACCTCCAGGGATGGGGACTCAACAGCTTCCTCAGGCAGCCTGTTCCATTGCTTGACAATTTTTTTGGTGAAGAAATTTTCCCTAATATTCAATCTAAACCTCCCCTGGCACAGCTCGAGGCCGTTTCCTCTTGTTCTATCACTTGTTACTTGAGAGAAGAGACTGACCCACACCTCACTACAACCTCCTTTCAGGTAACTGTAGAGAGTGATAAGGTCACTCCTGAGCCTTCTTTTCTCCAGACTAAACACTGCGAGGTCCCTCAGCCACTCCTCAGAAAACTTATGCTCTACACCCTTCACCAGCTTCACTGCATGCTCCATCTCAGTGTCTTTCTGCATGGTGTTATTGTGGCCTAAGTGTAGGACCCAAGTGCAATTGTTGAACATCATATCATTGGCCTTGGCCCATCAGTCCAGCCTGTCCAGGTCCCTTGGTAGAACCTTACTTCCTTCAAGCAGATCAACACTATGCCCAACCTGGTATTGACTGCAAACTTACTGAGGGTGCACTCGATCCCCTCATCCAGATCACTGATAAAGGTACTAAACAGAATTGGCCCCAGTACTGAACACTGGGTAATGCCACTTGTGACTGGCTGCCAGTGACACCAGGCTCAGAGCCCGGTAATGGCATGGAACAGCTACCTCCTCCACTCTGCGTATAGGATATTACTTTCAGAATAATATACAGAAGAATATGTTTCCAAGTCAGACTCCAGTAAATGTTCAATATTACTTTTTTTCCTGAAATGCATGAGTAATTTTCATAGTGCATGTGACTCTTGAATTGGTTCCCGTCCTTTAGTAGAACCTCAGCAATACCAAAAGAGAAAAGTTAGATGCCTCTCAGGATATGATGAATAATTCTGTATTCACTTCGAGAGGCATATGCTTAAGAGAGATACAGGTTATTTGTTGAATTGGTATGTTTAATACAAAACAATATCTTTCCCTCAGTTATGTATTGGATAAGGTCAAGTCCAAATGGAGAAAATGGCATATAAAATTAAAACTGTATCTCAATGCTGATGCATAAGTGCACTTAATTAAGGTTGCACAGGCAGTATTAATCTGATAATTCTGAATAATCAATCTGCAAGTTTTTTAATGTAAAAGTAGTCATAGTTCAGTACCACTGGAAGAAGAAATGCTATGTCTTAGACACTAGTATTTGAGCCTGTTTCACTGTTAACCTTGAATATTACCTGGGTCTGGCAAAAGCAGGTGGGGATCCAAAACCATTCAAAATTTAAGGATGAGACCAGCCACATTTCATCAGAGATGAAAAGCAGAGAGAGCATGTGGAAAGTATGGGCATCCCAAAGCTGAGTGAACATAAATGATGAACAGTCCAAACTCCCTTTTGCCTTTTACTCAGGATAATACCACAACTAAGTTCAACAAGATTCAGAAATAGATTTTATGTTTTTGAGGTGATTAATGGAGTAATATTTTTATATATAAAAAAACTTCAACAGTTATTCCATCGATTGCAAAAGGTTTGAAATTTTAAACTTTGGGGTATGAGTCATTGGTGTTGTGACTGGTCTTGTTCAACATCTTAGTTGATGACAGGGACAGTGGGATTGAGTGCACCCTCAGCAAGTTTGCCAATGACACCAAGCTGTGTGGTTCGTTTGATATGCTGGAGGGAAGGAATGCCATCCAGAGGGACCTTGACACGCTTGTGAGGTGGGCTGATGCCAACCTTATGAAGTTTAACCATGCCAAGTGCAAGATCCTACACCTGAGTCGCATCAATCCCAGGCACAGCTACAGGCTGGGCAGAGAAGAGATTCAGAGCAGCCCTGTGGAGAAGGACTTGGGGGTATTAGTCGATGAGAAAATGAACATGAGCTGGCTTCATTGTGCCCTTGCAGCCCAGAAAGCCAACCGTATCCTGGACTGCATCAAAAGGAGCGTGACCAGCAGGTCGAAGAAGGTGATCCTGCCCCTCTACTCTGATCTCGTGAGACCTCATCTGGAGTATTGTGTGCAGTTCTGATGTCCTCAACATAAAAAAGACATGGAACTGTTGGAACAAGTCCAGAGGAGGGCCACGAGGATGATCAGGGCACTGGAGCACCTCCTGTGTGAAGATAGGCTGAGAAAGTTGGGGCTGTTCATCCTGGAGAAGAGAAGGCTGCATGGAGACCTCATAGCAGCCTTCCAGTATCTGAAGGGGGCCTATAAAGACGCTGGGGAGTCCTATCACTATAGTCCCTTCATTAGGGACTATAGTGATAGGACAAGGGGTAACAGATTAAACCTTAAACAGGGGAAGTTTAGATTGGATATAAGGAAGAAGTTCTTTACTGTGAGGGTGGTGAGGCACTAGAATGGGCTGCCCAGGGAAGTTGTGAATGCTCCATCCCTGGCGTTGTTCAAGACCAGGTTGGACAGAGCCTTCGGTGGCATGGTTTAGTGTGAGGAGTCCCTGCTCATGGCAAGGGGGTTTGGAACTAGATGATGTTAAGGTCCTTTCCAACCCTAACTATTCTATGATTCTGTGATTCTATATCTATTAAAGAAAATTAGTCTACACAAAATATATTGTTTAAAACTTCATAGTTTTTTGTTTATTTGTATTTTGCTTCTCTCCTCGAAGGAGAAATGGAGTTTAATACTCTCCATTTTTTGTTTTGATACAGGATATTAAGTTTAGATATCTCCTCTGCTGTGACAGTGGTAACACAGAAGCCCTTATAATGAGGACTTTAAATTTAATCTCTTGTTGTGACAGGGTCAACTATTTGTAGAACTAGTGCTTTGGATGTTTTTGAAATTCATTTATACTTTTTTGTGATTCTTTTTAAGATGGAAAGCAAAAGTCGTTCTGATTTATCAAAACTCGCAGTACGACAAAGCACTATTGAAGAGATAATGTCAAGAGCTTATGACAGTTTTGATATCCAGCTCAGCAGTATACAGTTACTGTACAGCAAACATGGTAAGTATTCATGAAAGTAATCTTTTTCTCTAAAAACATTTTGAGGGTTGATGTGCCTTTTATACTTTTAATGTAGCAGTAGAGAATCTTTGAAACATACTTCTTTAAACTATTATTCTAAATTCAGTCCTATGAACATGTAATGAATTTCCAAAACATACCTTCAGGCCTTAGGTTCCAACCTTAATGTTTGCTAAATAGATAAACGTAGAATAAATCACTTATTTTTGAAGATGTCTCACTTAATTTGTTGCATAATAAATGTAAGTGTAATTAATTTATGAAATTTTTCTTCAGTGGCTTTTCTTTGTATCCTTCCACTTTTAAAGCAGAATCCATGAGTAGTTGTAGCTTTGATCCTTTTTTGAGAGTAAAGAAAGGATCAGAATCCCTTTGCTAGTAATTTTGGAACTTAAAGTGCAGACAGAGTCAGAACCAGGGAAGTCTTAAGCATTTTATTCTTAACCCTCTGATTCCAGAGGGGAATGCAGAGCCTAAATTTTGTGTCATGCATATGAAAAACTGGTCCTTAGAAAATCTGCGGTATGGATGGGTTAGCTCTTTAGATGTGAACAGTGGAAATTAAGTAGTCTTGTTTGTCTGAAATTTGGATCTTGCGTTATATACGTGCATTGACAGAGCTGTAGAAGAGATTTTGTCACCTGAATTTTTAGCAGTATATACTAACTAATATCAGATACTTTAATTCTGTGATATGTGTAATGGGAAAGAATCTCAGTGTTTAAAACGTAGGTTTTCTTTGCTCTTACAGATGAGAAGTGGCAAGAGGCTCGGAAGTTGAAATATTCATCTCAACATATCTTGCAGCCCTTGGATGTAAACCTCGAATTTAGCAGGGCTATGGTCGTTACTGATGCAAGAATGCCCAAGTATGTGTGTTTTCCTATTTTGAAATTTTCATAGTAAACCACTTTCTTTTATTTATAAAAAGGATAATCTGATTATACTTGTGCTATTTTACGTTATGAATTGTGGAAGTAAAATACTTTAATTGAGAAAAATAGAGAATAAACCCAAGAAGTTGGGAGTATTGAGGAGGTGATAGAACATTACAGTGATATTAAAAATAGAAGCCTGTATAATGTATTTTAAGATTGTTGTTAAAGATACTAATAGGTGTTCTAATTAGGTCTAACAGCTGTATTTCAGTCCTCTTTGAAAATACTGGGGAACTGAAAACGTCACAAAAATAATCTGAGAAGTGGTCTGCTCTCATATTCCCTCTGTTTTACATAAGTTACTCATTGTGTTTATTTACCTACTAGAGACCATTTCTCCGGGAAACAGCTCATAATACATTAAGTTTGGATTTCGGTTAAAAAACCTGATTATGGAAATTGTGCTCAGAAGAAAATGTGCATTACTATTAGTGATGAAACTTCGATGTTGAAGATCACTGAGTACCAGTGGCAAAGATTTATATTCACACATATTCTGGAAAGTGCATCTTCACTAATATATCTGAAGGACGCCACTAATTAAAAAAATCTGATCAGTTTGAAGTACTTGCAAACTACTGCATTAATGCCTTGTGTAATTTGTTTGAGTCATTATTAAGAATCCCTTAGCTACAACAAGCTAGCATATACTTTCTTAACACTGTTGGAAATTTGTTTTTTAGCTACACGCTTCAGAAAATTAATGGCATAAAAATAGATATAGTCTGTTGCAGAAAATTGTTTAGTACAATCAAAAAAATCAAGAGGTAGTTTATGAAATAAAAGAATTACTTTTAATTTCCTCTGTTATAAAAGGATTTGCTTAGTCAGGAAAGAAAAGCCTTAAAAACAATGTACCTCACTAGTGCAGTGTATTGTGAGCCGAGATCAATGATTCCATGGTACAATGGTGCCACCTTCTGGAAAGCTGGTGGGCCAGATTCTGAATTTTGATGCTTTACGAAACATCTTACTCTTTCCCTCTTTACTTTTTCTCTGTTAGGTGGTGAAAGTGAGATAATAAGGGAAATACAACTCATGGGAATCAGTCTTTTTATGTTATAAAGTCCAGTTAGGGAAAATGAGATTTCTCTTCTGTGGTTGTATAACATAATGTCATTTTAATGTAGGTTTGTAATCAACATATCTCCAAGTGATGCTAGTATGACCTGGATTAAAGAATGTTGTTAATGAGAACACCTATTGCAGTATTGTAGTGCCACCTGTCTGTCTTAGCTAACAGAAGTGTTTCTCTTTTTGGCCATTTGTATCTAGAGTGATGCTGAAAAATTTTTCCCTAATGGATATTATTTCTGTATTCTAAATTCTCATACTTACTTGACAGTGAATAATTTCTGCCTGTGTCTAGAAATAGACAGGTTTTTCTTCCACTGAGATAGTAATATTTCTTGGGAATCAGCTGCTCTTCTTTCTCAGTGCCTGTACTGTCTAAAAGTATTAGGAATGCCACAAACAGCAGTTTGGTACTAGATAAGCATATACCACAGTAAGTTAGTAAGCATAACTAATACTTTAAATTGCACCAAGAGCAAGTAACTGTTTCAAATCTAACATGTTGATACCATGACTGAACAACAGCTGAACTTGTTCATTTTGTACCTTATTCAGTCTCCAAATGCTTCCAGAATGTATTCTGCAGATGATATTATAATACTCTAGAGTCGCCTACCAGTCTTGAAATGAGACATATAGCAGCTTTTCATCCAATGGTGGAGATTTGCCCTTTTCTGCATAATCTCTTTTTGCTTTGTAATGGTCAGCTAATATGTTTATGTACAGATAGTTAAATACAAATAATTTGGCTCTTGTGATCTGTAGATGACAATGTGTACAAATGATAAAAATGAACTGATAGCTTTTGCGTCAGTAAAAATCTGCTAAACTGTAAATTTTAGTAATTATAGGTGGCTAGGGCATTATGCATCGGTATTGCTCACATCAGTTACACATCTCTGAATGTATTTTTAGTATACATGTAGCTATTCTTTAATATTCTAGTTTTTATGAATATATATGAAGTCAGCATTATATTTTTCCTGAGTTTTTTTTTCTGTTAATGTTTGGAACTGTGCTGTAGAACAGAATAGTTCTGTGGAGGAAGGTGAATGGAAAGATGTTTATTCTACAATAAAAATTAGTACCAGAACTTCTTTGTTTAAAACAATGTAGTATATTTTAATGAATGAGTCCCTTAGTTTAGAGGGCATCTATTTTACTTAAGTTATATAAAAAGCAGGTAATTGGGTTGTCTGTATTTTTTTGATTCTTTAATACTTGTACTTCCTTGGGTGACCATTGAATCCAGTTGAATTCCTTATTATTATTTTTGAAGAATGAAATCACCAGGACTTTGTACTGGCTTTATTTAGGAAGGCACATTTCTGTGTTGCTGCCTTGAAAAGAATACAAATTAATGTAATTTTCATTTTTCGAAGACTACCACATCAGTTGAAGTGAGGATTGCTAAGTGTCCTAGCTTAGTGGAGCACTCAAGTGGTACATAGATAGGTCCTTTCCCGGCCCTTCTCTGTTAAAATAAAAGAACAAACAAAAACAAAAGGTCAAAATTTCTCTGTAACAGAACTGGAAGTAAGAATAAAAGTCAGAACTAGTTGGGAATTGATTACTTTAGAATTTAAGGATGTGAAGAAATTAAATGAACTGTAGAAAACAAGGTATTTACTGTTTGACATGTACAACTCTGTGCTTGGCTTGCTCAGGTATAAGGAGCTGGTTTTCCAGTTATCCTTGTATTCTCGAAGTTAGTTGAGGGTGATTGAAAATTTTGGGGGTTTTGTCCTTGTATCTTCTCCATATATTTTATGTTTCTTAGAATATTGAGTTGTTAGTCAAGCCCAGCAAAACTGGGAGGGAATAATAGGTTCTGTTCCTTACACCTTCCATGCTGCTGCCTATTGTAGGAGACAGTTAGCTTGTTGAATACACCCCTTTAATCTGTTCCAACTAGAGGTTGTAATAAAAGTATAATCATGTTCTTGGTGCCAGTTTTCTGCTTACTTGTGTTCTGCTCAATTCTATGAGAAATCAGGATGGGTTTTAGTTCTTTAAAAAGTCAGCATCTACATTTGAAGTGATTTAATTTCTTTTTGTGAAAGCCTATTCAAACAAGCTTAAAATATCTTCTACTGCTCTCAGTTTTAAAGACTGTTATTTTATTATTTGAGGTCATTTATTCCTATGACATTTATTTTTTTGATAAATACCTTGACTATTTCTAGAGTAAGCTTAAATATATGTAGCTATATACATAACTAGGAAGCATTTTCTATACTTCATTTGAAGTTTTGGGTTGTAAACATTCTTATGCATAGAAAGTCCACACCTTTTGTTATGTAAAATACTGTGCAAAGGATCATCTATGTGATTTATTACAAGTTATTAAATATACAAACAAGAGTAGACAGTTTCTGATTGTGAGGAAGACGCTTTACGTAGCCAAAACTGAAGTGGTTATTAGTAAAATTTGCAGTTGTGATCTGCAAGGCATTATATCAAAAGCAACCTGGTCTAGCGGAAGGTGTCCCTATTGCTGGTTAAGTAACTCCTCTGTGTGCAACAGAGTTTACATATATGTATGTGTGTGTATGTATTGGAGTATTGTGTATGCTTCTGGTGTCCTCAACATAAAAAGGACATGGAACTGTTGGAACAAGTCCAGAGGAGGGCTGCGAGGATAATCAGGGGACTGGAGCACCTCCCGTATGAAGACAGGCTGAGAAAGTTGGGACTGTTCAGCCTGGAGAAGAGAAGGCTGCATGGAGACCTCATAGCAGCCTTCCAGTATCTGATGGGGGCCTATAGGGATGCTGGGGAGGGACTCTTCATTAGGGACTGTAGTGATAGAACAAGGGGTAATGGGTTAAAACTGAGGGCAAGTTTAGATTGAATATAAGGAGGAAGCTCTTTACTGTGAGGGTGGTGAGGCACTGGAATGGGTTGCACAGGGAAGTTGTGAATGCTTCATCCCTGGCAGTGTTCAAGGCCAGGTTGGACAGAGCCTTGGGTGACATGGTGTAGTGTGAGGTGTCCCTGCCCATGGCAGGGGGTTTGGAACTAGATGATATTAAGGTCCTTTCTAACCCTAACTATTCTATGATTATAGGTAATATATTAAAACCCACAAAATGGCTAGATGAGTGATTTTCTGACCAGTAAGGAAACTGATGCGAAGTTGGAATGAAATAGTTTTGAGATAACTTTCATTGTTTATGAAACAGGTTCAAATTGTCTGGACAGCTGCCTTTACTCTCTATCCAGATATCAGACCAGAACCTGACACGCATCTTGGAGCTAATTGATAGCATTCCTAAGCCAGAAAGTGCTCCTGCTACCAGTACACTTCCAAAAATAACTGAGGTAAGGTTTTTAAAAAATAATTACAGTTATCAGAAAGATACTTTCTTGTTGTTAGCTGCTATTTGCAGTTTTTAAAGGAGTACCAGAAAGTTGAGAAAAAGCATTTCCTGAGTACTTTTTGAAAAAACTTGGGTATTCTTCAAAGTATAGAAATTTCACTTGTTAGTTAATCTCCAAATTTCTACTACTCTGGGTATTACTTTGTAGTACATATAGTTCTTGATTAACAAACGTATTCACTTTTGTTGAGGATTAGTTTAATAGTACCTTCAAATTTATACACGTATCCGAGTGCTGCAGAACTTGGGTTCAGCTCTTTTGTTTAGCAAAGAAAAGTTTGAAACCTTGTAATTTTGAAAGTTGAAGTTGCAAATGGATTAGCCTGGCGTTTAAGAAACCCCACAACCCAACAACAAAGAACAAAACCTGCAAAATATTCCCTGTCTGTGGCTAATGTTGGCTACACATTGCCTGGCTGGCAGAAATGGCAGCTTCATTTCAGCTGATTTCACTGTTCTTCCCAGCTTTCTCAGTGATAACAACATGCCTGAGTGGGCAGCAGTTTTGCCTTGCAATTTAAGGCTTAGGGTTGTGGCATGTGTTCTCTCCCTACTTCCCCATCCCCTTTCCTTAGTAAAAATGGTTTGGGTCACTGTTCTATGCTTTTTTTGGGATAGAGGATTCGCACTTTCTTGTTTCTATTCCTGAAGAGTGTGTTTTACCATGTGATATGAGCTGTTTTTAACAAAACCAAGAAATTAATTCTGAGTTGCTAATTTTTAACATGGCTCTAGTCTGTGTGATCTGGCTGTGTTTTATATAGATTTAAAGCAGTCTTCTCATTTGAACATATGTGAAATCTCAAGGTCAAAGATAAAATTTGCTGTCCATTTTTGTCATTTGTAAATGCTTCTAATTATCTGTTACTTAACCCTTTGTATACTTTATTCTAAAGGAAGGATGGTCATCTCTCATTTTTGTTTCGTTTTAAAGATTACTTGATTATTATCTTTCCATTGTTACACTAATTATTCTGTTGTGTCACTGATGGCTATTGCTGCAGTTTTGGTGGTGTTGTCTGTTGATTATGTTAGCATAATATTCGATAACTGTAAACGCACATGACTAGACATGCATACTTATTCAAAGTATATATAGACTGAAGATTGTTCCACTTCAAGATGTAGTTCCTACCATCTCTTTAGTGGTCATGTTATGATCTGCTTTTTCACTCTTCATGCACTAATATTAGTATTCCTAGCCAAATGCTGCCCTAGTCTCTGTTGTTTTGACAAATAATTACAGACAAACTTTCCTCGAGAATAAGTAATGGGATTTTAGTTTTACATAAATAAAATGTGCATAAGTAAGATGATTATCCTGTACTTCATAACATTACCTGTACTCAAATTTAATTATAGTATTCAGCAATTACAGTTAAAATAATACAACTTTGTGCTTAGTATTACCTTGTACATGTACAAGATGAGGTGAGGAAAGACTGTTGAGCCAGTATGAATGTATTCAAATTGCATGCAGCATCCGTATTAAAACCTGTGGTTAACTCTGTCTGCTCAAGCTTCTGTCTGTGGCAGAGCTTGAAAGACACTAATTGCTGGTGATAAATTCAGTTAATTTGAGAGGGTTTGCTGCTGTGCTGGTTGCAGATACACTCCCATGCTTTCATCCTTGTAGCTGAAATTCTGAGCTTTGTTGCCATCACATCACTTCTGAACCAAAAAGGATGTGAAGTCCTTTTTCAGAGCTCCACATGTGAACTTTATGCTTTACATTTTGAGTTAGTGGAGGAATTGTTCTTGGGCTGTGAAAACAGAAGACTCTTCAGAACAGATAACCTGTAGTTTTTTGCACACTGCAGTTTCCTATACTTTAGTATGAGAAGGCTCTTCAATGTGGAAGGCTTTATTTCTAATGATTTCATACTGTAAAATCAAGTCTCACAGTTTCTTCTCCTTGTCTTCTTAGAACAGGAAAGTGTTACAGATGAGACGCTTTCACAGCTACAAGACTCTTAGAGATTTGGTGTAATTATTACTCATAGGCATGGATATATTCAGTAAGGTCAAATTATGTAGGCTGGAGACTGAGAAGGGAGAGTGGTGAAATGTGAAGACTGAGATGAAAGTGGAGCATTGGAAGCAATGTACAAATATGAATGTTTCTTTGTTGCCATAATACTTAGGTTTCTGTAGGATACAATGAATTACTGTATAATTGCCCCCAACTGGGCTTTGAAAGTAGCAGTCAGGGGTTGGCTGGAGGGGAAAGAACAACTGTTGTTTGTGCAGTTTGAAGCCAGAGGCGCTTGAGAAGAATGGAGCACACAGACAATGTACACGTCTCTCCTTGCTGTAGAACTCTGTGCAAGGCACACACATTCTACATGCGTGTGAGAGCGCAAGTGAGAATTGTTTACAAAATTAAACCACTGAGACTGCTTTCTGAGGCTTGATGGGAGATCTGGCTTCAGTTACCTTCACAAAGACAATTTAATTGTTATATATGATATCATATGGAGTGAGGTTTTTTGTCCTTTTCTCCACTCCAGTGGCAAAACTGTGACATTTCATACATTCCAGTTACCTGTCTGCATTGTGCATAGCTGTGTCTCACAATTAAAGACTCCACTAGCATCTGTTTTTCCAGATACATGAAGAAATGAGATTGACAAGGGTCAGTGCTGGGTCCTGCACTTGGGCCACAACAACCCCATGCAATGCTACAGGCTTGGGGAAGAATGGCTGGAAAGATTCTCTGCGGAAAAGAACCTGGATCTATTGGTTGACAGCCAGCTGAACATGAGCCAGCTTGTGTCCAAGAAGGCCAGTGGCATCCTGGCTTGTATCAGAAATAGTGTGGCCAGCAGTGCTAGGAAATTGACTGTCCCCCTGTTCTCAGTACTAGTGAAACTGCACCTCAAATACTGAGTTCTGTTTTGGGCCCCTCACTACAAGAAATACACTGAGGTCCTGGAACATGTCCAGAGAAGGGCAGTGAAGCTGGTGAAGGGTCTAGAGCATAAGTTTTCTGAGGAGTGGCTGAGCGAACTGGGGTTGTTTAGTCTGGAGAAAAGGAGGCTCAGGCCACGAGGATGGTAAGGGGGCTACAGTACCTTTCATATGAAGACAGGCTGAGAAAGTTAGGGCTGTTCAGCCTGAAGAAGAGAAGGCTTCATGGAGACTTCATAGCAGCCTTTCAGTATCTGAAGGCAATTTACAAGGATGCTGGAGAGGGGCTCTTCATTAGGGACTATAGTGATAGGACAAGGGGTAATGGGTTTAACTTAAACAGTGAAAGTTCAGATTAGATATAAGGAAGAAGTTCTTTATTGTGAGGGTGGTGAGGCACTGGAATAGGCTGCTCAAAGAAGTTGTGAATGCTCCATTCCTGGCAGTGTTCAAGGCCAGGTTGGACAGAGCCTCGGGCATCATAGTCTAGTGTGAGGTGTCCCTGCCCATGGCACGGGGGGTTGGAACTTGATGATCTTAAGGTCCTTTCCAACCTAAATCATTTTATGATTCTATTAGGGAAAATTTCTTCACCAAAAGGGTTGTCAAGCATTGGAACAGGCTGCCCGGGGAAGTGGTTGAGTCCCCATCCCTGGAGGTACTTACAAGACGTGTATATGTGGTGCTTAGAGACATGGTTTACTGGTGGACTTGTCAGTGTTAGGTTAATGGTTGGACTCTGATCTTCAAGGTCTTTTCAACCTGAATGGTTCTATGATTCTGTGAAATTTAGATATATAAACATCTGTTTGCTCTAAAGTTATTTCTTGCTCTTTTTAATTTCTTTTTCTTCACCTGTCACTAGTGTTATGTGATTTTTATAAGGAACTCTTGATCTTTTACTATGTTTGCTGATGTAGCCATGCTGTAGTCCTGTGAGGGACTAGAGTTTGTCTTTCCAGAGTTTTCATATGATGTGCTGTTTCTGTCCGTCTTTCTATCTGTGATGTTCAGTGTTTGAATCTGTTTGAGTGTTTCCTGGTGTACTCTGTCTGTAGTGGAATGAATATGCAATATCTGATTTAGGCTTCACTTCTCCCCATGTTTTTGATTTTTGGTAACGTAATTGTTTAACAATAGTGATTTGCACTTAAAAATAAGTCCAATTTCCTAATGTTGTAAGTCTTCTATGCAGCATATGTATATGCAATAGCACATATTTAAGCAAAAAATAAAAATAATGGTATCTTCTGTTTCAGTCTATGCTATCGCCCGTGCTTTCAGCAACACATTTGTCACAAAGTGTGTTTCCTGGTTTGGATCTTTATTCATTTACTGAGTCAGGTAATACTATCTATTTTGAAGTGTGATATTATACACAGGTCAAGTTTTTGAGTTCATTGAATGAATTTGTTTCTCTTGGACTGAGTGACCATTTGTGGCTTTGTTTTAAGTTCTGGAGATTTAGTAGTGTTGCAGTGGGTGCAGCTTATTATAATTTTTTGTAATACAAAATATTTGTATATTTTCTCATAGAAGTAAAATTCTGTGTGTTCCTTTTCTGAAGGCAAAGCAGTAAATTGTTTGGTAGGATAGGTTTGTTTATTTTTGTCTTTGCATATCTTACTACAAATCTCTATTTGAAGTAGTATGTATGCCATTTTTTGCTTCACTATGTACTTAGTCATCTGACAGCGGTTTAAATTATTTTCTTCTGGTGAAGGATTCTTCTCCTACTTAGCTGGATTTATGTAAGTTACAAAATACTGAAATGATGACAGTTGGAAATTACTGTGTTGTTATAAAAACCCATCACTTCAACTTCTGCAGGATCAAACAGAAGATTGGCCGTGGAGAAATTGGTCATGCTTAATAATGCCTTGCTGTTCAAACAGCTTAGATTGTAACATTCCATCTAGCAGTTACATATGAAAAATACAAAAATATACAAGTGTTATTTCAGTGTCAATCACCTTTTGAGGCCAAAATACTCAGCTGGAGAAGTAGAGAACAATACTACCTTTCTTCTCTCATGTTAATAATATATGCGGTTTGCAAACACTAGCAAAGTAAATCTTTACATCTGCTTCATCACTTTAAATTCAGTGTGTGTATACAGTATTGATATAAATATGTATCTGTGTATCTTCATGTATTTTTTGGAACTATGAGTTCCTTTAAGTGGCCAAAGCAAGAGAGAAAGTGTCTTGGTTCTTAAATACTAGGGTGACATGAGGGCAAGCAGTGACTAAAATTGATTTGAGAAAGTAATAATTAGGTTTAGATTGAATCAGGTCTGGTGTTCAATTTGTACTGTGCATACAACTGTGCAGTAATTTTAAGTGATTCATGTTCTTTCTCTGTCTCCACACCCCCAGATGGAAGGGTGCTTTTAAGCTGCAGGAAATCCTTGTTACTGTCATTTGTTCAATTTTGTCAGAAGAAGGATACTTCTTCCTCAGTTACCTCCTTTAATTTTTCTGCTTATGGTTTTAGGTGAACAAGAAGAGCCTTACAGGATCGTGCCATTCTTGGTTAGACATCTGTAGTTGGTCGATTAAAACCTTGATAGCACTTAGGAATCTCCCCTGAAATGTGAGATCCTTAGGAGGGAGTGATCCAAAGTAGTGCCACTAATAGTGGCGCAAAGGCATTTGTATGGTCAGCAGCAGTCACACCAGGATAAGACAATTTAAGATATTAGTACGAACTGAAGGCAAGATGAGGCATGGTTTGTGCTGTCTGTTGCATACATAATAGTGAGAGACTGTTGATGAAGGAATTAGTTGATAAGAACTGATTTAGAGGGAGATGTAGGTGTGGTGAAAAGATGTGGAGCCAGGAGCAGATACGATAGAAGCAAACTTTACTGTTTGCTAATTACCAGCTAGGTAATCTTCCCATACTTGTACATTTAAGATTTTATAGATGTAGTCATGAAAATTCTAGGTCAGAGTATTGCAAAACACTGGCTGTCTGAAATATATATGTAATGTTGTTAATTAATCCTTAGAATCAGAAGAAGAATTTTATGATGCTCTAAGCAGTCCTGTGGAAGACATGCCGTTTTTTGAAACTCCATCTGGTTCCCTGAAGAGAACTAGCAGTACAAGGCAAAAAACCCTATGTAAACAAGAATCTTTGAAAACCATGACAAAATTCCAGCTAAGGTTTGAAGTGGCTGAGGTAAAGTGACATTTTAAGATTTCTCTGAATCACACCTGAATGGTAATTTTTCCGTGTCTGTTGTGTCATGAATCCATGTCTACAGAAGTATGAATTCCCAAGTTCTTGTTGAAACTACTCTGTAGGTTTTTTCCCAAGGCACAGTTTTGCTTCTCCATCCTTGTTGTCACTGAAATGCTTTGGTTTATCTTCTTTGTTTTATCCTAGTTTTATTGCTGAATTTCTTTTATCTGACTATCACTCAGAAGTCATGTTACATATTTTTGGCTTAAGATGTAGCTTCTGGCATTTTCTTCAGGATACTAACGTGGTCACTAGGAAAGCTTCGTGCATGTTTCATCTTGTAACAGGCCCTGTATTTTTCAGCTCCAGTTTTTCCCAGACTCCGTTGACTTCACACCTAAATCTGTAACATGTTCAGTATGAAATGTTTCATATGTTATTTTTGCTGTTCCAGACTTGGGAGAAGGCTGGGGAAGGGTATTGTATCCAAACGCAAGATCCTAACTCCATCAGTTAGCCTAGTAAAAGAGATGGCCTTTTACCACTATCATTACCTTTATCATTAGGCTATCACATCTATGACAGTGTTAGTGCTACTGCTCTCCTTTTAGCTTTACCATTAAACCATAAAAACCCAGTTAACTTTACAAATTCTGTTTTAGGGTAGGGCTTACAAAATGGCTTCAACACATCATAACTAGCTTGCAGCATGCTATATACTATACCATATAGAAAATACATAAATAAAACTGAAATTTTCTGGGGTTTGAGTGATGACAAGACCTTGTTTAAGAATCGTAGAATAGTATGGGTTGGAGAGGACCTTAGGATCATCTAGTCCCAGCCCCCCTGCTGTGGCAAGGACACCTCTGACTAGAGCAGGTTGCTCAAGGCCCTGTCCAGCCTGGCCTCAAACAACTGCTAGTCTAAAGATAAATGCTGTGTTTTACGTTATTCACTAATGGAAACTATCTTAAAAACTATTAAAAAAAGTAATCAATTGAGAATCTATGAAGAGTCACCTTTCAGCTTGGTAATTTAAAATGACTTACTGGGTTTGGTTTTTATTTTCTGTCTTTGTGGAGAGTATTATGAGGAACAGAAGAATGCATATATATTTATTTCGTCTTGTTTGAGAAAGACATAAAACCAGCTCATCTAGAAATTTATTTAAAAAGATCTTTGTCATACATGGATGAAAAAGTAGGAAATCCTTTGGGCTGATACTCAGCTTGGGAATCTAATTCTTACAAGGAGAGTTCAAAGAAATTCCAGTGAAGGCAGTAAATTCTTTATTCTGACTGAAAATCTGGTTTTGACAGGGTTGAACATTACTAAATGCCTTACAGAGATTTAAAAAAACAAGTTAGTTCATGTGGGTGTAGCTTTGGTACTACACATATGTATGTTTGAAGTTTTTGTTAAAATAGCAGCAAATGGTATTCCAACATTTTGGTTGTTGAACTGTTTATATTTTTCAGGGCATGTGCTCTGTAAAGTCAAATGATCAGTAGATGTCAACCAGTAAAATATGCCTAAATAAATAATGCTATATAAAAACTAAGAGGATAATCCAGTACCTTTTTTTAATTTTTCTGTTTGCTTGGGATTTTTTAGGTCTTAATTAAACTATGCCGTCTTACTGATAATACTGAGACACCTGTGCTGGAGCTTGATATCATTAAGTTAGGCACTGAACTGAAGTTAAGAAGATTTGACGTGACTGCAAGTGCTTTCCTTCGTGAAGTTTCTCTGCTGTGCCCAGAGTATATGGGTAAGTATTTATAATCTGATAAAAAATAATTCACTAATAACACTATGAATTTGTCTTTAAAAAGCCTGTGGGGCTTTCTTTTGTCAACTGAGGAAGATTTGTTCCCTGAATTAAATGGAGGGGGTGGATGGGGAAGGCAAAAGGAATTAGGGAATTCCTTCTCTTAGAAGGGCTTTGGTAAATGTGTTTTAGTGCTTATGACTTTAGTAGATATCTAACTATTTTAGTTCTACAGAAGAGATTTTGTGATTAAGTAGTAATGGTAGCTAGTAGTCTAGTTTGTAGGCTATAGATGATTAAGAGTTGTACAAAACCTGTCTTTTTTCCTTATAAAAAGTAATTCTTTTTTTTTCCCTGCTGGGTTTTTTTAAGATGATAATGACAAGCCAGTTTTCATAATTACTACCTTGGATAATGTAGATGATGATCTTCTTACTCTGGAGTACATAAAGGTGAGAAAAAAACTTTAGTTCTTTACACTGGGGCTGGCAGAGTACTCTAACGGACTGCCAGAGGGGTTGTGGAGTCTCCTCCGGAAATATTCAAAACCCACTAGAGGTCCCGACCAGCCCTAATGGTTCTGTGATCCTGTGAAATTAGTAACCTCCTGATTTATTTGTTTTACATGTGCTTTTGGTGGAATAGGCTGATATTAATGGACCAGAACTAAAAGCTATTTATCAGAATGTTCTACAGAAAATAAAGGTATGATTTTTTTTTTTCCTTAACATAAATCTCTCACTTTGGGGAGATAGGATTATTGGACAAATATAATTTGGTTTTTTAGGTGAACTTTTCATCTCTAGATGTTCAATTGCATTCTGAAGCTCTGCTGAATGCTATGAACTATCTGAATAATATTCTACCCAAACAAGAAACTAAAGGTGCAGAAGAACCGGTCTGTGAAAAAATAGAGGAGAAGAAGGATGTTCTTAAGAAATTAAGTAAGTTTCTTTTTTTTCTCTCTCTGCCTCTCTTTTAATTCCTCTCTCTTATTTGTGCAAGGAAGAAAACAAATATTTTCTGTTTTTGTGAGCCTGTCAGTGACTTTTGAAATGATAAATTTGCTTCAGGGTATATATACTTCACGGCTTTTATTACTATAAAGTGTATTTCCTGCAGTTAATAAAATAATCATGTTGATTACCACGTTTTTTTGAGTACATAAGGACTCCTATATATACAATTCTGTGTATATACTTCCCTTGTGTTGTACTTGCTAGTATGAGTGCAGTGCATTTTCCCAGTGCTGCAGGCTTGATTCAAACAAAGCTCTGGGAAAGGGATCCTAAAATATTACATCTTCTCCTTGAAGAATTCTGACTTTATAATTTTATATTTCCCACAGCATCAAAAAAATCGAAGTATGAAGATGTTATTGACCTCAATATTTGTGCGGATTTATCTTGTTTACGTATCTTTATTAGTGAGAAAAAACATAGAATAGCTGAAATTCACATTGAAGGTAGGAACAAAACTTCAATCACAAAGACACAAAAATTTGTAACAATAATTATCTCTAGATTTTGCAATCCTTTTTTTTTTTTTAAGGTCTGGATAGCCAAGTGATCATGAAAAAATCAGCAACAGAAGTAACTGCAAAATTGAAGAACATCATTATTGTGGATTCTGATGAGACAGCGTTGTACAAAAAGGTATGCATTTTCATGTATAATTGATTTCTGAATGGCATATAGGTGTTCAATTGACTTTCCTTTCTGGACTTGTGCCCTTCAGCTGTGATTAATTTTTTTCCTTTATAATAATATTTTATGTGTTTGGTGGGAGCATTATTCTCTATATAGGCAGAGTCATTGTGCCCCTACACCCAGCAATTGTTAGGCTGACATTGATTTTTGTGGAACTGAGCTCCCAACTACTACTTACACTCCTTATTTTGTTGACATAATGGACATAATTATTCAGGCTGAGATTCTAATGGAATATTTTAATCAATTTAAAGGATTTTTGTTTATTTATTTAATTTATTGTTGAAATATTTGAGGTAAAAATGTTTTGGAAATGTGAAGTACTGAAATGGAAGTACTACATTTCACTTTGGAATTCAGTTTCTCCACTGGCTTTTTTACAGCAGATACTTGGTTTTGTTTTGTTTTTTTTCCTAAGGCTCTTTATATCACCGGAAAAGAAGTCTTCAACTTTAGAATGATATCATATGTGAATGCTACAGATGGCATTGCATATACAAATATGAATGTTGTTGACAATCGTATTTACCTGACTGTTGGGTGTATTCAAGTAGTTTTTGTCAACAAGTTTGTTTCATCTATTTTGGTAAGTTAAATTTTCCAGATACTGTTCTAAACCATTCAGA
The DNA here is from genome assembly GCF_028554395.1 of Pezoporus wallicus. NCBI lineage: Eukaryota > Metazoa > Chordata > Aves > Psittaciformes > Psittacidae > Pezoporus > Pezoporus wallicus. The sequence continues at coordinate 1,227,279 of NW_026636901.1, read as the reverse complement.
TAACACTGTCAGACCTAGAAAAAGATAAAACATCCCATATGGGGTGGTGCCCATTTATGTAAGAACTCTTACATACTATTGTAAAAAGTTTACTTGGATTGGTGGTTGGGCTATTTACTTTTCTTCTCCATATGCTTCTCATTGTGGACAGGTGGCTAAGCAACAGTATTTGCTATTATTGTTAGTAATTTTCTGTTCATTGTTTTTAACACTGAAATACAGGTAGTAAACCAAGAAGATTAATGCCTTTTCCATGAATTCTAAATAAATATATCTTTTACTTTCCATATGAGTAAGTAAAACATAATTCATACAAGTCATATTACAGGGTCATTGCTGTTAATACCTCATTTACCAAATATATAGTATGGAAATTTGTTTTTATCTGTATGCAGTGTTTCTCATATTTTGGGAGAAGATCATCCTATTAACGAATTCAGGCAAAGTGCATAGCAAAAAGAGTATCTCAGGATGGTTTGCTGTTTAAAAAACTATGATTCTGAAGTGCTTTTGAAGTAGTGTAATTCTTAATCCCAGGATCTGTTTTCCTTTACTAGGCTTTTGTAAATAACTTTCAAGCAGCCAAGGAAGCTCTTACTGAGGCAACAGTTCAAGCAGCAGAGAAAGCAGCTACAGGTGTAAAAGAACTAGCAGAGCGTAGTTCCCGTTTGGCACTAGATATCAATATTAAAGCACCTGTTGTGATAGTTCCACAATCGGCAATGTCTACGAATGTCCTGGTGGCTGATCTTGGTCTAATCACTGTGAAGAACCGGTTCTTTATCTCTAAAACAAAAACACAGTATAATCTCCCACCTGTTGTTGACTCTATGACAGTGAAATTGAGTGAACTAAAGTTATACAGGTAATGTATTGTTAAGATTTTTTTTAAACTCATGTTTTTTTTAAACTCATGTTTAAAAAAACATGGGGCACTTAAGTTGGAGAGCTTTGAGAGATTGTTATCAAAATGATTAGCTGATGTTGATGGATACACTATTATCTTGAAATACAACTACAAATTAATAAAGAATGTGTAAAAGCAGTTAATATATATGATTTTGGTGAAGTGCAATCTACAAATCTTTAAATAGAAGCGAATGTTTGTTTAGGGAATATTATGGAGAATAATAGGCTTATGCATCCGTCACTACTTGGAACAGGTTATGCCAGTTTGTGAAGGCTATTTTGATGGAGTTTTCAAGGTGCTTAGGGATATGAGCTAGTGATAGACATGGCAGTGTTAGGTAAACAGTTGGAGTCGATAATCTTAAAGATATTTTTCCAACCTAAATGATTTTATGATTCTGTACATAGCAGAAAAGGTACCAAGTAACACAGCCATAAAAAGTGTTTGAAAATGGGCAGGATATTTGGAGAGGGAGAGGGAAGGGGATTTTCAAACACAGTTGAAGAATACTGAAGAAAGAAGCAGTTGCTCTCCAGTGGAGAAGAAGTAAGAGGTCCTAACTTGCAAGAAGTTAGTGTGTTGTGTGTCTGAAGTATCTCCTCCCTGCTAAGGAAAGATACCTAGTTGGTTGCTTAAGTCTTTAGCTAGAGATACTAGGACTATGTGGCTGAAGTGTCTCCTCTGCCAAAAAAAAGTAAAGTATCTAGTTGGTGGAGTGAGGCTTTAGCTAGAGATACTAGGAGTAGTATGAAGACTGTTTTACAGTACTGTTCAAAAAAGATGAGGAAAAGACAGAAGTTTGTTAGAATGTGTAAATGAAGTATGTCAGGTTGGGAGCATTTTCTTTCTTTTCACAGGTCATGCTATGAGCAAGGTTTATTACAAACTGAAGTACAGTTACTGCAGCCACTCAACCTGGAAGTAGTTGTTGAGCGAAATTTAGCTGCTGCATGGTATAACGAAGTTCCTGATATTGAAATATCTGGTCTACTCAAGCCTATGAATGTAAGCAGTCATTTCTGAAAGCAGGTGTTAAAATATCCGTGGAAAATTGGTTTGGTTTTCTGTCCATAAAAATCCAAGTTCCCTGGAGTATTTTTTGATTTTGAGATGTAGAACAGATTTTGTCATTTCATGGGGAAAAGGGAAGTCAATAGCTTTCTGTTCTAATCTGAGCTCTCTATTTCATCTGTGATACTGCAAGGAGACCTTGTACTGTCTCTTACTGTTGCTAGTTAGAACTGAATATAATGTTAAAGCCTTCTTTTACCAGTCAGTATTTTTCAAAGAAGGATTGGGAAAAGTGGGGGTTTATTGGCCTGTTCATTAGCAGCATGATCACCTGCTGAATTCAGACTTGTCACAAGTTCCAAGTTAGTACATGTACTCATTTAAATTTCACTTAAAAAAATAAAATGTTTGTCAGTCATATGAGTAAAACCAATTTGCCAAATTTTGAAATAGAACTAGTAACTAATACTGTAAAGTACCCTGTGACTTAACTGTGGATGATTTTGGGCGACTGTAAGTCATACCATATGAGTACAACTTTTAACATTCAATTCCTAAATTGTAGGTTTGTAAAGAAAGTTCATAGATCAAAGCAAAAAGGGGCTGTGTGGATTTGAGAAATAAATTTTACTTGGTTCTGTAGTTTCCTAAACAGAGACTCAGATGAAATTAATTTGGTTTATCTGTTTATTTGTAAATTTAATTTTAGTTACCAAAAGTTTAATGAACTGATTTGTTCTGAGTTTAATAACAACTTTTTTTTAATTATTTTTTTTAAGCTAATTCTCAGTCAGGAAGATATTACGACAATATTGAGGACACTAAATGAAAATATAGGTGGAAGCTCCGGTGCATCAACATCTTTACCAGAGCCGAAAGATTCGACTAGCCAATGTAGTGATTTTCATAGTACTTCACAGCACTCTGCAGGTAATGTTTTCCAAAATTACGTGTGGTCTAGCATTTTTAGGTATTACTGTCAATTTATTATTTCTGTTAGAATTGCCTTTATGAAAGGATGCCAGATTCAGTTATTTTTAACAGTATGCCTCTGTTATCTTGATGTTGTGGTTTGAACTGTACCAGACAATAACGATAACGAATAGAAGCAACTGGACTATTGAAGTGAGTTTTACAGCATGATGTGTTTTAATGTAATGACTGTCTTGTTCCACTGGCAGTAATGCAGTGGAACCTAAAAGTCTGTCAGCTGGATTTGGTAACATCCCAGTTTAGGAAAGGTGGTATGTTACTCTCTTTCTTGTGCATGCTGGTTCTGTTGCTGTTCAGTTTTAGATCTGTTCATCTTGTCATAATGATGTTATCCCTGGAAGTTGTTTCTATTCAGTAGAGAGCCATGAACTATTTAGCAGAGACTAAAAAAAAAAGCAAGTAAAGTTAAGAAAAGATTCTTTTATTGAACTGTGCTATTAAATGTGAAAACCAGCAAAAATGTGGCGAGATGAACAAATAAGGATATCAGTAAAGTTGTATTTTTTGTAACATTCTTGCACACAGAACTGTAATGTTAAGGAAAATTGTACATTTATGTCTTTCAAAGATGGTAAAAATTGCATATAGAATATATGAGTGGAGTATTTTATCTTCTCAAACATTGTGTGCTTTTTGCCAAAAGTAATTGCAGAGAGCACAATAAACATATCCTTATTGTGGATGGATTTACATGTGAAAGCAAGGGGAAGGTGGTGTCTTTATAGTGTCATTAGTGAGGATGTAGGTTTTAGTTTTTCCTTGTTTGCAGTCAGGTAATTTTCTTTAATATTAAGTGTTTTTCTAATTTTCAAAAGGTGTAACTGTTGTGACATCAGCTGTGGTGGAATTACATTCATCTATGAAAATAAAAACAACACTAAAACTGGACTTCAGATTCGACTCTCTGACTTTAGTATTGTATAGTCCAGATTCAAAACAGGTAAATATAATTTTGGTTACAAAGAGAAAGAAACAACTTCGAGGCTGCATAGAGTGCTGGAAATTCTGAACAGGAATTGTTTAATGTAAGAGCAGAGGAAATAATTTCTAACAATAGTAACAGACATGATGGAAATGATAAATAGCTATTTTAACTAAATATTGTGTCAAATATTATGGAAAGAGTGTAATCAGTGGTAGCACATAATATATGGCATTTTCTGTGATCTTACTAAAAATTCGCTGAAAACTTGCCTTAGCTTAAAGTACAGTTTGGAAAGAAGAAAGTGCAGAGGGATGCAACCTATTCTTTAGTTAGACGTATGGACACGAACACGTATATAAATGTAATCGTGGAGTGAGATTTTAAATTTGTGTTACAGTATGAATATGTTATTATTACTCTTAGTTTAAATTTACAAAGCTTGTCAACAGATTTCTGACTAAAAGTTTAGTAATACTTTATTTTTAATTTTTATTTTGCTATTCTAGATTTTGAACAACTTTCCAGTATCTGGCTGAGCACTACATAGTTGCAAGAGACAAAACTTAATTTCTTATTTGGTGTTTTTGCATACACAGTGTAGGTTTTAAACAGCAAACAAATCGAAATTGCATGTTGACAGTTTTACTTTCTTTCAGACATTGTCTCCCTTTCACTAATATAAGCTTGCTTTAGCAAGCTGTTAGAAGTGTAAAGCTTTGCATTTTTTTTTATTTGGTTTGTTTTTTTTTTTTTTTCTCTGTATGTTAATGCCTTTTGAATTCTTGTGTTTTGAATTACTGGTGGGTTTAATATATTATTATTAGAAATTTTACCAGTTAGAAGAAAGCTGTATCTCACAACTGTGTATTATTTCCATTACCTGTAAGCAAGTCTACAAACATATTTTCATTTGATTTAAGCAGGTTTCAAATTTGGATCAGAGAGATGACCTTTTGAAGCTTGCAGAGTTTAAATTAGGTTTGATGTCGGCTGCTGTCAAAATGTTATCAGATGGTTCAATGAATGCTTCAGTCAAGCTGGCAAACTGCACATTGGATGATAAAAGACAGTCAATCCAGATGGCTACACCAAGGTCTGTGTTTTGACATAAAGTCCTGTTTATTGAAATTTGACAAAGAGTTCCAGATGTTTCCATTAAAACTGCAATTGTTTTGGTGTAGGTGATTCTTAAAGTACATATCACAGTATACTGACTTGTGTGTTTTACGTGCCTTTTGTTTATGTTGTTGCTTATAAGACCAGTATAAGTGCTAGAAACCAACAAAATAGGAATTAAACAAAACATTAGATATAAAATTAATAAATGCATGGAGAAACAAATTTCATTTTTAGCTTTAATAAACTGCAAAGTAAGACTTAAGATTGTTCCTCCCCATGAAAAAAAAAAGTCAGTAAACTATACTTCTGATATGTAAACACAGAATTGTGATGGTATGACTTGTTAAAATTATGAACACCTTTAGTTGCCAATGTATGGGAATCTACTTAGTTTTGAAGTTGTACATAATGTATAGAATTACAGAATCGTAGAATAGTTAGGGTTGGAAAGGACCTTAAGATCATCTAGTTCCAACGCCCCTGCTATGGGCAGGGACACCTCACGCTAAATCATATCTCCCAAGACCTCATCCAACCTGGCCTTGGACACTGCCAGGGATGGAGCATTCACGAACTCCCTGGGCAACCTATTCCAGTGCCTCACCACCCTAACAGGAAGGAATTTCCTCCTTATATCCATTATATCCAATCTAAACTTCCCCTGTTTAAGTTTTAACCCGTTACCCCTTGTCCTGTCATTACAGTCCCTAATGAAGAGTTCCTCCCCAGCATCCCTATAGGCCCCCTTCAGGTACTGGAAGGCTGCTATGAGGTCTCCACGCAGCCTTCTCTTCTCCAGGCTGAACAGCCCCAACTTTCTCAGCCTGTCTTCATATGGGAGGTGCTCCAGTCCCCTGATCATCCTCGTGGCCCTCGTCTGGACTTGTTCCAACAGTCCCATGTCCTTTTTATGTTGAGGACACCAGAACTGCACACAATACTGCGAGTGAGGTCTCACAAGAGCAGAATAGAGGGGCAGGATCACCTCCTTTGACCTGAGGGTCACGCTCCTTTTGATGCAGCCCAGGATACGGTTAGCTTTCTGGGCTGCGAGCGCACACTGCCGGCTCACGTTCATTTTGTCATCAACCAACCCCCCCAAGTCCTTCTCCACAGGGCTGCTCTGAATCTCTTCTTTGCCCAACCTGTAGCTGTTGATGTTTATATATCAGTCAATTTTAGTAATTGTTGGTGTTCCATTTTAAACTCGCTCTTGTTAATGTATTTTTGGGTGAGACTCTTGAGTGTGTTTCAGAACTCATAGCTGGTTTTTATTGTGTCATTAAATTCTACCTTAATGATCTTTCAGAATGGTGGAAATGAAACATGGATTTGACAAGAAAGTTATGATGGATATAAGCTATAAGCAGGGGAGAGATGGCACTGTTCTTGATGTGATTGTTCAAGAGATATACCTTTGTGCAAGCATGGAGTTTCTACTTACTGTTGCAGATATATTTTTAAAGGCTAATGCAGAAAGTGCTGCTGCACAGAAAAGTCTCAAACAGTCAATACCTTCAAAGGAGCAAGGTAATATACTGGAAATATTTTTCAATTTCTATTTAAATGTCCACGTATTTTTGGTATTATAATCCTATTTTAAAAATTATAATACTCCTTTTATGCTATTTCCTATGTTCATGCATATAGAACAAATTCTTTCAAAAATTGATATTTCATTCTTTGCATCCTGGAAATTGGTTCATGTCACTTGGTCTTTATTTCTAAATGAAGCTTTGTCTTACCAGGCAAAGGAAATACCTAAAAATGTGTGTCCAAAATAAAACTAAAATGGAAGAGGACAATTACAGCTGGCACTCACTATCTTTGCAGTTTCAACAAAGTTTATAATGATGATTACCGCTATCATCATTTTCATCCTTCCAGAGAAAGATGGAGCATATTTATATTAGGCTTACATATGAACTCAGCCTGCCTGATGTTGCTGCCTAGAAGTGTTGTCATTTCAGTTGTCCCCTCATGTGTGTTTCTCTCTACACCAGTAAGCATGCTTTTAGCTTGAGTGCCCAAGGTCTTTCTAGTGCTGGACCCTATACCTGTCAACAGGAATTAGCCCATTAGAACATCAAAGCAGGAAATGAGCTATTTAAGCTTCCAGGCCATTGTGGCTCACATGAGATCTGCAAAGCAAGTCTTCCTTTTTATTTGTTTGTTTGTGTTTTGTCTTTGTTTTGTTTTGTGGGGTTTTTTGTGGGTTTGTTGTTGTTTATTTGTTTTCTTGTACGCTGATTATCTTAGTTGTGTCCACCTTATGTAGGCCTGCTGTGGTTATTTAATAGATGATCAAAATCTAAACATAGGGAGCCTTACATACATTAGAACTGCAAATGGCTAGATCAAGTACTACAAAATGCTGCATTACTGTCTTATGGAAAAATGTGTTTTGCCACTCCGGAGGGCAGAAATTATGTCCAGTATTTCGGCATTTTTATAAGACCCTGTTGTAGCTGGCTGATGTAGATATTTATAGTGAAGCTTATAATAGAGGTAGCAATAGTGGTGATACTGATTGACAAAGAAGCTTTGTGGAATCTTTCATTGTATCTGAAAGTGTATTAAAGCTTTAATGGTTTTGTATCTCCAGTGAAGAGCCTAGAAATATTTCAGTCACTGGGATCTAGAGGTTTTCTGACACCAGTAATGCTAGATCTTTAAAATATCTGTAAATTGAGAGATGTAAATAGTGACCATTTAATCGTGAAAAAATAATCTAATTTAATTTATATTTTTGAAGCACCTGTGCAGCCTGTATCTACAATGGAAATGAACATTGTTGTTAAAAATCCAGAGATTGTGTTTGTGGCCGACTTAACAAGAAGCGATGCTCCTGCATTGGTGGTTACAACACAATGTGAGGTCTTCATTAAGAATAGTCCTGAAAGGTATAGCATGACAGCTGCTGTTAAGGAGTTACAAATGAAAGCATGCCCATTTCTTCCAGAAGAAAGGAAAGGGAACATTACTACGGTGAGTTTGCAAACATCCACTTTGTATTCAACAAGTGCTGTGTAATTTATATCATGAGAATGCAAGTTATTTCCGAAGCTTTAACCATTAGAATGTGTGTTACAGACATATCAGTAAAATTTTTGGCTAACTTATTTTGTTGATTTTATTCTGTTTTCTCTGATATGCCAAAAGCACCATCTTGATCTGCGGCTTTGAGGTTTGCTTAGTAAGTCAAGCTAAAATAAAAGCCCAGAAGAGTAAGAAGTTAATAATCTTTTGCATTCTGTATAAGCAAAATGATAGAATTTTATGAGTGTGCACTGTTTCAAATGCAACATCATAAATTTGGAATACTTCCAGTCTAAAACTTTGTGTTAAATAGCAATGTGAGTTACAGAAGGTCACAGACCAAATGGGAAGTATGTATTATGAAATATATTACTTACTGTATGCCATAGATCCATTATATTAAAACTGCCTGTTTATAATTTGGCAACAGAATTAGACTTTTTAGTTTTAATGACCAGGTGACATGTATTGACTTCTGGAGCTTCTTGGAGCTTTTCTGCCTCTACAGCTAAACACGCTATACCTAATGAAGTCAGAGAAAAAAAGCAATTTGACAGTATAGCCAACTGTTATCTCTGTCCTCAAAAGACAGATGAATTTTGAAGAATGAGTCTTTGCAGCTCTGGATTAATGCCTACTTACTCTGTGGAACTACGTAGGAAAGACCAAAGCTATAAGTACAAAGGATTAGGACTTCCATTTACCATAGCAGCTTAGTTTACTCCTTGGGTAGACAGATTTTTTGACTGTATCAATTTGTTGACAGTCTAATTATTGAGAAAGTGATGTAGTTTCACTGATAGCTGCAACACAATGCAAAGCTGCTTCCATTTCTGCAGCTGGGGAGCATGGCACAAATGTGTCTAGCTTTGTAAAAAGCAATTAAAAGGCTTCACACCAAGCTTTCCATCTTACAGGAAGATCTTCTGCCAGAATCTCGTGTCTCAGACTGTAGAAACAAAGACTTGTACTTAGCAGGATGCTTGTGATATAAAGAAGGAAAAGACTTCAGAGGGCTTTAGTTTTGATGCTTAAAATGGTACCACCTTCGAAAATTTGAAAAAGATACTTGAATAGCAAGAGTAGAGGTCAAAAATGAAGACATTCTCTGCTGGAAGCGGCATAACTGCCTCTTTTGAAAACCCGTACATAAGGAAATATTTGAACCCAGGTTTTCTGTAAACGATAACTATTTCAGTCTGGGAAAATAGTTGGATAAATAGAAATTCAGATTATATTCTATGCCTTCCTTTAGTGAAGAAAGAAAATATATGATATTATATGAAGATCACAAGATTGCTGAAGGCTGATACTGATGTGAAGGTTTTGTATTGCCCAAATTTTGTGAAAGACGTATCCTAGGTAGGGACTGGAGAACAAATTTTCCAGTCAATACAATCTCAGTAGAGTATTAACTACATCTGAGTGCTTTATTAATTACATAGCACTATTTTTATTTATTTATGTATTTATATATAATGTGCTGTAGATTAGATTGTCATAACACTTGGCAAGTGAGAGTATGCAAGGACTGACTGTAAAATAAAGCTGGAACGGAGTGATTATGATTCAGTGATGTTTTTATTCAGGAAAACTGTAACTGTTGTTGCTGTGTTGCCCTTAACTGAAAAGTCTGCTTCTCAGACGTCACGGGCATGATGATATGGTGTATCTGAAGACATCAGCAGACCTTACCTAAAGAATAGATTTACTGAAGTATAATGCATTTTATTGTAGTGTTTGAATCATTAATGATTTAATTATGAGTGGCTGAGGTGATGCTTCTGATACTTTTTTTCGTGTACTTTTCCTTTCATAACCTTAGATACATTTAAAAAGTATATGATTTTAGAAAGATTTTTACTCTATTTGTTTTTATTTTTTTGTATAGGTATTACAGCCTTGTGACTTCTTCTTTGAAATGAAACAGTCAAGTACTAATCCACAGACAGCTGATCTAACGATTAGATCTCTAACAATAAAAGTAGGTACACTTTCGTTATGTTTTTAGTTCTCTACTGCTTTCTACTTTGAAGGCTTTGAAGTTGCTTGTGATATATGTTTCTGTCGTGGTTTAAACCCAGTCAGGTAACTTGTTCACTCACTCCCAGTGAGTGGTGCCCCTTGTCCGTCTCCCCCCCCCCCCCCCCCCCCCGCACCGGGGCTCTCCCCTTCCTACGGGTTGAGACAGGAACAGTCCAGCAACAAATCACCACCGCTACTATCAGTTAAAACAATGATAAGGGAAAATAACAAGAGAACAAGAGAAGAGAATACGATACCACCGGCCAAGAAACGAGTTCCACCCGGAAGCCCCTGTCCTTCCGGGTAACTCCCAGTTACCCCCCACCCTGGGCATGACGTGCTGTGGTATGGAATACCTCCCCGGCTAGCCCGGGTCAGGCGCCCCGCCTCTGCTTCCTCACAGCTTCCCCTCCTCCCTGGCAGAGCATGAGCCTCACAGAGTCCTTGGTCAGGGTAAACATCACTTAGCAACAACCGAAAACATCGGCTTCACCAACACTGTTCTCAAACTAGAAGTCAAAACACAGCACTGCACCAGTTAACACAAAGGAAAAAAACATGACTGCTACTGCTGAACCCAGGACAGTTTCTTAGGAAACAAAAAAAAAAAACATAAGGAATGACTGAAGAGGGGAGTTGTTTCTGTTCTTTATCGGTTCAGCTGTCTGTTTAGCATGTGAAAACAAACAAAATTGAAAATTAGCAGTTGTGTCACAGTGTTTTGGTTTTGGAATCTGTGTTTTATAAAATGGCCTGGTCTGCAGAGATGAGTTTTGAAGTGTTCAAATAGAGCATTGAATAATGTAGTTTAGAAAGCTTCCACCTGGAAGAAAGGCAGGGGCTGAAAATCTGTATAGTTTGAACTGTATTTTGTAGAAAGTAATGAGTTGTCAAATATAGAAGTCCTGTAGAGAACAGAAGTGTTTTGTTAGTGTTAACATATTCATTATAATGTTGTTTCTGAAAGAAGTTTTTGCCTTTAAAAGTTTCTCATTTCAAATTATTCCAATATTTAATTGTAGGTTTCACCAATAATCATAAACACAGTAATTACTATTACATCAGCCCTTTATCAAACTGCAGAAACAACAGAAGAAGAGGTCAGTCCAATTCCTCCAGATCTGTGGAACAAGAAAGATATAAAAAATCTAAAAATGTGGTTTCTTGAAGAGTCAAATGAAAATGAAGATACAAATCCAACTGCTGAACTGGTTCCCACAGGAGAGTCATTGAAAATGAATGTAGAATCTGTTTTTATAACACTTGAAGCTGGTGTTGGGCACCGAACTGTACCGATGCTTTTGGCTAAGTCCTCATTTCTCGGGGAAGTCAAAAACTGGAGTACTTTAATCAACCTACGTTCTCGTCTGGAGCTAGAGGTGGGGAATCCTACATAAGAAATGAAAGTTTCTTAGAATATTAAACATGTTATGTTACTTAGACAGTAGAGGAAAAATAATCCATATATTTGATGACTAAACACCTACAGATACGTGTTATGGGAGCACGATGGGAATGAGGAGGGTTAAGATAGTTAAAATCTAAATTATTAGATGTATTAATGGCAGTAATTCACGTCATACAATCTCACATTTATATTCTATACAAACTTCTCAAAAGCCTGTGGCATCAGTATTAGATTTTGGAGTATCAGCTGGCTAAGATACTGTGACAATCTTTATTTAAGATTATAGTAGAATATATTCACGTGTCATTTCTGTAAAATACTGTGCGGTTCCAATATTGTATATAAAATGTTCACAGTGGCTCATATTTGGAAATTAGTGGCATAAAATTCAGTGGTTGTTGTAGGTAGATTCTTTTTTATAGTCACTTCCAGTGCCTAAGCCTACAGCTTAGGTCAAAATTATATTTTAAGTGACATACCTTATACCGCTTATTTGGAAGTGGGTCTTTGCAGTATAGACTCAGCTCTAAGTGCAATCTGATTATAAATCTTTCATGTTACCAAAGTAACTAATATCCTTGTAAACCAGAATTTTAAGTCTTTAAAACCTGTAGAGCTTCCACTGATGTAACAGTTGAATTTATCTTCCTAATTGACTTCTGTATTTTGACAGGTACACTATTTTAATGAGATGTTTGGGGTGTGGGAACCTTTGCTTGAACCACTAGAAGTTGAGAAGACTGATTTATTCAAACCGTGGGTTCTTGAAATTAAGGTATATATTCCAAATTGTAACTCAAATCTTCCATTTCGCTACCTTAGTAAAGACAAATGCTCTGCATCTTTCATAGCTGAGGCTAATCTAAGTATCTTGTTCCTTCTTGTTGGTTACCAAGACTTTTTTTCCCAATTAGTGAATGAAAACTGCTTTTGCACAAGTGAAGATCTGGACTCACAGATGTGTTAAATAATACTGTCTTTCAGGTGGTGAGAGAATTTGATTCCAGTTGCACTAGATAATCATAATGGCTTTAAATCATTTTCTCTGAAACTAGGTTGTATGCGGATGATGCCCTCAGTGACTTCAGGAAGGTCTCATTCCACAGTAGTACCTGTAGTGGAAATCTGTTGGAAAAATTGATACCCATTACTGACTAGCACAAAGTGTGCTCTGGGGATAGTGCTCTTACCAATTAAGTTTCATCCTTTGTAGGGAAAAAAGTCTAGATTCTGGTCTCAAAGTAGATAAGCATATATCTAAGGAAGAGTGATACTTCTCCCACTCTCCTTTTTCTTTTTCAAAAGTTTTCAAGTATTTTTAGCCCAAGAGGTTGCTCAGAATAGAAAACTTGCACTTTTCTTAGGACTGTCATTATCAAACAACTTTCTGAAGTGATGGGCTCACAAGGGTAAAGATTATCGACTGAGATATTGCAATCAAGGAATTGCTATTAAAAATATTCCAAAGAATTTTTCAAGAAGGTGTGAGATCTAATGCAGAAGAAAGGTAGAAGACAGTGAGTCAAACCTTCTATCTTCTTGCCCAGATTTGAAATACAACATTTGGAAATACATATAATTTCCAGAATGTTGACGGTCAGGAAAATGTGTTTGGTTTGGAAATGTAAAAGACTAAATTTGGTGTTACTCCCCTAAGAAGAGGAAATCGGTTACATATAACAGTTTTTACAGTGTTATTAGATGTTACAATGACTGTTTTCACACAGCGTTTACTGGATATGTTAGTGGCTATATATAGCTGTATATTGTTAATTCTTGAATAATCATAAATTTGGCTAATGTTATTGACTTCTGAACTACTTCTTCTGCTTCTTGCCTTTATTCTCTTCTTCTGTATTCAAAAATAAAAACATGAACAGAAAAAGGAAAGCCCTGACAGGTCATAGAAGTGGGAAGGGGAGACAGAAGGCATTTTGAGGTGAAACTTGCTTCTACAGAAGAAGTGGTCAGATAAGAATGCTTTAAAAATCTCCTTTCAGATGAAGAAGAAGCCTAAAAAAGCATTGGTTGAATCGGATGCAGAAGAAGAAGAAGAACACTTCAAAATTCCAGAATATAAAACAGTAATAAATATTTCTTCAAAAGACCAGCTGAACATTACGTTATCCAAATGTGGACTACAAATGTTGAGTAACCTGGGCACGGTACGTAAGATTGCTTAACTATGCAGTGTCAGAAATGTTAAATGAATGTTTGTGCAGATCATCTTGATGAAATCTTATTCAATATATTTGTGTTTTGTATCTATACTTCGTTTTCTAGGCGTTTGCTGAAGCAGCTAGTCGAACTTCAGACATCTTCAAAAAAGATCGAGCACCATTTGTAATAATAAATTCTTTAGGACTTCCCATCACTGTCTTACCTAGTGATTCCTTTAGTGTCCTTAATGTTGAATTTGGAGCAAAAACATTTATTCTAAGAGATGAAGAGAATTTAAATATGGAATTTGTCAGAACTAAAAATGAGAGTGACCAATTCACAGCAATGACAACTCTTTGCAGCAAGAGGTTTTACATTCAGATCTGTAAGTTCCAAAGTTCATATATCTTCTGTTATTGTAAATAGTGCATCATACATAATACTACATCTTGCACATGTCAGTAAGTATTGGGGAACTACGTAACATGAAAAGAGTGTCTATATTCTCTGTGAATGGCAGTATTTGAAATCCTGCTTTAGTCTTCGCAGCTGAAAGTTAACATGTGTCATGTTAATTTTCATAGCATAATTTTTCTACTATGATAAATTATTTGGGTAACCGATCTTTACTCATGAGTTTACTGCAGTGAAGTATTTGTTTGCATTCAAAAGTTAATGCAAAATTAAGCTACCTCAGTTTTTATTTTTTGTAGAATTGAGGCCTTGTATGGATATATGAGTGTTCATAAGGTTACTTTTAAAGGGGATCTTTAGAAGAAAAGATTTTTTTTTTTTAAAATTCAAGTAAAACACAGTTAAAAAAGTAACATCTAGTTTTAATGTAAATGTGTTAAATATTTTAAGTTGGTTTATCGTAATAATTGACAGGTTTTTCAAAACTGATTTTCACAAATGGTCTTGACCGTATTATGTATTAGTTGAATTGTTTGCACAGTGTGTCTGAACTGTACCTTGTTAAAAACCCATTACATCTTGTAAACATTTCTTTTTAGGCACTACTTTTATTTGTAGTGACAAAACCCACTTGACTCTTTTTTTCCTCTGGTGAAAAAAAGTCTTTGCTGTTTCTTAGGAGCACTGCAAAATTGGCATATTAAAAGTGGTGATTGTACATTTTCATTTGCTTTACTTTTTTTAATAGATTGATACAGAAAATTCTACTGAATGTGCATTTCTAGCTTTCAGATGTATGTTATGCTTCTTTTGAGTCTTTTATTTCTCATCTTATAAATTCTAGGTCCACATAATCATTCCACTGTGGAAAAGATTCCATTGACAAAAGTGGGTCGATGTATTTACAGAGTGAGACATGATGAATCGGGTGTTGAAAGGGCCATTGTCTGTCAAATTGATACTGTTGAAGGAAGCAAGATGATAACTATACGTTCTCCTATTCAGGTTATTATATTTACATACATCATAATTTTGTTATTATTCTAATTTTTAATGAATAAAAATGATCCTGTAGTCATTAAATAAACATTAAAAAGTGCTTCAAAAGCTTACTTAAACAATTCCTGTAACATAGCTCTTGTGTATTATAAGGTAGTTCAGAAGAGATTTTCAAGAATAAAAAGCTTTTCCAAAGTGACAAAGGCAGGGGCTGGGGTGGGAGTGAAAATGGACCTGATTTTAGATCAGGATAATTCATCAGTTATGTCTTAAAATGCTAGCTGTGATTGCAGTCTTGTTGACCTATTTGCTTTGTATGAAGTGATCAAACTTCTCTTAACCTTACGTTGATTCTGCAACATAAGGTTAGTCTGTCAGATTTTTTTTTTTTCTTCATTCTCTATGATTGAGACATGAATTTCAAATGAGGAACAAGTCAGCTAAGAGTGTGTATGTCTGTTTTTGATTCAGTAGTGTTAGATACATGGTTTGTATGTAGTTTACAAGTACAGGGAGGATCCAGGTATTAGTGCTTTATAGTGGTAGTGTCCCTGTTTTGTATCACTTACAGCTTTTGGCTGGAGTGGTTTATGACTTGGTTAATAATCAGGTTTACTGTTTTATACTTACCTAAATTAATATTTTTTCCCCAGAGCTAATAATACCATTAAAATAACCATAAAGTAAAAACCCTAATGTTTGCAAAGAACAAGAGCACTCTGTACCCCCTGAATTATGATTGCTGATGGTTTAACCTTGAAGTACAGACTTTACTTACCTTGTGGATTTTTGACCCGCCACAGCCTTGTATCTAATACAATTTTTAGGAGAAATTTCTTTGAAAATTTATGATATAGTTCAGATCTACTTGTATTTAGTTTTAAAGGGCTTTATGCTTCTCCTTAAAAAAATGTTACAGCTAATATATTCATTTTATAATTAAAATGTATTTATTTTATGATTAAAATATAGCATTAAACTGCACAACCAAATTATTAAGGAGATCTGCTGTTATTGGGGACAATTCTTTTGAAATACCTGATCTGGAATGGTAAATGGGTAAGAAGAAAAATAAGAGACTACTTATTCTGTCCTCTGTTAGGTTTAAACCACTTATCCTTCCAGTTTTTCCTAATGCATGTTGCTGGATTTTTGTTTCATTTAGATAAGGAATCATTTTTCAATCCCGTTAAATATTTTTGAGGAAGGAAGATGTATAGGGACTGCTTCACCAGAAAATGAATTCAACATACCATTGTCCTCTTACAGGTACTTTGTTGCATTGTTCTTTTATCATGGAATATGTTTATAGATTGTTGATTATTGTATCGATACAATTACACTAAAAAAGTTTTCTGTTTGGTACCTAATACTGTAATTGTATTGTCATTATTAGCTATGATCTTCTCGAAGCATCTCTATATAATTCTTGAATTGGAAGTCTTTTGAAATCCGTTTTACTGGACAACTTAAATTAACCAAGTTACTTTAAGTATCCAAGCCCAGGTGCTGCTTGTGATTGTTACTCACACAGTACAGACTTTTTTCTTAGAGGAGTGATGTCTAGCGATGCATTACAGCTTCTTTTTTAAAAAAAAAACCACAACGGACTTCTTTTGTTATTTGTGATTCTGAAGTAAAAAATTGAAACTAATACACAAACTCTATCACAGTTGTGAAAAAAGACTTGTCAACCTTAGAAAGACTTGGCTTCCAGAACATCTACACTATTAGCACCTTCAAGCTAATACCCACTTGGAACTGCAGTGAGTTTGTGTGTACAATTTAGCTGAACTGTCACCAACTTTTAGGCACATAAGTTTGCTTTGATTTTTTTTTTTTTTAATGATTATGGAGACTTTCTTTCTGTTTTCCCACAAATACTTTCCCTCCTTTTTTTTTTTTTTAAGATGACAGCTGTTTGTCTTTTTTTTTAAATAACCTGCACTTTACTGTGGATAATATAAGTTAGTAAGTATCTCTGATTACCTGTATTTTATTTAATAAGGGTTAGTGACCTTCTAAATTCATTGCACAGATATATAGACGAGTTCAACTAGGCGCATGTAAACATTTCTCATAGTAAACTTTTCATTCAGGAAATGTTTACTAACAAAATGAATTACTGTCAGAAATCTTCCAAAATCCAAATAATCATAGAATGTATGTTGCATAGGACTTTTTCTTAAATGAAAAATTCAATGTCAAGTGTTTAAAAACCATTTTCATTTACAGATCCATACTGAGTTTGCAACCACAAGCCAATGAAAATGGAGTGGATGGAGAATATGATATGTGTGAAGGAATTACATTTGATGAAATTATGAAAAATGTTGACAGTTTATTACAAAGGAAATGTCAGTCTGTGAGGTCAAGTAATCACTCACTTATCATCAATATTGTTCCTGTAAAAGACATGTTGACAACTTCATTATGCACAGATCAGTGGGATTTTCCATATGTTGTTCATTTATGGCCTTCTCTTCTTCTCCGCAATCTTCTTCCTTATCAAATAACTTACTCTCTAGAGGTAATTCTTTAATATTTATTTTTTTTGTGATGCTTCCCACCTGTGATATGAAAGCTCACAAGGTGGTTGAAATGTGTTTATAAATTTATATGAAAAGATAGGGCTTCTGGTAGAGTAGTTGTGAAGCAAGTTTACAGATCTTGTAAGGGCAAGTCTCTATTACAGAAACGAAACAGTGCCAGAATGTGAAAAGTGGTGGTATTAATCATTAGTAATAAGTATTATTTTAAATACGTATGTGAAGTAAAACTTACGCTGTACAAATTTAGTCCTGTGAGTCACTTCCTGTTGCTCAAGTGCAGCTTGAACCTAATTAAACAGTATAGTTTTTACTTTGAATTATGACTGCATCAAGTGACATAAGTGGGTCAGCCTAAAGTAGCATTTTACATGCTGTCACTGAATTTTAGCAGTAGTATGCTTTTAGCAAATTCTCAAAGGCGTGCCTTTTTGCCAGGTTTCTGGCTTGAATTGCAGCCTACTGCCAGACTTTGTTCTTTTCAGACAAAATTAAATTATTAGATGCACTTTTGACTGTTAATAGTCATTCATTCCGGGTGAGAAGCCAGTCCCAAGTAAAACGCTTAAAACATTTACAGTGTGGACATTGGTTCCTCAGCATTAAATATGTCGTTCTGTGGATCTGCTATGGTTGTATCCCACTACCTGCTGGTCTAGACATAGGATAATAGAGATATAGGTGGAAGACAGTGAACCACTTTTTTTTTTTTTTCTCCAAGATGGTCATAATATTTAGTATATGGACTCAAATAGTAGAATTTAATAAAGAATTTTGCTGCAAATACACAATTACTAGAGCTAGAGACTGTGGTCTCTGCCAAATGTGTGGTAGTAACAGGCTCTTTTCTGTCTCAAGGTATCTCTCTTACAAATGTAAATTTAGGGAAAGAAATACTGAGTTGAGGAAATTATGTTAGTATTTAAGCATGTTTATGTATTTGAGTTTGGTGACTCTGTTGTGTGTTAAATTTTGAGGACTATGCATCAGATTGTTTTGGTATTTTTTTTTTTTTTGCTTTATTTCAGTGTCAGGGTAGCTGTTTAATTGTGTGTCCTGGTTTTCGGACATAGTATGTATCATAATTAAATAGTGTAATAAGCATTTTAAAAATTTGCTTAAGTATATTGTGTTTCAGTTTTCAAAGCCAGCTAGAAAGTAAAAGTTGATATGAATTTTGAGTGACTCATTTAAATGTACACTGTTGTTTTTTGTTTGTTTTTTTTTTAAAAAAAAGGGAAATGGGAACAAGTATGACACTCTACAAGAGGGATGTTCAGCTCAGATACATAATGCAGTCTTGGATCAAACAAAACTAGATTTACAGTTACTTAACTATCTTGATCAAAATTGGAAAAGTGAGTACCATATAAAAAGCAATCTACCTGAAATCAGCTTTACGACGTTTTACTGCATCACGGAGTTGGATAAAACTGAACTGGATATTGCTGTCCACGTGATCTACACAACTGGGCAGATGGTTATAGAGATTCACAGTCCGTACTGGATGGTGAATAAAACTGGTCGAATGCTGCAGTACAAAGCTGATGGTATTCACCGCAAGCATCCTCCAGATTACAAAAAGCCACTCCTTTTCTCTTTCCAGCCCAAAAACTTCTTCCAAAATAACAAGGTATTATATTTTGTAAAACCTGACAGCTCCGTAGTACCATGTTGTTGTATGAAAGCATTTTTACACTTTGGAAGTTATCTACACTATGCTGTGATCTCTAAAGATCATGAAAGCTACCGTATCTGTCTAAACTCGTATTTTAAATAAGCGTGTTGTCAGATATACTAAAGATGGGAAATGTGCATTATCAAAGGCATTGTTAAGAAGGAGACTGTCGTCTTTGAGAGTAACAAAATTAACTTTATTCCATTTAAACTGTGTCAAGAAGTGATCCTCATTCCACATAAGACTTTAGAAGTTGTGTAAGAAATGTAAAGCTGTGGTACTTGAAAATGGATCCTTGCAATGTGGTTGTTAGATTTGGTGAAAGTTGGTAGTAAGCTAAGGTTAAGATGCAGTTTACCATTTGAGTTCGCTATGTGAGTTTTTTAATGCTGATTACTGATGGATGAATGATACAAGAAAGATTACATGACCGAGATTTTCATTGTGAATAGGTTTTGGAAAGGATACTTACGTGGTTGTTTCCTCAGCAGTATCTTACAGTTTTAATTCTTATTCCACATAGGTTGTAACTAAGGGTGGTAGAAAATCTTGGATTTACTCAATAGAGTATCTTTGTGAGACTATACTGACAGTTGTTGCGTCTTGAATAGGAACACCAGTATTTCCAGGATTCACTTATATTTGTGTTTATATACACACTTACTTTGTGTATGATTTTAAATGTTAGTGTCTGTAAATTGAAAATTAATTCAGGGTGCTTCTTCCTAGGTGCAACTTATGGTAACTGACAGTGAACTGTCTGATCAGTTTTCACTGGACACAGTTGGAAGCCATGGTTCTGTGAAATGCAAGAGTCATAAAAAAGATTATCATGTGAGTTAAATTCATCTTTCAAATTCATTAGTCTCAGAAGATATAAATGAGATAAGAAAAGGACAGCATACTTCTAACAATGTCTTTCTGTTTACAGGTTGGTGTCACCATAGACAACAGCAGTTTTAATATTACTAGAATTGTAACTTTCACCCCGTTTTTTATGATCTCAAATAGAAGCAAATACACTTTGGAAGTAGCTGAAGAAGGAAAGGAAAAGTGGATTCCTATTGTTTTACAACAGGTAAACTTATAAAGGAACCTATTA
This sequence comes from Pezoporus wallicus, assembly GCF_028554395.1. NCBI lineage: Eukaryota > Metazoa > Chordata > Aves > Psittaciformes > Psittacidae > Pezoporus > Pezoporus wallicus. The sequence continues at coordinate 1,206,947 of NW_026636901.1, read as the reverse complement.
AAAAAATGAATTGGATTGAATACTCACTGATGGAGAATTAGCCATACAGTGTTCAATGAGTGTCTGAATATATTGTATTTATTCAGTGAATTACCTGTGTCCTGTTACTTTTTTTCAATGTTGATTTTGGACATACTGTAAAGCTGGTTTACATTGTAATTGGAATGTTTCTGTTACCTGCATTATAAGTAATAAGAGAAAAAGACCTATACTGTCAGGTTATTATCTCGCTCTGCACAGGAAGTTCTGTTCAGTTTTTGCAGTAGTGCCTGACAGAGTGGTTTGGTTGACGTCCTACATGTGATGCCACTTTTATGTAGCAAGAAAATTCCTCTTGTTGATCAGTTCAGATGCTCCAAACTGTTGTTCTGGGACTAGTCTCACTGTTGGTTTTTAATGCTTAATGCATACTTTCTAAAGATGTATCACTGGCCCCTAAGCCAAGTGGTGTGGAAATGGCTTTTGGGCTTTCATTTATCCCACAGAGGTCTGGAGTGTTTAAGACAGGGCATGCAGATTGGCTCTTTGCACTGGGGTGCAATTATGTTTTGTATGTGTGGTGAGTTTTGAGGCATCATGCCTTCCTTTTTGACGTGTAGGAAGAACAATGCATGTTTTGGGGTACTGTTGAAGGTCTATGAAAGCAGAAAGTGATCCATACTGCCTTCTGGGAAGAGTGAAATCTCCCTCCTTTCCTTCCAATGTGTCTCGAAGAGAGTGTATCTAAAGCAGAGACAAAAGTTTAGCCTATCAGATGGTGCAGTTGGAGGTTTTCTTGCATTTCTGTAGTATTGTAGGTACTCCAAATGATTATCAAAAATGCTTTCAAACTAAAATACCAAAGTTAAAGGAGTATTTTAAATCAGATTCGTAATCAGATCTTTCTGTTACGTTTTTGATGCTTTCAACACATGGTCCTTGTGTATTTTGTATGTAATTATTATAGAAGAGAAATACTGTTTAAATATCATTATTTCAATTTATGATTGTGATACAACTTCACTTGCTTTCTGCAGTCATTTTTCCATTGTGATTTTTAAGTGTACACAGTGATGTTTAGATCTTGAAGGCTCTTAAGTCAGTTCAGCTTCCCGTAATATTTATAATTATTTTAAAATAAGATTCTTTGCTTTTACTCACAGATAGGCTGTTAGCCATAAGCCTACACATGTATTCTGTTTCTTCTGAACCAAACATTCATTTGACTGTACATAGTTTTTTGGGTTCCTTACATGCCTGATGACTCATATAGCTCATTGATAAAGCTGTGAAATGACGAAGGTTCTCATGTAGTGGGATGGGCCACTTCATATCTGATTTCTTATTTTTGAGAAAATATAGTCCGATTTTATTAGTTCTTGGGTTTGTGGTTTGTATTTGATAAAGAGCTGTTACCAGAATAAACTGAATTATTTTACAAGCACTTTTGAAATTTTGTGAAAAGAACTGTTCAGAGGTAATAGTTTTGAAAGTTTAAATACGTTGCTACATGTATAATCTGTGGTTTTTCTGTGTTGGTTGTTTTGTTAATATCCTTGCAAAATATCCTGATTTGTCCCACAAGCATCATTGTTTTTCAGGTGTTTCATAATTGTATTAATTGATTTTGGTCTCCTTTCAGTTATCAAGTATCAAAGGAGGACTTTGTAAATTTTAGGAGTGCTGATAAACTTTTGAAAGATTAGATGTGTTAATTTATCAAATGGAGTAGCAGAAGTCAACAGAGGAATCTGTATCCCCTCCTAAATGATTCCAGACTTCACTTCCAGAATTGCTTGCCTTTTCACATGGTGTAGATATTTTCCCTTTTGATAAACAGTCTAAAAACCTGTGTTAATGACAGTTAAGTCTGCCAGGGTTGTCCATTTGTAACCCAGTTGCTCAATCCAGTATATTTGTTATCTCTTCTAAAGTTAGGTAGAGTCTGGCCACTATTGCTCTATCTTGGAGCATTGAGGACAGATTTCCAGAAACCAAGTTACCATCTGATCTTCTTAAGATATGGAACTGCTATCCAGCTAGCCTAGATTTATTTATTTATTTATTTAATTCCTGTGAAATTTTTTTGTGTTTCTCACATTATGCTATTACATTTGATTAATCTTCAAGAAAACCCAAGCTTGTTGAAATGTTAATTCGTATCTCAGTTTGCTACCTTTTCCCCTCCATTCTATTTTTGTCATTTTAAGCAGAGTATTTCCTTCTGCTATTACCTTTTATCCACTTTTCTTTCTTGGTGACAGGTAGACTGTCTTCTCGGGGTGGGGGTGGGGGTGGGGAAGCAATTATTACGTAGATCTCATTTGCTCGTGGACATATTCCATGTCTGGAAAACAGTCTATCAGAATCTTTAATTACTGTTTTTAGAAAAATTTGTTCTTCACAAGGCTGTAACAGAAGTCCTTGGATGGTGATTAGTATGAAATGACTTGCTAAGGATAGTCCTTTGAATTAGGTATAGTGCAAGTGAGTTGACCAGCATGAATCCTTAGAGAAAGAAAGAAAACATTGCCAAAGGCTTTACATGAGACTACTGTTAAATATAAACATCCTATTATGGAATGGAGGTTGTTGTAGAAATACAGTATCCAGTGAAGTGCTTAGCAGATAATGTGGTAAAACATTTGGAAACAGCATAATTTTGTGACACATTCTGTGGCTAAAGATCATTGCAAAAAAATATCGTTTAGTTCTCTCTGGTTGATTCTGTAACTTTTTATTTAGCCAATTCTTTTATTTTGGTTTTGATTATAAACTTTCGTTTACTGTTGACTGAATCCCCTTGAATTTTCTTTCGGCTCTCTAAATTTCTATGTTGAGACTGACTTACTGTGTTTTATGCTAGTTTACAACAGAACTCTGAATTTCCTTTGTCTGTAGGATTACATGTTGGTGTAGATCATCTTCAATCTTGCTGTTTAACTATATTTTTTTCCTTTGTCTTCCTGCTTCCTGTGGTGTGAGAAACAATGGGAAAAGGAACTTAGTGGCATGGTAAGTTGGTGAACTAGTCTTTCACCACTGGAGATTGAATTCTAGGATTCAGATGCAGTTTAATATAAACATCACATTTCTTAAACTGTGTCTGAGAAAGATGCTCCTAAAGTGTTGGATGTTGCAGCTGAACAGTGTGTAATACAAGAAAAGTGGTCTACCTACTCAGAATTTGGCTCTTGCTGATTGAGAATTGTTGTTAATCATAGCTTGCTACTCTGGCAGAACCCTCATAATCAATAGGAAACTTTTCATTAGTTACAATTAAAACTTTTGTCTTCCCTGCCTCCTCATTTTATCCGCTTGTGTAAACTGTTTAAAAAGAGATTGTCTGAGGGATTTTTAAACCAAGAAGGGCTGTGACTTCAGTCAGATGTCACTAGCAGAATGTACTCTCTGATTTAGCTGCCTAATGCTTAGAATTATAGAATCATAGAATAGTTAGGGTTGGAAAGAACCTTAAGATCATCTAGTTCCAACCTCCCTGCCATGGGCAGGGACACCTCACACTAAACCATCTCACCCAAAGCTTTGTCCAGCCTGGCCTTGGACACTGCCAGGGATGGAGCATTCACAACTTCCCTGGGCAACCCATTCCAGTGTCTCACCCCCGTAACAAGAAAGAATTTCTTCCTTATATCCAGTCTAAGCTTCCCCTGTTTAAGTTTGAGCCCGTTACCCCTTGTCCTGTCACTACAGTCCGTAATGGAGAGTTCCTCCCCAGCATCCCTATAGGCCCCCTTTAGATACTGGAAGGCTGCTATGAGGTCTCCACGCAGCCTTCTCTTCTCCAGGCTCAACAGCCCCAACTTCCTCAGCCTGTCTCATATGGGAGGTGCTCCAGCCCCCTGATCTTCCTCGTGGCCCTCCTCTGGACTTGTTCCAACACTTCCATGTCCTTTTTATGTTGAGGACACCAGAACTGCACACAATACTGCAAGTGAGGTCTTACAAGAGCAGAGTAGAGGGGCAGGATCACCTCCTTTGACCTGCTGGTCACGTTCCTTTTGATGCAGCCTGGGATACGGTTGGCTTTCTGGGCTGCAAGCGCACACTGAAGCTGGCTCATGTTCATTTTCTCATCAACCAACACCCCCAAGTCCTTCTCCACAGGGCTGCTCTGAATCGCTTCTCTGCCCAGCATCTGAATCCCAACTCTGCCTGGCATTGCTCCGACCCAGGTGTAGGACCTTGCACTTGTCATGGTTAAACTTCATGAGGTTGGCATCAGTGCACCTCTCAAGCATACCAAGTTCCCTCTGGATGGCATTTCTTTCCTCCAGCATTTCAACCGAACTACACAGCTTGGTGTCATCGGCAAACTTGCTGAGAGCGCACTCAATCCCATTGTCCATGTTGGCAACAAAGATGTTGAGCAGTATCTGTCCCAACACTGATCCCTGAGGGACACCACTCGTTACTGGTCTCCAGTTCGTCATTGAGCCATTGACTACAACTCTTTGCATGCAGCCATCCATGTTTCATACTTTATTTATATGTTTTATACCCATGTGTGTGTATATATGTGTGTATGGAGATATATATATACATATATATAGTATTTGAAAGAATAGCTGGTACACTGATGTCCTGCATACTCAAGTTATATGGTATATTATGCTGTTATCCCCTTTTGTCATTGATTGTCACTACAAGTTTGATACATAATTTATATTTATTTGGCAAGATGTTTTGTTGATTGCTGTTGCTGTTTGGTTTGGTTTTTGGAGCGTTTTTTGTTTGCCTTTTTGAACAAGTTTGTCTGTTTTGGTGGTGTAGCTATGCTCATCTTTATCCTCTGGTTTGCAAATACATTATCCATTTTAAATCTACTTCTTCACATGGATATGAAGTCTTACTGTTTTCATTTTTATCTCCTTAACTCTTTTGCATCTTCACTGTAGTCTGAATTAGTTTTTACTTCCTTTCAATTTACTGTGTTCAGGTAAGTATTATTACCTTAGTGTTTTCAATAGTGTTTCTGATCCAACTCACTATACTTTTGGGTAGAATTTTAGTAGATAAACTTTGGGCTAAAGTGAATTTTGTTTAACATCTAGTTTATTTTCCCACTTACTTTAAAATACCTGTTTGGTTTTTTTTTAGTGCATTCCCTTTTGGCCTGAAAACGATGCCAACAAACTGCTTGTTAGAGTCGAAAATTCTAATGTCCTCCCAAAGAAGATAAATTTTGATAAGCAGGAAAACTGCCTGCTACTGCATTTGGACAACAAGGTAATAGTTGCTTTGAGAAATCAGATAAAACAACATAACTGCTTCATTTCTATTCTCAGAACTTTCTGTCTTCCCATACAATCAGCTATTGAAAAAAAATGCTGGGGAAAAGATTATGTATTTGCAGCTGTATTGTTGTCACCCTCATACTCACTTTCCGGAGTGTATACATATGGATACAAGTAGGCTAAGAAGTATTTCACATTAGTTCTAAAGTAACATGAAGTTACTTGTCAAAGAAACTGTAACTCAACTGAATTTACTTCTGTGTTGCATATGGTCTCATCTAGCAGTAATTCTAAAATATGTGAATGTTTTTAAAAGTAGAATGTTTTGGAATGAATGGTTGAAGATTCCTCTACTACCAGCCTAAATTTTGACAGTACAGAACTTATTTCTATTTAAATTACATTTGCTTTATTAGAAATGAATTCCATTGTTAATTACTTTATAATTTTTGTATCTGATAGCTTGGAGGAATTACAGTGGATGTTAACCTGACTGAACATTCTACGGTGATTACCTTTGCTAATTACCATGATGGTGCAGCTCCATTTCTGTTAATAAACCACACTAAAGAGGAAATCATTGAGTATGGACAAAGGTATGTAAGAATTTTAGAGTAGATGTCTGCAGAGAGCATTGTGAACTGTTATTTCATGTATTTTAAGTATGCCTATTTCTAAAGATGCCCTAAATTTATCAAAGCAGTAAAAAAATAAATCTGTTTTTCTAAATTGAAGAGAATGAATAGTTAACAGAGCAGTATTATTTAGTGCTAGATGTCTGTTTCTACAAGTAAAAAAGCTGTTTTGTGAACTAAGGAGCCTCTCTGTTCTCTTTTTATATGAATTTTTGGCCTTGTCCTTTACATTGATTTACATTCCTGATAGGGGCAACTACCTGGATTTTGGGCATCCCTAGTGTAAATTTAATAAGTAATTTATGTAATTTAAATAATTAAGTAATTTTTTAGTATATGTAACTTTTGTAATTAACTCTGAGGAATAGAATATTTTAGTTGGAAGGGGCCTACAGTGGTTATCTAGTCCAACTGCCTGACCAATTCAGGGCTGACCCAAAGTTATAGCATGTTGTTAAGGGCATTGTCCAAATGCCTCTGAAACCACTGACAGGTGTGGGCATTGACCACCTCTCTGTGGTGTATGAGGTTAGTCCACTCTTGGTAAAGAAGTGCTTCCTTATGTCCAGTCCTGGCACAGCTTCAAACCATTCCCACATGTGCTATCATTGGATCCCAGTGAGAAGAGATTAGCAGTTTGCTTTCCACTTCGCCTCCTGGGGTAGGCTTCTTTCAGAGAGATGTAGAAGCAGTTCTGACAGTTTTTAACTCTATGTGAGGGAGAATGGAGTTTAAAATCTGTCAGCAAACATCTCCTGCATCCATATACTAAACACTGCACTTTTTCCCTTCAGCAAATCATATAGGAGAAAAAATAATGAGTTTTCCTTTCAGCTTGTAAGCTCCACTGTCTTTTTTCTCTACTGTTTCCCTTGTTAATCACAAGTGGGGAAGAAAATAAGTAGTTACAATCTACTGTGTATACTTTATTGATGAAGTATATATATGTATTTTGAAGTATAAATACTGGTTTTATTATTTATTACTGAGAATGATTTTGTGTGTTGTTTTTTATGCAGAATGTTTTAATTTTCATTATTTAAAAAAAAGCTGTTGAAATGCTAGAATATAGATATCACGGACACAGAAAAAGATTATTGACGTTTTAATTTTATGTTTAATTTTTAACTTTTGTTCTAGTTCCCTTAGTGAATTGGAAGACTGTCTTCAGCCAAATAAGGCAGTACTGTATACTTGGGTGGACCCAGCAGGATCTAGAAAATTGAAATGGAAATGTGGAAATAGAATTGAGGAAATCACCCCGAAAGAGGTACATTATCTAAATTGCCTTTTAATGCTAATTTAATATGTTTTTCATCAGTGTATGTATGAAATTCTATATACAATGAGTATGACAGTAACAACATTGTTTTCTGGACCTTGTGCCAGTATCGTCTTCAGTTCAAAAGTGTTTGTGTGTGAGACTGTTGTAAAACTTCCTAATTTAATTATTTCCCTGCACCTCTAAAAAAAAATATCACCTATTATCATGCTAAGACTTCTAGATTTGCTTGTGTAGTAGTAGAATGATGAATAGAGTTATAAAGAATTTTCTTCTCTTGTTCATAGGACAAAATGGAAACACTCAGCCTGGACTGTAGAAAAGTGGTCTATTTAGTGTCATTTTTTGAAGGTTTGCAGCGCATTGTCCTGATCACTGATAATGTGAATGTATTTAAATTGGCTTATGAAAGTGTAAAAGCAGAACTAGCAGAGCAAGAAATTGTTCTGTCTTTGCAAGATGTTGGAATTTCGTTAGTAAATAATTATACAAAGCAGGAGGTGTCATACATTGGAATTACAAGGTAACTTATTTTGTGTCTGTCTAAAATTTTTTAACTTCACAGAATTAAATTTTGAAATTTTGGATGTGATTGAAGAGGAAAAAGAGGTCTGGGTGAGGGTATTTAGAACTAAATAATCATGTTTTCTTGTTGTAAAGAGAAATATTTTCACTCTTTTATATTAATGTGTATGCTTTCTGTAACTGGATGTATGTGGTTTTGCTACACAGAATCGAAACTCTGGCAAAACTCCCAGTAGATTGAAAAGAAGTATTTCCTGTCCATGTATTTTGGGGAATCATAGTAGAGTTTTAAGAAATAAGGTCTGTGGGTAGTTTGTGTCAGTGGAGTTTTAGGTCTTTATTAGAGAAACAAGTGCTGAATTCTGTGTTGAAAATTCTGATGCAGTAGCGGCTTGCAGCTCTTTTTAATTTTGATTGAGAAACTATGGTGACTCCAAGGCTCTAATACTTTAGGTTTTTACTATAACATCTCAGAGGGAAGCAGAAAAGAAACTATGTAATGCTTGAGACATACTTCTATATATTCATAGCCATGAAGTTGCTAGAGTGAGGGTTTTTTTCCTCTTGATTCTTTGCGTCACACTTCAAAACAAGCAAAAATCTCCACATACATGTTTACTCATTCACATCTCTTATTTGCAACTAAAATCTCGATCCTTGCCCTCACCTGCGAAACTGAGCTCTGATAAATATCTAGACAGTTGAAACACTCCATTAAAAGTGGCAGCCAACTCCCTAGGTTCAAAGTAGTGTTGAGATTTCACTGAATCTGTTTTTGTAAGCAGTCATCCATAGTCAGTAGTCTAGCAACACTTACTGTTTTCTTAAAACCTGAGTGGGTATCAAACTCCTGAAAGCTCTTTTTAAAGGCAAGAGATTATTCCCTGGTTTCAGTGAAGAAAACCCTGTATTTCAAAACGTTCCCATTTCTGACTGTGTTGTTACAGAAAGAACAGGTTTTGTTTGTATCAAACGATGCAGAAACAAGTTTCACATGGTAGTTCTGGCATCATATTGTGGGGTTGGGTGAAGAGGAAAATAAGGGAAAATTCCCAGCAATTTCAAGGTAGTACTCTATTTTGTAGCTGTTGTTTTGCCCTTTCGCTCATCTTTTTTTTTTTTTTTTTTTGGGGGGAATGGGTGGTGATTCTGCCATTGATGTATTGATGCAGACAGACATGTAGCTAAAAGCGATTGGATTAGGGAGCCGTGTCTGGACGTCTGTGTGTATGGGCTATAGAGTAACTTGTGGAAAGGGGAAACAGCCTGCACCTGTCTGATAGTGCTGGTTTGTGCCCTATTGTGTGCCTTTGGGTGAAATCAGACACGAGCTTCTTACAGCAGGAGTGGAATTAAGCAGAAAGAGTCTAGTGCCATCTAAGAATGGTTAATCTTTTTTATGATTTATTCATAATAGAATTAAGAGACAAAAGAACTGATTTTGGGGATACAGTTTAAAAAAAAAAACCCAAAACCAAACAAAAAAGCCCACAAAAAAACAACAAACCCGCAAAGAATAAAAATAACCCAAACCACAAACCCATAGAATTGGTAGAGGATACATGTATACCAAAATCACCATCTATTGATTTAGAGAGAAAAAGTGAAGGAGCTAGCCATCAAAAATAAGAGGCAGTTCAAGAGGCATTTCATCTCAACTTGTTCACAATTTCACAATTTTTACTATTCATTGTAGAAGAATAACGGCTGGCAGTGCTGTTGAAACTGAGCTTTCTGATTAAGTGTCCTTACATGCCCATTTTCATTAAAGCAGGGAGATATGCTATTAACTTTTGGGTTTTTGCATTGTATTGGAGAGACTGGCTTCCACTTAGTACCAAGAAGGCAGTGGGTGCCTTGGGTCACTTTTATCTACTACAGTAGTTCTTTATGATGTAGTTTCTCATTCTGAAGTTATAACCTATTAAAAGCTATGGTATGGTAGGTGAAACTTGTTTTGAAATAGCTAATCATTCTCTGTTGGTCCTTTGTTTTGTTTTCAAAGTTCTGATGTGGTTTGGGAAACAAAACCGAAGAAGAAGTCAAGATGGAGACCAATGAGTGTTAAGCAGACTGATAAATTAGAACAAGAATTCAAAGATTACAGTGAGCTAACTCCATCAGAAAATAAGATTATTGAGCTGGAATCAAATGTTTTGGTAATACTAATAGTTTTCTATTGTTTTTCATGTATACACAGAAAAAAGATAATGTGTCAGTTTTGCTATCTTTGAAGAAACTTCCAGTGAAAATTGAGATTTACCTAATCCATTTGAAAACCCTCTTTATCTCTGTGTAGAAAAAAAAATCTTTGGAAAAAAACTCCAGAAATGTTGGAAAGCTCATCATAGACTTTGTTGTTAGCATCTGTCTTTGAAGTTGAAGTGTAACATTTTTGCAGAGACTAAATATCCTTAAAGCTGTAGTAAAGAAGCTTTGCATTTGGTTCGTTATACTGGAAAGGCGGGCAGAATGCTAGTCTTAAGTCTGTTTGGTTTAGTGCAAAATCTTTTCAAGTGCGTTATTGTGGGATAAATCAACTGTGTCATTCAACTACATAAATATTAAAAGATCCCAGAAAATATTCTGTAATGTAGAAGCACGTTATGCTCCAAATGCTGCTGTCCTTATCTCTAGATAAGTTATAGAAACCTCCAACAGAATTCCAATGAGTAAATGGTAAATGAGCCATTTTTTATCTGTTGTTGACCATTATGTTATATTACTCTGCCTTTTCTCTAGAAAGCCATATATTAAACTGCAGTCCCCCAAATAATGCAGTATTTTGTAGTTTTATTTCTATTGAAATTTATGGCAAAATTAGATCATTGTAAATAAAGTTATGACATCGAACTTAAAAGCTGCAAAACTTTTTCTGCTATCTTTACAATGTTAATGAAATGAACAGTGCACACTTTACAGTATATTTTAAAAAGCAGTCTTTTGAAACACATAGCATTCTAAATTTTCTTCAATAATACAATAGGTGTGTTTAACTCCTAATGGAATGAATATGAAAATTCAACAACCACATGAGATTCCTATTAGAAGGAATTATCTGCCAGCTTTAAAAGTAGAATACAGCTCATCTGCACATCAGAAATCTGTCAGAATTCAGATCTACAGGATACAGGTGAGTTTTGTAGAAAAAAAAAAACAGTGTCTTTTTTATTAAGAAAAAGCAACTTCCATGGAAACTTGGATTTGGCTTTAGAGTTGTTTGGATTTTTTTATGTTTTGGATTTAATTGTATTCATCGGCTTTTGCATCACTGCTTCTAAATCTTTGTAAATATTACTTACATGGTTTTGGGGAAAAAAAAAATAGAGACAGCTATGGCTGTTTAGGAAAAACATTTACCATTCATCTTCCATGCTTTTTCTTACGGCTTTTCTTTATAACCAGCAAAAAATAGAATCATAGAATCATAGGTATGATAGGTATGGTTTCTTGTTCTGCATATGTTAAGTTGTTAAAACCAAATCCTTCACAAAAATTCTGTGGAGCATTTATTATTACCACTGACTTATAGAAGCATTTCTAGATTGTTGGGATTGGATGATTCAATTTTTAAGAGATCTTTTGAACCACAACAGCAGCTTTTTTTGGTTTTCCTGGTTTTAAGTTGGTGGAATACTACAGGTAATGTTCGTAATTCTTGATTTTGAAATATTTCACTATTGAAAAGCTAACATGCTGCGACTTGTGCTGTCCTTACCCCCTATTAGATACAAAACCAGATTCCTGGAGCCATATTTCCCTTTGTGTTCTATCCTATTAAACCTCCAAAGTCCATCACCTTGGATTCAGGTTTGTTTCGAGTTTAACATAATCCATACTTATGAAATGACAAGATAACTTGCTTGTACTGAATTTGTCAGTTTTATCAGATGAAGTTTTTAAAAGCTTACTCACTACAGATAACAGATAATAACGTTAGAGATAGAGAAGCAGCTTGCTTTACAAAGAAGAGATACAGAAAACAGTCAGAAGAAAACAAATTTTTTTCTATCCTTCTATATCATACCTTTTAAGCACATATTCTTGACACACTAATTCAGTTCTCTTGGAGAGTGTAATTTGAAAGTTTATCAACTTTAAAAGGGACTCTTACTGGTTGCATTCAGACCACAACTGAAACTTAATGCTGACTAATATGGAAGAGTTGCCTGTTGAAAACAAGTGATCAAATTTTTGCTTATCCTAATGGTAGTGAATCTGTTGCACCATTTCTGTATAACATGCCTTTGGAGTTCTGGGGCAATGAAGATTCACTTTTCATCTATAGTAATCTGATTTTCCCTACTGCCCTAAATAAATTGTTTACCTTAATTATGTTGGGGTTTGGGTATTTTGAGGTGTTTTTTTTTTTTGCTTGCATGCAGTAGACAACCTAGTAACCTATCTGAAATAATCTTAACTAATAAGAAATGTGTGCTGGTCTAAGCTGAGAATTGCTATGTGAAGCATCATTTATAAGCTCTGTACATGGCAAATTATATTTTGCCTATTTTGTATATAGCTTTAAGACTTCTCCATTGCTTGGAGCATAAAGCTTAATGTCAGTGTACTATGTGATCAGATACAATTTTTCATTAACTTGTTAAGTGCAAGGTCACTTGGAAAACCAGAGTAATGTCAAAAGGGATTATGAATTGCAACAGAATACTGCTATGAATTCTCTACAGAAGATAATAAACTGTTAGGTGTTTGTTCTAAATACAGTCAATTTCAAATTACAGTGCATAAATTTGCAGATTATTTATTTATTTTTAGTTCTTGTATCAGGCATTGCAAACTCTTATTCCATGACTAGGGAAAGGCTATAAATCTAAGATCAACATTAATTTTTAAATGCAAAATGGCACCTTTTCATAGATCAGTGAAATGCAGTTTTGATGTTTCATTTCATTCTTGTCTTCCTGTTTCTTTCTATTCCTGCTCTTTTCCTGTATTTGTTTGCCAGTCATATCCATTATTATGATTCTACATTACAGGATTGAGAAAATCCTGAACATGTATGACATTTTCGTATTTTAAAAAAAATGAAGGTATTCTATCATATAAAAATCTATGCTGATCTCCTCTTGTTTTACAACTTTATAGCACCAAAACCATTTACTGATGTCAGTATTGTCATGAGAACTGCAGGACATTCAGAAATATCTCATATTAAGTAAGTGTTTTGACATGTTCCATCTTTTCTGCTATTGATTGTGTTTAATGAAGCTTTAAAATTAAAATTGTTACGAGGGTGAATGCAATGCTAGATAGTTTTACACCAACTCTTTCTCAGAAAGATCAGAGCACTTAGAGATAAAAGTCAGCCCCCTCTATTATACACATAATTGCAGAGTAAAGCAAGGATTTTAAAGTGTCTTTTTAATGCAGATTTTTAGTCTTAATTTGATAAAAACAGTGTTATATACAGTTTTAAATGCTGCTACTTGACTAAAATAGTTCTGGTTATAGGAAATGCATTTATCTTACACCACTATGGGGAGCCTTCTTTCCACCATCAATGGTGAATCTCTCAAAAAAACCCCAACAACAAAACCAAACCAAACAAAAAAAAATCCACCCTAATAAACCAAAAAAACCTGAATTCAATATATGTGTCCTGAATACTTTAGATTAAGTTTTGTATGTTACACATTTTTGCAAAAGACCTTAACTGGGTTTTATTTCATGTGTAGGTATTTTAAGGTCCTGATTCAAGAGATGGATCTCAGATTAGACCTTGGCTTCCTATATGCCCTGGTTGAATTCTTTACACGCACTGATGTGCTGAGTGACCAACAGGTAGAAACATTTTGTTGTTTAAAGATTTCTAAAGTTTGTAATTATGAAACTTGTCTTTTAAAAAATTAAAAAAACCCTTAGTCTTTTGTGTTTATAATACTGATTATTTGCTGTATCTGGGGCCAGTAGGCACCTGGGAGTTTTTTAAGAGTTACAGTTGGCAGAGGCAAACAGTAAATTCTTTCTTGTATCTTCATTTTACATCATAGGCAAAGAAGGCTTCAGAACCTTCTGAAAAAAAAAATGAAACTAGTGCTGTAGATTACTTGGTCTTACTAATGCCTGAAGGAAGGATCAGGTAATTAAGATGGGAAAGAAGTGAAAATAATGCTTTTTTCCTTAATGTAGCTTATTCAAAAAAGTAAAAATTAAATCTTGGAAAATTCTGGCCAGGAAACTGAAACGTATCTGCCCATGAGACCAAGAGAATGTAAAAGTAATTGAGAGAGAGGTTGATCAGAAAATGAAAAGTGTCTGTGGCAGTTTTATGCAAAATTATTAACTTGGAAGATGAAATAGTTGACATGTTGATACTGAGAGGAAAGGGCAGTGGGAGTTTATTATTGTATAGGGATAATGGGAGGAGTTTGTGCATAGCAACAGTAGACATAAACTAAATAGAGTAATACAAATTGCAAGGTAGTCTGCTTGGGAAATAATAATAAAAACTCCAGGTACAACCATAAAGCAACAGAGGAGCCAGAGTTTCTTGGATTCACTAAAGAAAACCAAAAAGTCGATAAGCTGAATAGATGTAATGCAGTTATGATGTATATTGGGCTTGGTGTTCCTGTTAAGAGTGCTGAAATTTGAATGCCAGTACGCAACCAACATAATAAGTTATTTAGCAGAAAGTGTATTGGTTTTGTCTGTATCTCAGAAATGGTGCGATTGAAAAATGACCCAGAAATATTTGCATAAAAGACCTGCCTGGATGAGTAGAACAGAGAAGGTCCTTTCTGATGGGGTGTTAAAAGCTAGTTTTAGTATGTCAGACGAAGGGTATGCTGGAAGCGTAACTTTGCTTGTATTTCCCCATATCTACACATTGGAGATTAAGAAAGTATTACTGCTCAGGGTTTATACTAAAATAAGGAGGAAACATTAAAAATTTGCTCCAGAAAATGAGAAGGAAGTGTGGAACAAGTGTGGAAATACGTAATCTAAACCGGTAGTTTCCAGCAGCGTTCTAGGACATTCAGTCTGTTAAATCTGCTTTACACCAGGTGTACCAGTGAATTCTAGATCATTGCGGTAGTTTGAAGAATTTACCTGAATTTTCAATGTATGGTTTTGTAGTGGAAAAGATACTTTTTTTTTTTTTTTTTATCCCCTCCCAGTGGAATGATAAGTTAAGCATTGTTAGCTGAACCACTGAATCCCGAAATTAGTGGAGGCCCTCCTCTGCACTTTGTTTTTAATGGATTTGCAAGGCATGGTTTTAGGATTTCATCCCTACTTAATATTTAGTGCTCTGTTTTGCTTGTTTAAGTAGAAAGGTGGTACCTGGATTTACTGTTCCGATAGGACCTGTCACATTACTTCAGATACAACTTCTTTGACTAGTTAAGTCTTTTCTGACTATAACTTCAGAATTGTTGTTATTTTAAAGTTGGTTTTTGGTTTTGTTTTTGTACATGATCAGTTCTTCAAAAGCTGTTCTAAAGGAGCGAGCTCTGTCTTTCGAAGGAAAGAAAAGAAAAGGGGCTACGTGGTGGTCTTCTGTGTCTGTAATAGTCTAATTTCTATATAATAGAAAGCAGTCTTTAGTCTATTTTTTTGTATTTAAAAACCTACACATTATGTGTTTAGAAGGGTATATATGTATGTCCTTTGCTTGACCCAGATAAAAAACAGACTTTACTAGAAAATATTTGGTATTTGAACTTTCATAAAAATATTTTTTTAACTTTTTTTTTTACTATTAAATACATGTATCTTGTCCCTTTATACGTATGTTTCCTCCTGTTTGTATAAAAAAAGTCCTCTAAAATGCTAGCTCCTTAAGTAAAAAAAATAAGATACGAGAGTATAAGTAGTACTGGTCAATGAGTAGCATCTCAGTGACAGATACATATTTGTCATGGTAGTTTTATATAATCCAAATTTTAAATTAATGTTTTTTGAAAATGCATTCACAGCTAGAACTTTTCAGAAAGGATGTTGAATCTCTTCAAGAAGAACTGATGAGTGTATCATCAATGGATACGTCACAAATCAGCTTGTATGAATACTTTCATATCTCTCCAATTAAGGTATAACTTTTCACTGTACAGACTGTGTTTTCGCTCTTAACTAAAGCTTTAATTAAAGAAAACCGTATCCCGGGCTGCATCAAAAGGAGCATGACCAGCAGGTCCAAGGATATGATCCTGCCCCTCTACTCTGCTCTCGTGAGACCTCACTTGCAGTATTGTGTGCAGTTGTGGTGTCCTTAACATAAAAAGGACATGGAAGTGTTGGAACAAGTCCAGAGGAGGGCCACGAGGATGATCAGGGGGCTGGAGCACCTCCTGTATGAAGATAGGCTGAGAAAGTTGGCTCTGTTCATCCTGGAGAAGAGAAGGCTGCGTGGAGACCTCATAGCAGCCTTCCAGTATCTGAAGGGGGCCTATAAGGATGCCTGGGAGGGACTCTTCATTAGGGACTGTAGTGATAGGACAAGGGGTAACGGGTTAAAACGGGAAGTTTAGACTGGATATAAGAGGAAGTTCTTTACTGTAAGGGTGGTGAGGCACTGGAATGGGTTGCCTAAGGAAGTTGTGAATGCTCCATCCCTGTCGGTGTTCAGGACCAGGTTGGACAGAGCCTTGGGTGTCATGGTTTAGTGTGAGGTGTCCCTCACATGGCAGGGTGATTGGAACTAGATGATCTTAAGGTCCTTTACAGCCCTAGCTATTCTGTGATTCTGTGATTTTTTTTTTTTTTTTTTGTCTCATGCAGGATAGTAGGCACTGGAAATGAAGAAACATTAGAGGGTGAACTATTTGAGCTTTTTAGGGTCCCTTCCAACCCAAACTATTCTATGGTTGATGATCAAAAATAAAACAAAACTGTTCTGGAGTAGCCCATCTATTGCTACCGTTTACTTATATGGTTAATAGTATTTATTAAATATTTACATGAGTAGTTCATTACTTCATTTCTATCCACAACTTTCTTCATATACAGTAATTCTTTTTATTATTTAAAATGATAGTTGCAAATTTATATTTATATTTGCAAAATGCTATAGTTTGTCTGGGCAGTGTGTTTTGGATTGGGTTATGAGGCAAATTCTAAAAGCTATATGCAGCCAGAGTAACTGTGCAATGACTTTTTCTGATTTATTGTTACTGGAAAAGCAGTTTTGGGTAAAGTCTACTTTTGGATATTTCTCCATTCCTGTAAACACTCAGTCCAGCTGTTGATTAGTATGTGCATACTTACAGGGAAACCAGAGTCTTTTTGCCCAAATCTAGCTCTCATGCATTTTTTAGCTTACTTGTCCTCATTATTTTTTTTTATTCTTGTTAAAACTGTGATGGTACATTGTAGGCTTTATAGCACTTCTTAATAGAAGAATCTTCCTTCCATCCCATGGGAATGGGATCAAAGAATGATTTGGCTTTCACCTTTTTACAGTATTTATTGAGATGTTAGAATTGCTCTAGTTGTGGAACAGGAAAATGCTTGGGTAGCTTTACATAAATGGCTTAGCCTAATGCATTCCAAGTGTACTTAGTAGCTGTTTCATTGTATCTTCATTTAGGTGTTCACAGCTATGTCTCCAGTTGTTTTACTACAAAAACTGCTCAGAACTTGAACAAAAGCAAAATGCCCTTTATGTCTTAAGATAACAAAGTGAACACTTTGTATCAAAGAAGATAAGCTTTTATCTTTGAATGTATTCTGTCACATTTAACAAAAAAGATGACAGGGAGGACGCAGAATGGAATTAGTAGGCTTCAGGTTCTAATAAAATATTAGTCTTTAAAGGTTATAAAGTCAATATAGAGCTGTGAATTAAGTGCCAGTGATTCCGCAATATGAGCTATATATCTTCAAGATGAGCTACAGTTAAGCTCTGTTATACTGTTAATGAATGACACATAGTGTTGTCTTCAGAGAAATGGAAACAGGTGTAACTTCTTTTCATCTGATTTTGAAAACTGCTGAATATGCTTGTGCACTATAGAGCCCTTTGAGAATTTTTTCTGAGTATTATTCTCTTTTGAGATTGTCCTCTTAATTCCTGTGAAACAAATACTTCAGTTACTTCAGGTCTGCGCAGGTGGGTTTTTCTTGTATACATATCCCACTTGTATAGGTACCTCACAAGTAAAACTTATGTTAATATTGAATTCTTTTTAGGCTTTTGTTTCTCTTTCTTTCTTGAACACCATGCTACGTTATCGTTTTCAGCCTGCTTTGAATTTTGTTATTACTTATGAAAACAAAATATTTTGGAAACAAGCTAATATAACCTAAATTATAGCTGAAAGACTCTGGAGACCTTGTCTGAAAACATGAGTAAGCAATTTCAACTTGTTTTCTTAAAGGTAGTTCCAGTTATTCAGTTTGACTTTAAATATCAGTGGGGTTTTTTTTGTTTTGTTTTTTATTGCCCTACATGGTGTATTTCTGTTCTCTATTACAAAGTCAGTCTGGTTTCAGTTAACATTGAGATAAAATATTCCTATCTTTAAATTGCCTAAGAGATTATAAAGGTATAAATACAATACTTCTAATAACTAACCATATTATTTCCCAATCTCATTTTTATCCTTTAGTTACACTTAAGCTTTTCACTCAGTACGGGTGGCGAAGACAGTAACAAAGAAGAAAGAAAGAAAGAATTGATACCACTTCAGTCCTTGAATCTCCTGCTGAAGAGTATAGGGGCCACCCTCACAGATGTGCAAGATGTTGTCTTCAAGTAGGTTAAAAATATTATTATAAAGATTACTTCCAAAGACTAAATCAATATTACGTATGTTAGATTTTATTTTGCTCTGCTTAATAAGGACTTTTTGGTTTTGTTTTTTTTTTTTTTAGGTTGGCATTCTTTGAACTCAGCTATCACTTCTGTACTACACAACAGCTCCAATCAGCAGTTGTAAGGCATTATTCGAAACAGGTTAGCACAAGTAAATTTCAGTATGTCAGCATATTTGTTTTGAAAGTGCTGCTGTATGCTTTGGTTCTATGAAAATAAAATTACTTTCAGCCTTAAATGTTTGTCCAAAGGTTAAATGCACAAACACATAGAAAACAATCGCTCATGCATGAGTTGAATTCTATTACATTTACTTTGAGGGCAAGTACTTTTTCTGAATTATGACTAGGGGAAGAGTGGCATGGCTAACAAAACAACTTGGTGAAAAGGGAAGTGGAAGCAAACATAGTGCCACTCTGACAGAGTAGAATTGGCACCAAAACATTGATGCTTTTTCTTGGACATTAGTAGTCTATGAATTCTGATCCCTCTTTGGCCCTTGCATACTTTTCAGGTCCTGTCATCCAGTGGAGGCAATCTAGCAGAGAGATGCTTTTGTATAATGGAATTAGTCCTCTTCTATCCATCCATCAGTAATTATAAGGGATTCTTTGGATGTACTAGTTAGGTGCTCTGTCCATCTGTAAAGGAGAAAAAGACCTACAAAGGGCTTTAACTAGTGACCAAATTATCTGTTGTTCTCTGGCCCTTTCTTTTAGTGGTCGGAATATTTGAAATCTTGAATTGCACTTCATATAGATACAGATGTGATGTTTTGCAGTGACAATCAAAATTTTCTCAGCATATCCAATCAGACCAAGCTTTGTCCGGTAGCATGAGAAAAGTCTAGGTAATGTGTTTGCTTTGTAAAATCTTGAGAACATTAATGTCAGTTATATGCTTGTGAGAAGTAATGTTTATTTGGCTGACTTAATATGATTTACTCACTGGAAGATACTTTCCAATGCAACTACTTTTTCCAAGTAAATTTTAGGGTTTCATAGTGTTTTGCTTTTCAAAAATCTCAGTATACATAGTTTGTCTTTGGTTTAATGTAATTTCTGAAATATTTTTATTGATCACCATTTTTATTACAGGCTATTAAACAGATGTATGTTCTTATTCTTGGCCTTGATGTCTTGGGTAATCCATTTGGATTCATAAGAGGCTTGTCTGAAGGAGTAGAAGCATTCTTCTATGAACCTTACCAGGTAAAAATCTCCTGCCTTATGAAATGTAAGACAAGGAAATAGATACGAAATAGATTGAAAATGTGGATATATTAATGCCTTTTCTGTTTTTAAGTTTAGATTAGAATTGAAAACTTAAAGTGCCAGGAAAAGTTACTGGAATGCTCAAGTGAGATAAAAACAAGACAGTAGCCCATTTAACTTAATTCACAAAAGACTTATTTTAAAATAAATCTGCTCTTTTCAATTTGCCTTAAAATAAGTGGACATCAGGGAATGAATTAGTGTTCTAAAAAGTCTTTCTTTTTCTCACAGGTGCTCTTGTGGTCACTTTGACATTTTATCACTTTGTCTCATGTTTGTGCTGTCTTTGTTAGATATAATTACAATGAGAACATAATACGCATTACACACTTTCCAATATTATTTGAATCTTAACATAAATGCATCCTTTTTTCTCCTAGGGAGCCATCCAGGGTCCTGAAGAATTTGTAGAAGGAATGGCGCTAGGATTCAAAGCACTTGTAGGGGGAGCTGTTGGTAAGCTTCAGCATTATCATGGTAGTATACTTAATAGTAAGCAATCTAGGTGAGCTCTTGTAAATTGTATTGGCATTTTAATTTTTTTTTTGTTTTCCAATAGGTGGATTAGCTGGTGCTGCATCAAGAATCACTGGTGCTATGGCAAAAGGAGTAGCTGCGATAACTATGGATGAGGATTACCAGCAGAAAAGGAGAGAAGCCATGAATAAACAGCCCACTGGTCTGAGAGAGGGTATCACTCGTGGAGGAAAAGGATTAGTTTCTGTAAGAAGAAAAAGTTAAAAGATTAATGAATTTTATTCGGGCAAGAGTAACAAATACAGAGGCTGATATAGTTACCCTTTATTTTAATTCTTTTTTTGCAAATATATGACCACAATTAAGTGATAAATAAAAAGATGTGAGGACAGAAGAGAAGGTAAGAACTGTGAAGCAGCTGCTGCTCATTCTGTTAACTTGTAGTGAATTTTAGAATACGTCAAAAAATGTATTTTGAGGCTACTCAGTGAAGAAAAATGAAAACTATCATCTGAAAGCATATTTATAATGTCTTTCATTTCTCTTGGCAGGGTTTTGTCAGTGGCATAACAGGAATAGTTACGAAACCCATAAGAGGTAAGTTTAGGTCTTCTGATACATTATCTGTTCATGTTGTGGTAAATTCTTGACACTTGATGGGACATAAATCTTAAGTTATAAAACTCTGTCAAGGTTTACTTTTTTGTATTGACTTCTAGTTAAAATGTTGTTTACATGAAATTTGTGTGGAGGAGACTGTGATTGTATATTAAGTAATTAAATGGTAATTAAGTTTGCTAAGATTGTAATAAAACTTCAGTGCTTTATAATTATTTTCTGCATTTAATTGTTTTAGGAGCTCAGAAAGAAGGAGCAGCTGGTTTTTTCAAAGGTGTTGGAAAAGGCTTAGTGGGAGCAGTAGCTAGGCCTACTGGAGGAATCATAGACATGGCAAGCAGCACATTTCAGGGTATTAAGAAGTAAGTAAAATAAATGTGAAGAATGACATACAGCATGAAAAGACAATAGTCGTTGCAGCAGTGCATTATGTCTTTTTATCACTTTTGTGTCAGTGTTCCTGGATCTTTCAACTTCGTCATTAATAAAGATGAGTTAGGAAAAAACCTTAGCATATTCTTATTGATACAATAAATAGGTGGCTCTTTAAAAACACACACTTGATAGCATTTGAAAAACACAGTATCAAATCTCAGGCATTTCTCTCATTACCAAAGAAACTAGTTTAAAATCTTCAACAATCAGACTTTCTTCAATTTCTGATTTTTCCTTTGTATCCCAAATACAGGGAGAAAAGGGTTTCCCAGTTCAAAAATTACATTTTATATTATTACTACTATATAAGATGAGTTCCAATACTATTTCGTCATGCCAGGATCTGTCCTGATTGTTCAGACTGAGAACTGTTAGGACTGCATATTGAGTACTGTGATAGTCTCACTTTCATGAACCTGTTTCTGTACATTATTTCACACTGTAATGTTTAAGTAGTAGGAGAAAGTGTTTTGAGGGGGCATTTAGTAGCTTTGTCTGGATACAGCTGTTTAATAGCCCTTAGTAAGTCAGACCACTTCTGCTGTAGTAAGGTTGCTGGTCTCTTTGCTTTTCACTCTAAGTTCTTTAGCAGAGAGATGCAAGAAAAATATCAAAGCAGAAGTCTGTATGACACAGAAGTCTTTAATGTTGAAGTTTCAAAGTGCAATACTTAGACACTAATTGTGTCCTACCCCATGCCGCTGAATTTTCTAATAGTCATTCTCTGAAATAGATTTCTGAGTAAAGTCTTTGGAATATCTACTCAAATGTCTACTTTTATGCAAAAGTGCATACACAGACAGCACAGCTGTTTTGCTAGTACTTGAATTTAATTTGTATTTAAAAATAATTTAGAGCCTTTGCTAAATATTGTAGCTGATTAGAGATGACAGCACATACCTTAAATCTGTGACTTTGTTGTCAGAGTTACAGATTCATCAGAAGATGTGATAAGCCTGCGCCCGCCTCGCTTCTTTGGTGAAGATGGAGTTATTAGACCTTATAGATTAAGAGATGGAACCGGAAGTCAAATGTTACAGGTGAAGGAAATGAAAGATAATTTGACGTACATTTAAGCTCATCATATATTGAAATAAATATTTTGCCGTATTTCTCATTTCTTAAATTCGCTGCCACCTCTTACTTAGTGACTCAGTAGTCAAGAAGTTTCATTTAATTTCTTAGCTCATGACCACTTTGGTGGTTTAGTTTCTGTGATACAGCTTCTGAGGAAGACACTGTAATTTATAGCATTTTATACACTTTATTTTATACACTTTATTTTATACACTAGTGTATAGTGTATCTGTAGAGATTTGTGCAAGATAGAAAACCTTTTGAAAGAAGAAAAACATTTGTCTTTTTATCTTTGATAAACTGTGATGCTAAAGATACTTTTTTCAGTGAATTTATAATACACACCTTAAGCAGTGACTTTTTAATATCAATTTTATGTAAAGCAGATTTTTAAACTCTTGAAATAGGTATATCTATATTGTACTACTGTCATCGAAAGAACATAAACATTTTTCTAGTGGAATCTACTTGCATGAAGATGCTGAGCAGGATAATTTAGCTGCCATTTAACAAATTTGATTCAGATATAAAAGTAAAAATAATCTGTTATGCAGCTTAAAAAGTTTCTATTTTATTCTCTGTTTGAAGTAAAACTGCATTTTAGAAATATTCAAACATAAGATATAAAGTAGTAATTAGTGATTGCATGAATGTAAACAGAATTTTTTGAATAAACTTTGAAGAATTCAGTGTGCCAAGAAAGAGTTGGAGAAGTCATATAGAAATAACGGTTTTGGAGAAGTAAATAAGAGGAATTTTGGACTATTTTGAGAATTGCCATCGCTGTTTGTTTCATGTCAAGTTCCAGTGAGGTTGACTGTTTCTTCTGCATTTTATCAGTGTGTCTTTTGTTTTCTGGTAGAAGAGGATAGTCCTTTTTCAGGCATCTCAGCAATGTTTGCCATACCATTCACTGGTGATCTAGTTCAGCAGAGTGTGAAAGCTCTTTTGAGAATAAGTAGTATGTACACCTCTGCTTTTCTTCTAATGAGGTAGCTTTAGTCCATGCTCTCCAATTTAAAGCTAGTGTTATAAGGCAGTATTACCGTAACTAAAGCATAATTAAAAGCTACGACTGGCAACTCACGCCAGTGGTAACACGATGAATGGCATAACCTTTCTCCTCTTTCTTTCAAGAAAATGAATTCCAAAACATCCCCTTCTCTGTCCTAAAGTGTACAACTAAACCAAACACTAGCAAGCCAACAGAGTGAGCTCTAATGTGCCGACTTCTCTAACGACTTTGCATTGCTTTTGCTTCTTAAATTTGTACATGTTCACGTTTTGGTTTTTGTTTTGTTTTTCTGAGAAACCTTTTAAAAATTCTGCAATGTAATATATAATTTTAGTTTTTCTGCTGTTTGGTTGGGTACAGTACCACCACCTTCAAAATCCAACTTTCAAAAGCATGCCTGTCAAATTTTTGATGACAGCCACCATTTTGAAAGTAGTTAAAGTTGAAAAATTGTATGTTTCATATTAGTTTTCACTACTAACGATGATTCTAAGGCAGAACTACTCTTCAAGAAATGTTATGAAAGCTCTAAACAGTGCTATAATTCTCCCTGTAGACAGTCAAATCAAAAAATACTGAATTGCTTTTTTTTTTTCCTGTCAGACATTGATTTCTGATATAGTATGTTTGATTCCTTAATCTTTCTCTACACTGAAGTGTACTAATGGTTTTCTTTGTAATGTTTCTGTTCACTGATAATTCTTTTGCATGAGTCTTAGTGTATTACATGTTCCCAGTCTGAGGCAATTGGAATAGTATGATGTTTCCTTACAGGGGAAAAAAAGATTATTCTCCCTTTTTGTATTACTTCCATGTATACAGATCTGGTGACCTGTCCCACTGCAGTCACTGTCTTGTAGTATTTTCAACAATTACTGGGTTAGATTGGAATAAAATTTCTTCTGGTGGCTTAGAGGTTGTATATGTTAATTAAAGGAAGTAGGATATAGGAGATTCCGTGTGCTCATACTGTGTCCTAAACTAGGATGTCATTTCAGAATTTCTTTGTTTTCTGGGGATTTATTTTGCTTTAATTAACAAACTTGCCAGACAAACTAATACTCCTAAACTAACGCTTCTGCTTTCTTCTTCCTTTACCATGCTTTCAGAAAAGACAGGCCTACAGGGAATGGACTAAGACTCACAGTAGTAGTGATGATGATGATGACAGTTAGGATAATATGGACTGTAATAGATATACATTGCTTTTGTCACTTTTCACCTTAAAGTATTAAATGTTGCTGCTATAATTCCACTGAGAAGATGGGGTTGTCTGATACTAAATTCTTATTTTTAAAACTGTGCAAAAAATACGGGTAAATAAACTGTATGATGATAAGTGCTAAGCAAAGGAGCAAAGAATATAATAAAAATAGTCTTACATATAAAACTGGACATGAGGTGAAAGTAGTATTGAATAATAGGAAAAAATAGTAATACCGTGACTTAAAGTTTATTTCCAGATATGTTTTTATCAAGTGTATTTAATGTTTTTGCATTTATGTGACAGGTTTTGATTATAATTTGCTAGGTGGAATGCTTTTAAATGCTTAGTAAAACTTTACTGGGTTGTACAGTCATGACTGGTGTTAAAATGCTGTTTGACTGTTTGCTTTATTTCATATTTCTAAAGTATTTTGTCTGCTTTTCTTTTTAACAATAAACATGTCTCAAGTATATCTAAAATGGATTCATCTGTTCTGTTCCACATTGTTTCTCATGTTTCCTGGAACTAGATTATGTGAAAACACTAAATGGCCTATAGAAGTCTTTAAAACATAAAATACGTGTATTTTGAAAGGAGCATTTAACATAAAATTTTAATTTTTCATGTATCCTTTGGAATTCTTAGATGTGGAAAATAATGTTTTAATTTTTTTTTGCTTGAGACCATATATTATTTGGTTCTTAAATAAATATTTTCATTTTCATAGCAACAAAGAAAGCAAAAAATTCACCCCAAAAATAAACCCTATGTAAAATCACAGACAGCTGGAGAAAATAGCGTACTTTTACAAGGCTCTGTGTAGTGAAATGTACGTAACATGCAAAAATATTTAGTTTTTTATTTACCTTGACATATGGTGTAAAAATAACAACATTGAAGCACTACAGTTCTGTATTATAAATTGTTCTGTATGGCTTTTCAAGGTATTTCTTTTAAAAATGTTTTATTCTGTATTCACTGGAATGCTTGCACAGATTTTGCTTTTTTGTTGTGATTTTTTTGTTTTTTTTTTTTGTGGGTTTTTGGTTTGTTTCTTTTGTGTGGTTTGTTGCTAAATTCACAGTTTTGGGTTACATTTTACATATCTCTTGCAATAGACATTTAGGTACCAGTAAGTGCTCTAGTAAGAATTAATTCTTCTGCCAGCAGCTGAAGGAGTAGAATTGCTCTAGAACAACAATAAGGGCTTCTGAAATGTTTGCATATTTACCAAAGGCGATACCATGTCCTTCATTGTCTGTTTTCTTCCAGTTATAAAAATTCTGAGAGAAGAGCCATTAGAATCCGTAAGACTGCTTATTCTGGCCTTATGTGTTCAAAAGCTGGTGTACAGTCTGATCTTTTTGGCAATGAGCCAAGTAAATATATATATGTGCTTATAATCTCCAAGATAATAGGGGACAATATCAACTTGAGAGCTTGTTTTAGCTGAAACTACTGGTCCTTAACATTGCTACAGGTCATGTATTGATACTTATTTTGTAATGTCATCTCAAAAGGATGTCTTTCCAAAGTAGGTGAAAGACTGTTGTGGTTTGTTAGGATTTAGAGTATTTTAGATACAAATGGATCTTTCCTTCTTTCTTTCTTTTTTTTTTTTAAAGGATGTAGAATTTTTTTTGGTCTTGCATACTGAAAAAAGACAAATCATGTTTAAAAGTTGAGGAAATTAGACAAGTTACTGCTGCATTTTATTAACTTTACTGGATTTTGGCAATTTGAATGTTACCTGATATTTTCTTTTTCACTTTGGCTTTTTAGTGCAATTTCATTTTTCTTCCGATAAAATTTTGGTTTTCTTCTATACTGACCTGTCTTGCAAGACAATGCATGTCAATTTTATAACAAAGCATTTTTAATTCATTCTGCAACAGCTTTAGAAAGAAATTTAATCATTTGTGACTGAAAAAGAATCCCTGCAAAAACACAAATATGGTTGGTTTTTTTTTTAGAAATAAAAGATTTTTTGTGTCAAGTTGGCTTAACTTTTAAGTTTTCTAACTTACAATTTTACAAATCATTTAAGAATGTGGAAGTAAAATTCTGCATGAATGGTAGTACTTCTGGGTCAGGTATCACTAATTCAGGTTCCACTGGAACATAACTAAGAAGAGTTTTTTCTTTACTCATTAGTTTGAAATGTTGTAGTATGCTATTTAAAAAAATAAAAATGTAAAAATAAAAAAGTGCCAGCATATTTGGCAAATAAGATTAATACCATAGGGTATCTCTTTCATGGTATATAGTTCTATTTTTGAAGGTTTTATGTAAGAAAAAAGTAGTTATTTTGTGCAAGTATTTTATTTGATCCTGTCTTGAGTCTAGTTCCTTCTGAATATACATTGCATAAACAAATAATTTGGATTTAGGATAACAAAAAATTGTATTGCCTCAGATATTAGGACTTAATTTTTTGCTAAGTCATGGTACCAAAACTTGTGAGAAGTTTAATAGGTAACTAGCCAAAACTGGTGCTCTTTAAGGCACCAAAAATGGAAAAAAAAAAACAAAAACAAAACCAAACCCAACAATCAAAAAAACCCAGCAACCAAACACACAAAAACTTCCAACTCTAAAACAATTTAGAGATTGTTTTACTTTGGGATTTACAGTAACATATAAAAAAATAGAGACCACCTTTTCCCTGCTCTCCATCCCTCCTCCCCCCATTTTTACTTTATTAATATATTAATAGTTTAACTTTTGGCTGCACAATTTTTACTCCCACTTTTTCACTGGGCAGTTAAATTTGACATCCAGTACAGTTGCTGAAGACCTCAAGACTAAGTGTCATCCTTTCAGTTCAGGTTGCCAAGATTTCTGCTGTCACCTACAGAACAAGTTGATGATTCAGCTTTTTCCAAGTGTTTAATTTTACACTTTTAGTGATGTCTGTAATGGTAATGAGGTTACATGTTACGCATTGCTGAGGTGAAGAATTTACTGTGCTTTTTATCTCTGATATTATCTGGTATGTCCCTTTTGATTAGGGTTCTTTGGTCTTTTGGTTTTTCTCAGGAGGTTCTATAAGCTTAAGCCACTTCAGAAGGATACTATAGATACTTCTGGGATCATTTAATACATTGTTTATACCTTTGTTGTTATTATTTACAGAAGGTATAAAACGGCCAGAAATCACTGGTCTTTGCCCTGCGAGGGAAAAAAGCTGAAAGATAAGGTAGTTCAATGCTTATGAACATTCATGATGCCATTAACATTTGACATCATGAAATCAGTGGAGTTCTCTGTGTTGCATCTCAGTGCCTACTCAAAACCGAAATAAATTCAAACCTTTTTTTTAATTATTTTTAATTTACCTGTATAGTGTA
This sequence comes from Pezoporus wallicus, assembly GCF_028554395.1. Taxonomy (NCBI): domain Eukaryota; kingdom Metazoa; phylum Chordata; class Aves; order Psittaciformes; family Psittacidae; genus Pezoporus; species Pezoporus wallicus. The sequence goes on along the minus strand of NW_026636901.1, from coordinate 1,179,035 downwards.
TGAGTTTGTGAAGGCTCTTTTACAGTGTTGGGTAAGGTTGCTTCTCATCTATGCTGCAGTGGATGTAAGCTTGTAGAGAAGACAAACCTTCAAAAGCTGTGCTTCAATACTGTGTCCTACTGTGGTGGAGGTGTTCAGCTTTCAGTTCAATGATCCGTTTTTGGTCATGAGGTAAGCTTCAGATCAGGTGCTAGAATGTTGGATTGGATTGAACAGACTGTTGTTTCTTAGTACTCAAACTTCAGTTTGTCAGGAAGAACATCTGAGAATCAGGAAAAACATCATACTCTTTTCTCTTCTTCCCTCACCTCCCTTGGCTTGGGTTCAGATTAAAGCATAAACATCTCTATTGTGGAGTATTCTAAAACTGACATTTCACTTCATAGAATTACAGGGAGATATCATTACCAAAGTTCAAAGTAAATTCATTTTTGTCTGGCATTGTCCAGACTCCTGCCAGGCATCCACTCATGCGTGCCATCTAGTTTGCTACTCCCTTGATTCAGTGTTGTCATTTTCCAAAGGAGGAAATGTGTCTAGGTTAAAGGAAATAGCAAGATCCTTACCACTTAAATGTGCAATTTTGGGATATTATTATATAGTCATTGTTCATCCCTAAATAGAAGACTTGTGTACATTTAGAGGAAGCTTGCTGAGAACAGCTAACAGCAGTTGCTTCAGAAGAACATGGAAGCTTGTTCCATGACTCAGTTTTCATCTCGGCTTGTTTGACTAAAACAAATGCTTTTTATGGTGGAAAAGCAAGTAAAAACTAGAAATGTCCTAGGTAAAGTATATACCAGCTTGTTAGCTGACAGAGAAAACAGAAAAGCAAATTGAAATATTTTGCCATTTCCCTGCCAGTACAGTAATCACTTCAGAAGCTACAAATCCAAGAACTTTGGTTGTATTGGCAGGAAACATAAAGAACATCTAGATATGGTCATCATAGTGGAAGTGTAAATCACTATGGTTTCACTGTTCAGCTCATAGAATGAATTGAGATCAGAAATTGACCAAGATAATTTTGCGGTCAACATAGGCAAGTATTTATGTTGTGAAGTAGAAGCTTCATATTCTGACAGAAAACTGCTGTCCCAGTTGTTGCTGTCCTGCATACTGTGGCATTAGATTGGAATGTTAACCACAAATTTCTGTTCTGTTTGGCAAAAACGGGTTGATTTTGGAGTTGCTGCTCTGCATGACTGAACAGAATCTTGAATTCAGGCACTAGTGTGTCATTGACAAAAGCTTTGCTGTTTGTAGAATGATATTGCACATTAGGATAACTGGGATGAGGGATTAGCCAATAAAGGATTAACTTTAATTCTTATTAATAAGGGACGAGGAGAGAATTTTGCATGTAGAAAAAGGAAGGGTTTACTTTTGTTTGTTTGTTTGTTTTGCTTTGTGTGACAGTTTTCTCCTTTTTTTCACACACATTCAAGTTAGATCTATCAAGTGACCTGGGTACTGCTTAGAGTTATTAAATGTTTCTGGGGTGAAGACCAGGTGTGCAATTATACCAGGTTAGTCTGATGGAAGTAACGATTTTACAGCTTTGGAGGAAGTCACTTTATAGTTTGACGTGAAAGATACATTCAGTATTCGAGAACAGTGAATCGCCTTTAAAACTTAAATGTCTGGACAGTATTCAATTAATAAGGAAGTACATTGGCAAACTAAAATCCAGTTGAAAAAGTGAATCTGAGCAGAAAGAAACGAAGGTTTATAACCCTTTTTTAAGTTGTAACAGTTCTTACAGGTTTTTTTTGTTTTTTACATGTTTTAGTTGGGATGATTCAAGAAGTATATCAAATATTCCGAATTTTGTATCACAGATACTGCTAGTATTTTCTAGAACTATAACTGTAAGGTTCATAGATTTTAAGTTTTGTCTCCACAAACATTTCATTGTCAAATACCTCTGTGCTTGCTTCTCAGTAAATAAGAAGCATGTGGTGTGATTAGGAATCTTTCCAAAAACAGAGATGGCACTTTAAAGACACTGAGCACATTTGTGCATCCATCTCTGCACAGAAGATTGCATGTACTGTTAGGTTACTGCATTGACATTTAAGCATTTGTACTACAGGTGAGAATAATTTGCACAGAAGAGAATTTATGCTTGGATTACTTCAAATTTAACTGCTGCCGGAGTGTCTTTATTCAATAGATGCATTCCTTTTCTATGTCTAGTCAATGAACTAGAACATGTACTAAAGTAATCAGGTTATTAAACCACTCTTAATTTGAAACAGAAGTTGTGTTTTAAAAATTAGTATTTTTTTCTTACAGTAGTTAAATATTGAACAATGATTGATCAATGTTAACTGTAACAGTTTTGCATCACCAAGCAGTGGCCCAAGTTGATGGTTTTCTGCAAACAGTAGTGAAATACCGTAGAATTGTTTTAAAAGTCTATTTATACATCTATATATCCTTTTATGTTTGAGTTTTATAAGGCACTTTGGTAGCAGAGTGCAGTAGTGATACTGCTATAGGAGTTTTCAGCAGTAAATTGGCATATCCCTCCATGATATATTTCCTAAAGAACAGGTGCAAGTCTAATGCTAGAAGGGATACAGATTGTAAATGAAGGGCAGAAAAATCTAAAGGCAGAATATTTAGAAGTAGTTACTGCTAAGCATTGGCACAGATGCATTACCTTTGCAAAAGTACTGTGCATAATTTTTCTGTCCTTTATTTCCCAATTGTCTACAAAACTCTAGACTACAGTCTACAGAACGAAGTTTGTAGGTACTTTGTATCTACAAAGTTATCTGTGTTCTATCTTATAGCATATAGATAACTTTGAGTTAACCACCGTAAGATCGATTGCTAACAATGAGTAATAATTAGGTCAGCACATACTACATTCTGACAGTATTTTTGTGCTACACAAATCACTTGCTTGTGGACCTTAGTAGAATGAAAAACTTTTTGTGGAATTTGATGGACATTTAAATAGCTTTTGTTTAGGATTGCAACCTGTGTGATAGTTAAGTACTGTACTTCCTTAATAACTTTCATAATTCTCAGTTCATCATCAGTTATAGTCGGGGGGGGTGGCTTGTTGAAAATTAACTTGCAGGCTAAGGAAAAGAGAGAAAGAGGTAACTTCGCTCTATTAAGTCCCTTTTAGAGAGGATTAACTTTTGGATTGAGAGCCTTATCTCAATGCGATGCGAAGGATAAGGAAGTTACTTTCCTTGATGCAGGACAAAGACTACAGATCCTCTCCACCCTCATAAGGCTGAATTGCTAATGCTTCCCTATAATTGCTTATAATAGAAGAGAGATACTGGTCATGCTGTGGAATATTTATAATGTGTTTTGTCAGTAAGAGAAATTGCCAGCATTGTCCCAGAGTCTTGCAGATTAAATGCAATGATGTGTATTTGTTATCTCTACTGAACTACCCTTGCTTTTTCCACACACACATTATTTCTGTAACTTCCTGTCAGCCTTCTGTCCCCTTTCCCTGTCTTTCTTGCAAGGCCACTAACACTTAACATCCATCAGGAAATAGAACTAGACCTGACCCATAGGATCAGGTATCCTATCCATGCTGTCTGCCCATACAGCCTTGTCTGTCTTCTTACCATCCAACATATTGTGTTCTGGAACAAATGGGAGTGTGACAACCCCTAGACAAAGCTTGAATAAGGAGTTTCCAAGCCCTTAATTCCTCATTTCTTATATCTTTCTTCATGCTGTATTCATCCTGTCCCTGACACTTGCTTTTGCAGAAATTCAAGCAGACTTATGTAAGTAGGCATGTGAGCCATAGGTGTGATTATGTAGCCCAACAGAGTTACTATCCTGGAATACTCTGAACTTCCTGAGAGCTTACGGAAATCTCTTTTGGGAGCCTGTTAATCAAATATTCTTGATGTTATTCACTAAAGAATCAGTAACTTTAGGGGAGGGCATGATTTAAAAAAGTATGTTTGGGCAAGTGAAGTTATCCATGCAGCTAAATTTGAAGTTGTAGGGTATGTCTAATTAAATGTCTTTATCATTTTACAGTGGTGATGGATACTCATTAAATGGTTTTGCTATTTTAACAGCATTGAGAACTAACCTACATATTTTTTTAAAAATATTGGCATACATATCTGAAGCATTATGTGTGTAGTTAAGGGTTTCTTGAATCATACTGGCTTATACTAATTTTTTTTTTACTTTCAATCTGCAACAGATGGGAAGCATGCAAGGATCAGTTTCCAACTAAGATACAGCAATCTTAATTCAATCACTAATTTAATCACTCATTGCTCAGAAAGTCAGAAATCCAATGGTTGCCAAGTCATGTTAAAGTTACAGAGCCTCTGTTTCTAAAAATTATTCACCTGCTGTCATTAATATTTTGAAATTATTGCCCATTAAAGAATACCCATGGAAGAATATTCTGTTACAATATTGACAGAATTATGGGGCAAGATGAAGTAAATTCAGGGGGAAACGAGAATATGGAGAAAATAAGCATTGCCTCAAGTGCAGTAATAAGTCCCACTATTTACACGACAGTAGGTTCCTGTATACAGTTAAGTATAGATTTGTTCCCTGAGTTACATACTCCAGTTTTTGGAGGTGACTTAACGTAAATTAGGAAATTAATCCTTATTTCTTTTGTTGTCTCAGAATTGTATTTGCAGAAGTTTGGTGTGTACTAAAAGTATGTAGAAAACTGATTCCTGAAATGTTTTGAGAAGTTATATTATTCTTTGACAGTTTTGGTTATTGATTTTTCATCTGCATGGCTGCATTAACAACAACCAAATAATCATATGCAGTTTTGAACTTTGGCTGTCACAGATCTATTAGTGATATATGACTTTGACTTTTGGGGAATAAATACATTTTTAGCACAAACTTAGCATATGAATTTATACTAACATATTCAAAGGTATGAAACTGTTATCTCTTTTAGAAAATTGAAAATGGAAGATTTGCAAAACTGAGATATATTGCACATGCTATGGTCAACAGTACAGATCTATTAATGGTTACAAAAAGGTAAACAGTTCTTACTCTGAATAATAAGTACTTAAAACTATCATCAAAATGTTCATACCTTGATGATTGCTGACTAGTAACTGTGCTGTCATGTATGTAGATAAAATAACGGGGAAGGCATGCTTAGTAGTGTGGCAGCAGTGGGATCAACAGTTAATGGGGTGTGGGGGGGGGTGTTCAGCACATGAGTGTTGTTTTGGGTGTCTTTAGCTGAGAAGAATTGTTAGACATCTGAGTAGGCTGAGGTCAACACAACTGTAGGATTCCCTTATAGATTAGTATATTGAGGGAAAAATGGATAATATAGGAACAGAGTAAATAATGTCTAGCAGTGGAGTAGCAGGCATTCATCTCAAATAGGAACTCAGTGCATCTTTTCATAGAGATACAGCTAGAGGGAGTGTTAACGGTTTTGCTATGAGATACGGTATTTTAAATAAGACTCAAAATTCACTCTTTTTAAAAGTATGCTGTATGGTTGTTATGCATCATTAGATGAGAACTATTTTGGAGCAACTAATAACTTCACCAGTTACTTGATAACTTTTAAGTATTTTTACACTGATTTAAAAATTATTAATTTCAATTTCTCATACATAGTGGTGTGTTATTTGTGACAAAAGGGACATTTGGACAGCTGACATGTGAATGGCAATACACTTACGATGAATTTACCAAAGAACCATTCATCGTCGATGGCAGAAGATTACGCATTGAAGCCAAGGTATGTGAACTTAATGTTTTGGTTTCTTTTTGTCTTACTGTTTATAGAATTGAACTCGGAATTCTTAATCTTTCGCCTTTGAATTCTTGATCTCTCTTCTAGTTAAAATGCTCAAAGAAGGGAGTTGAAATTTGTCATGAGCAAACTCCTCCTATAACTATCTTCTGACTGTTCTAAGCAGAATTGTGACATGATGTTTGCAGCTGAAAGTATTCCTTGAATGCTGGGAATTTTTTTTTATGTTACACATTACTTCATGGTGCGTTCATAGTTGTAAAATGGTGATACAACAAAACTCGCAGAACACTGCAGGGTATTTTTATTATGCAGTCTGTCACTGTGGAAATACGCCAACGTTAGCCTCCTACCTTGTGGTAATCCCAAAATTTCAAATATATTTGAGCAATACATTTTCATGTACTGTGCTTCAAAGAGGGTTTTTTTGTTTTTTTTTCATTTGCTGGTGTCATGGTTTAAAACCAGTCAAGTCAGCTCGTTCACTTACTCCCCCCACTTCTTTCCCTCCCCCTACTGCCGGAGGGACTTAGAGGAGAATCAAAAAGAATGTAACTCCCACAGGTTGAGATAAGAACAGTTTAATAACTAAGGTATAACACAAATCACTACTACTACCACCAATAATAATAATGATAAAAGAAACAACAAGGGAAGAGAATAGAATACCTCACCACCAGCCGACTGATAACTTGGCCCCCCAACCCGACCAAGCACCGACCCATACCTCCTCCAACCCTGCAGACTCCCAGCCCTTCCAGGTAACTCCCAGTTACATCCTGGGCATGACGTGCTGTGGTATGGAATACCTCTTTGGTCAGTTTCGGTCAGGTGTCCTGCCTCTGCTTCCTCCTGGCTTCCCCTCCTCCCTGGCAGAGCATGAGGCTCACAAAGTCCTTGGCCAAACCAAACCATCATTGTTATCAGCTCTGTTCCCAGGCCGAAAGTCAAAACACAGCACTGCACCAGCTACCAAGAAGGAGAAAAATGACTGCTACTGCTGAACCCAGGACATTATCCACCCCATATTCCATACCATTCACGTCATGCTCAGATCCCACATTTTCAATATACCATCACTCTTATCTAAGTGCATGGACCAGTCCCTATAAAGCTGCTGAGTCCATCTGGTCCATGATGTCAGGTTCCATCTCTTGTAACAATCTTTCAGGGCAGGAAAGGCTGTGTGCAGTATTGGATCGTTGCCTGCTGATGCTGGTTGTTCCTTTACTGCAGAACTCGTCCGGTTCTATCAAAGTTCATTCTCTGTTGGGATGATGGTTGGAGGGAAGTCAGGGCCAGTCACTGGTGACCTGAAGACATCTAGTTGATGGGCTATAAAAGTATTACACAGCAGGCAAGAGCATACAGTTAAGTTCATCGGCTGTTTTCCCCTAAAATCAAATCCCCTTGAGGTATACATCGGGCTTCCCCATCTTCCCGCATTACCCACCAAGTATATCCAGGTCCCTGAGCAAAAGCAATCCCACGAGTGGGTTTGCCTTTACCTGAAGCAGGAATAACCCAGACTGTCTTCCCCAGCAAATTCTTCATATGCACCATGGGAACTTTGTCCCCTTCTACAATATGTAAAAGTTCTGACTGGGCTGGGCCAGCCCTGTTGGCAGAACCTCTGATGTTTGACCATCCAGGTGGCCTTTGGTAAGTGTGTATCCCAATGCTTGAAAGTTCCGCCACCCATTGCTCTCAGTGTAGTTTTTAACAGCCCATTGTACCGTTCGATTTTCCCAGAGGCTGGTGCATGGTAGGGGATGTGATATACCCACTCAATGCCATGCTCTTTGGCCCAAATATCTATAAGGTTATTCCGGAAATGAGTCCCATTGTCTGACTCAATTCTCTCTGGGGTGCCGTGTCACCACAAAATCTGTTTCTCAAGGTCCAGGATGGTGTTCCGGGCAGTGGCATGGGGCACAGCGTATGTTTCCAGCCACCCGGTGGTTGCTTCCACCATGGTAAGCACATGGCGCTTGCCTTGGCGGGTTGGTGGCAGTGTGATATAGTCAATCTGCCAGGCCTCCCCATATTTATACTTCAACCATCGTCCTCCATACCAAAGAGGCTTTAGCAGAATTGCTGCACTTCAACATAAAATAGCTGTCTATTCTCCTGTTAAAAATACCCAGGTAGGAGAGATTTAACAAACCAAAGCCACAAACAGTTTTCTCTGAGACAAACCCAGGGCAGCTAGTAACAAAATTCTGCAAAAGTACAATACAGTATTAATATCTTTATAAATATGCTTATCTCTTTCAATGCAAATTGAAATATGTTGCTCTCAGTTGCAGTTTTCCTTTAAACAATCCCAAAACTTTCTTTCCCTGGTAAACGGGTGAAGGCCATAAGGAGAAGGATGACCACTGGTGACTGAGTATACTTACAGAGGCGATCTTCCTTAAAAAAATAAAGAAATTACCTCTTAAATTCTTGTTGAGATGGTAACTGAATTTAATTTCAGTCAATGAATTTAGCTGTGTTTTGTATTCTTTCTTTTTTTTATAAGCTTCATGTGTGTAATTACACATATTGGTTGTCAGGGCAGTCTTGACAGTGTATAAAGGCATTCACTTTTTCACTCAGATTATTTGTTTCTGTTGCAGAGAGCATGAAAGGCAGAGCCATATTGGATTTCTGACTGCAAGTGAACTTTTACAGGATGCAATAATTCTTAAGAATTTCTGCCATTTCAGACAATGCTGAATAACATATCCATCTTTACCCCTACACAGTAGTCATTTCAGAGTCCATTAACATATCTGTAGTATGCTCTTTACTGAAATCTATGGTTGAAAACCATATTTTGCAAATCACTGCTTATGTTCTGTTTCTGAGGCGTAAGTTGCTAACTCTACTACTTGCAAGTCAGTATTGGTGGAATGTCCACCCAAGTAATGACTTAAAAGGTGAAAGACAAATTACAACCTTAGGGAGTACTGGATTTTGTTATCCCCCATACTCTATTATGTGCCTTCCATTCCTGCACAGTCTTATGGTCGAGTCTCAAGGGACTCCATGGTAAGGGAAGTCTGTTACTGCTTGAGCGTTATGCTCTACTGTGCTTTTATGCAGAAAATGAAGTTTATCAGGGTGTGTGCATGCAATGTGAACGTATTCAGATCAGTGTAATGGCTGTCTGAAACAAATAGCTATATAGCTGCCTTAGTAGTAAATAACTTCTTACTTGTAATGTCTGAATAAATTAATTCAATTTTGAATTACCTTCTTTCCTTATTTATTTATTTATTTATTTATTTATTTATTTTTAGGAACGAGTTAAGTCTGTGTTCCATGCCAAAGAATTTGGAAAAATTATTAATTTTAAAACTCCAGAGGATGCTAAGGTAAAGTCAAGATACTTTTTACAATTTATTGTAACAATATTTACAATTAGTGTTACAATAAAATTATTGTACAATATTTTACAATTATAATGACAATTATTCTGTGCTAAACTTGGCTTAAAAAGTGAAACAGAAATATTCTTAACCTGAAATAACTATGTTTATTTAAAATTCAGCATTTCCACACAGCCATGACACAAATGGAAATGGCAATGCTATCTTCAGTACTGAATTTAAAAAATACTCAAGTACCAAACTTTTCACTTCACTATAAATCTTCAAAGTCATAACTGTCTGTCAAACAGCTGATTTAATAGTACTACTAACAAAAACTAAGCAATCAAGAATGTGAATTAAAATAGGGTGTTTTAATAGAACAAACGATATTTGTACGTTACTCTTAGTTTTATTCCAGGTGGATGGGGAGATGAGGTGTCATTCCTCTTCCTCATTATATCGCTTTTGTTGAAGAAAGACGAAAATCCCTAATAGAAACACAAATATTTTTATTTTATATGATATATGGCCTCTTCATTTTGATAATCACTAGTTTTGACTGCAATAGAGAGGAGGAGTAGTTCAGGTCTGCTACCAGAACAGTGAGGTAGTTGGGTTGCAAAAGTTCTACTTGATTCTTCTTAGCATAGCTAATTATTTTCATAAACAGTAAATTAGTCATGTATACATTCACACCAGTGGGATATAATACTACAAGATCATGCTTTGAAACAGTCTGTGAAAGTTGATCCTCTCATTAGTTTGTTTTGCGCATTTTCATCTGCTTTTGTCTTCATGAGCATAGTTTCTAACCACAGCTGGGTTATAACATTTGACTGTTACCTCAAAAAGCATTACAATTACTGTCAAGGTATTTGAGGTCCCCGTGCTGAATTTGACTTGTCTGTACTCTTTGGAGGTACTGAGCTCTTCTTCAAATTACTATTATTGTGTTGTTTTTTTTTAAATTGACAAGCAGTTATTCTTTATTGCAGTGCTGGGAGACACAGGGGATGGCTTCTCCTAGCATGTCTCAGCCAAACCTCAAATAGACCAGTCAAATTGTTGCTTAACATACATATTACATATTCATTAACCATTAACATACATCATGCATACTCATTAACCATCTGAGAACCTCTTTACATAATTCCATGCCCATTTCCACATGCGCACAACAATGTGGTAGCGGTCTTTGTTGGAAAAAGTAAGTGACCCCCAGTCTTCATCACTTTCTGTGATCTTTGAAGCATGCGCACTAGATAAATGCTTACATCATCTTAACTGGTTTGGTAAAACTGCAGACATAATCATCCCGTCCTTCTACTTATCAGTTAGCGTAGTCACCAAGCACATCCTGGATATATGCTAGTTTCAGATACTCTTTATCAACACTTCCTGTTTTTCTGTCCTGTTTTTCTTACAGTTATTTTTGTACTAAGGTCATACAGCAACTACAATGAATTATCTTATACAAGGATTCTTATTAAGTCCTTTGGCTGTATTCTGACTAGTTTTTGTGAAACATTCACCTGAGTTATTTTCCATTGCTACTGTTACAAAGCCATCGAACTGAATTTACTTGCTTACAAAAGATGATGTTTCATTTTGTACTTCCTTGTCTCAAGTAGTCTGTGCGGGTATGAAATCCCATCTGTGCCCCAGCTAAATCAGGAGTAATTCCAAAACTCCAGTTAGTGCATTATATTATGTATCCTGTAAGTCTTAAGTTTTTCAGCTTTATTTCCTTTCTTATCTCAAAACTGTTGGCTTGCACACTTTCCTAGAAAGGCCCATGAACCTCACAACAGGAATGTGAGTATGAAGGGAAATGTCACTGTCAGACAGGCTTGGTAAGGAATGTGGTTTTATCTTAGAGCAGCAATCCTTCCCTAGGAAACTCATTAATAGAAAGTTTCATTCAGAAATTGATATCAGGGCCTTAGGGGATATGCTTCAGAAGGAAGTCTTTTGAGAGTTGCTTCTGGGTTTTGTTTATACTGTGGCTTAATTGTGCAAATGTGACATCTGTGCTGTGTATACAGAGAGATGACATTGATGGAAGTGTTCTAGGAGTAGTGAAGATGAAACTTGCACCTTAATAGTGAGGAGGTTATGAGGTAATTTCAGTGACACTGCATTGTGAATATTGCGATCATGAGATGGCCGAATTTGAGATCCTCAGGACAGTGAGAAGAGCGTGCGGCCAGCTCACTGCCCTGAACTTCAAGAGTGCAGACTTTGGCCTCTTCAGAAACCTGCTTAGTAAGGTTCCATGGGATATAGCCCTAGAGGGCAGGGGGGCTCAAGACTGTTGGTTGATAATCAAGGATCACCTGCTACAAGCTCAGGAGTGTTGCATCCCAACAAGAAGGAAGTGCAGCAGGAGGGCCAGAAGACCTCCTTGGATGGATAAGGAGCTGCTGAGGAAACTCTGGGAGGGAAAGAAAGGCTTACAAAAAGTGGAAGCAAGGACAGGCAGCCTGGGAAGAAAACAGGGATGTTGTCCAGGAAGCTAGGGACCAGGTTAGGAAAGCTAAGGCCTGGTTAGAATTAAACTTGCCTAGGGATGTGAAAGATAACAGGAAGGGATTCTGGAGGTACGTAGCAAATAAAAGACAGACTAGGGAGAACGTAGGCCCTCTCTGGAAGCTATCAGGAGAACTGGCTACCCTGGATTTGGGGAAGGCTGAGGTTCTGAATGACTTCTTTGCCTTGGTCTTCACTGGCAAATGCTCTGACCAAACCACCCAAGTCTTGGAAGGCAGATGCAGGGACTGTGAGAATGAAGACCTTGGGCCCACTGTAGGTGAGGATCTGTTTCGAGACCATCTTAAAAATCTGAACGTGCACAAGTCCATGGGTCCTGATGAGATCCATCCATGGGTCCTAAAGGAGCTGGCGAATGAAGTTGCAAAGCTGCTGGCCATCATATTTGAGAAATCATGGCAGTCAGGTGAAGTTCCCAATGACTGGAAAAAGGGAAATATAACCCCCATTTTCAAGAAGGGGAAAATGGATGACCCAGGGAACTACAGACCAGCCAGTCTCACCTCTGTGCCTGGCAAAATCTTGGAGCAGGTTCTCCTGGAGGGCATCCTAAGGCACATGAAAATCAACAAGGTGGTTGGTGACAGCCAGCATGGCTTCACTAAGGGGAAATCCTGCCTGACCAATTTGGTGGCCTTCTATGATGTGGCTACGGAACTGATGGAAGGGGGTTAGAGCAGTTGGCATCATCTACCTGGACTTGTGTAAAGCATTCAACACCGTCTCTCAAGACATCCTTGTCTCTACATTGAAGAGACATCAATTTGATGGATGGACCACTCGATGGATAAAGAACTGGCTGGATGGCTGCAGATTGGGCAGAGAAGAGATTCAGAGCAACCCTGCAGAGAAGGACCTGGGGGTGCTGGTCGATGAGAACATGAGCATGAGCTGGCAGTGTGCACTCACAGCCCGGAAAGCCAATGGTATCCTGGGCTGCATCAAAAGGAGCGTGACCAGCAGGTCGAAGGAAGTAGTCCTGCCCCTCTACTCTGCTCTCGTGAGACCTCATTTGCAGTATTGTGTGCAGTTCTGGTGTCCTCAACATAAAAAGGATGTGGAACTGTTGGAACAAGTCCAGAGGAGGGCCACGAGGATGATCAGGGGACTGGAGCACCTCCTGTATGAAAATAGGCTGAGAAAGTTGGCTCTGTTCAGCCTGTTGACGAGAAGGCTGCATGGAAACCTCATAGCAGCCTTCCAGTACCTGAAGGGGACCTATAGGGATGCTGGGGAGGGACACTTCATTAGGGACTGTAGTGATGGGACAAGGGGTAATGGGTTAAAACTTAAACAAAGGAAGTTTAGACTGGATATAAGAGGAAGTTCTTTAATGTAAGGGTGGTGAGGCACTGGAATGGGTTGCCCAAGGAAGTTGTGAATGCTCCATCCCTGGCAGTGTTCAAGGCCAGGTTGGACAGAGCCTTGGGTGACATGGTATAGTGTGAGGTGTCCCTGTCCATGGCAGGGGGGTTGAAACTAGATGATCTTAAGGTCCTTTCCAACTGTAACTATTCTATGATTCTATGACTGTATTATTGTCAGTCTACTGGACACTACAAGGTGCTCCATCTGTGAGAGGTGCCAGTTCAACAGTTTCTTTCTTGCTGATTCTTCTTTCAAACCTTCACGAACCTGCTCTACAGAAGCTCTGGCTTCTTTGAGTTTCCTTGAGGGGGTGAGGCCATCCTGAAGATCTTTAACATAAAACCTGATGCAGTAACAGAATCTGGTTTTAATCGTCTACTCATCTTCCTTGAAAGCATTAATGCACATTTCTCATGACAGTCCTGTTGTGTAACTTCATCTTCTGCCATGGATTTCCATGTCACTACCCCACACCATTTTTTTTTTTTTCTTTTTAGAACTCTCAGGCGACTAATTTCCATTTCATGTTGAGTAAACATGTGAATGCAAAATTCTGAATTTCACCAAATATTGTTCAAGAAAGAGTCTTTCTAAATAACTGTATGATCACGCTGCAACATATTGTTATCCTCTGTCTTTTGGTATCCTTGCTCCTCTATTGTCATTTGTGTTTTTTCTAGAGGTGTGACTAATGCAAAAGCATTAATAATGATGTGGGTGAAATGATAATGTCATTTATTTTTAAAAAATATTTCATTGAAATATAGACCATGAAACTGAAATTCCAGCCTAGCCAGTTTAATTAGCTGTGTCATTTAGTATAAGACACTGGTATTTAAACACTATTTTGAGCACTGTCTTAAAACTTGGTTAGGAAGAGAACATGTAGTGAAGTGGCTGACCAATACAATATAATTTTCACCTGCGTTGTATGCTTTTTAACCAAGGAAACATTTTATTTTTTCCTTTTTCCTCACACAGTGGATCCTTTCTAAACTGGAAGAAGTGAGAGAGACTCAGCCAAAGTTGTAATAAATGGAGAAGCATCAAGATACGAAGAATACTGAACAGCTACCTTTTAATTCCTTTTTAACAAGCAAAACTACTTAAATATCAGCAACAAAAGCAAAAAGAGGAGGGAAGAAATAATTATGAAATTGTCATGGTCATAACAGTTTGTGGCTGTATAACAAAAATAGATGACATGAAGTCAAAAAAAAAATCTGGCGATCAAAAAAATTTTGCCAAGTTTTGGCTTGTGTTTGGGTGTGTTTTTTTTAATGTTAGGAGTTTCCAGATTTACTTTTTTATAAATACAGTGTAAAATTAACTTGTTTTACCATTACATTTGATAGTGAAATAGAACTCTGGAATAAATCTTACAGTCCTATTCAGAGCAAATCAAATTATACTGAAAATCAGTCCTTCCTTTCAGACTTAGTTTTCATATGACTTGAGGCTGTATTGAATTTCAGATTTCTTTATCAAAGGAAATGTTAATTTAATAATCACTAGTCTTACAATTCAAATTCTAAGATGGAGGCTACTGATGAGAAAAGTGTAATTTAGATGTCGAAATGAGTGGCTGCTTAGTGAACGCCGTTTTTCTTTTTGTAAATGAATGGACCAGGTCACAATGAATTTACCATACAGTACCACTTTCATACTTCAGGAAATGTTGCAGAACCTCTTATCAGTATCGTGAAAGTATAACAGTTTACAAATACATATAATGGGGAGAATTAATATATCTCTGCACTAAAAATTAAAGCCTATCACTTTAAGTAACTTATAAGTCTTGCAATTCAAAAAGGAGTTTATGGGGTTATAAGTGCACTGTTGTATACCAAAAATAAATGCCTTTGATTACACAGTATTGTGTGCTTAGCAAGTGACTAATAAAGTCAAATTTATATTAATTAATAAAAAATACAGTATTTCACAGTTGCTTTTATCAACTTTTCTTACCCAAGGAAACTTTTTTGTTTCCTGTCCAGACAGCAGAACTTTAATAGAGAGTGCCTGAATGTGTGCAATTCTGCTTATTCCTGAGATGTAGTAGTCACAGTATTGTTGAATGAGTGTTTACTGCCGTTGATACAAAAAGTACGGGAAAAACAGTACAGTTTTGTATGAAGGCTTCTATAAATTCCCATATAAGAATCTTCAAAATATCTGGTAAATGTAGTAAGTACCTACTGCCAAAATATTATTTCAAAATTATTTGGAATATTTATAGCTAGAGGATATAATTCTACATTGCAGATTGACAGTGCTTGAGAGATCCAAATTGTCACATTATTGTAAAATCTAAAATGACGAGCATGCTAACCTACAATTGCAGTTCTTTAATTTACTGTTAGATCTTTCTTTAAGTGTTGAGTAACCGTTTAGGAGGTTGCAAAATACATGTAATCTTGTAATTCTTCCCGTAAATTGTAAATTGAATCAAAAGATCATAAGACAGTTCTGAATTATGACAATGACTGTGTTGCTCCACTTGTTTGTACACTAAGCACGTACTAAGAGTATTAACTCAGGTTATAATCACGCCAAATTTAATAGAATACTTTGCCTTAGATAAGTAGTGTTATTAGGTGCACTGAGTACCATTCTGTAGCTGTAATTTGTTTTTCATTAGTCACTTTTCATCTTAGGCATGATAGTTCATTATTTTAATTCTTGATTAGTGTTGTCTCCTCCTCTCTCTATCCCCAGTATTAACTATCTGCTGCAACATTCACTTCTAGTACGTCTTGCAATTACTTTGTACATTCCTATTTGTGTAGCTTATCAATTTACCATATTTAAATATTTCTTCTTTACGGAACCTCTGTTTCAATTAATATTATCTCAAACTCTTAACTTTTACATTTATTTTCCCAACAAACTCCTCAAATCTCAGCTGGCTCTTCAGTAACCTTTAGGCAATTTAACCATTAATGTTGAAGAATTTATTTTAAATGTGCATGTCTGTGGTTAAGATCACGGTTTGGAAAACACAACAATTCCCCCAGAATTGCATTTTTCCTATAGAGTATAAAATATTTTTATCTTCTGTGCTAACTAAAAGCCTTAATTAAGAGCTAAGCCACTGAAAATGTTCAAAAGTCAACATGGGACATTCCCGCACCTCCCTCCTTGTTTCCACTTTTAATGACAACATGATTTTCTAGTTTTGTTTTTCTAGTCAGTAAATTGTAGCTTTTCCCCCTCTTTTTTTTTATGTTATTATTTTTTTAATGCTTTCCCATACAGACATAAATGAATTTTGCCATTTCTCGGCAGACACCTGTTCCCTGTTTTAACTATACATGAGCTGGGGGCAAGAAGGAAGGTGTTCAAATTTACACCACAGAGTAGATTTCTGGATTACTCCAAGTTGTTTGAGATGTCCATTCTGCTGTGCTTCATTCCTTATTGCAATATGCATGTTTTTTCAACAAGATGGCAGAATAGATACATTAAATTTTATTAAAAATTTATATGCAATTAGACAAGGGGATATCAATAAAAATTAAAATGTAGGCATTTAGGTCTCCCCGTCGTGGTTTTTAAAAGTATACCATGGCTTTTATTTAAGTATGGAAGAACAGTTTCTCTTCTAGATGGCTGTTACCTAAGCTTAATACCTTTGAGAAATGTCATTTGGGTTCTCAGTAGTAGTTTGTTAAGGGTTAGAACTACCTCTGACAAATCGATGACAAACCAAACATAGAATCAGAGATGCCAGACACATTGCTAAAACATTTACAAGTCTATTTGCGCCTCTTTTTGTTCAGCTGCATGGCTTTGTGTGGCATGGCTCTCCTGGTTACAACTTCCTCCCCTCTTACCTCCCAACCTCTTCTTCACCTTGAATAAAGTGAAACTGAATTTTATTCGAGTGGAATGTGATTATTATTCATTTTCTTTATAAGCTAATTTAATTAACAGGTAACACCATCAATCATAATTTGTCAATTTCTACCTATGAAATTCTGTCAAATCCTTTCTCTGAGAACACAAGGTCAAATTTCTGTTGCAGCCATCTTGGTAAAAGCAGAATACAGACCTTAATCTTTACCTCTGGTTTATTATAAAGACAACATTTTAATAACTGTGTTCACATGTATGAGCTACTTTTTTTTTTTTTTGGGGGGGGGGGGGGGGTGCGGAGGGCAGGGTTTGTTGGGTTTTGGGTTTTTGGTGGTTTTTTTTTCTGCATTGCCAAAAGTTAAGATGATGTTGCCAGAGAAAAAGAGGATTTCATAAGAATCTGGTTTTCCCCGAAAGATTTCTCTGTCTGTGTCATTAGCGATTTATTATCTTTAGCACTTTACAAAAGTGAATAAATTAGCAAATAGCTAACACCTTTTTTCCCCACCTGTAACTGTTTCTTGGTCAGGGTTTGCCTGATAATATTCTTACTGGTGGATTAATGAGGAATTGTCTGGCCGATATATGGAAGTACATATATGCATCACCTGGGAGCCTGGGCTTTGTTATTTGACATAAGAATTGCAACTGTGATCTTGTTCATAGTTTTCGCTTTTGTGACTGCAAGTGGGATGTGAGGATCTGAGGTTCCATTCACAGCAGTCACAGGGTTTATACAGAGGTTTTGATTGATTTCAGGGAAAATCTGCAACAAGAATTCTAAATACTTTTGTTAAACTTCCACAGAGGAGTAAATTGACTTAAAGTCTCCTCCTACAAGCAGTAAGAGTATGTACATGCCATTAATTTTTATTAACTCATCATCTCCAGATCAGTACACTGAAAGAAATGTGACTGCTGGAACAGGCATGATGAGATTGGACGCTAACAGGCAAAATAGGAGGAAACCTGACTTTCTTTTGCTGGATGTCTCCAAGTTTTTTTTTTATCTTTCAGGAGTTTCATTCCTTGTTGCATCAAGCAGATGGAGAACAATGTGCAGTGAAGGAGAACTGACAGAGCTGTTAGTGGTGCTGGTATCTTTAGTGGAGAGATTTGTAGTTGGGCAGAGAGTGGAGATAGGAAGAAGGCTGGAAATCTTCTCGAGGAGAGGCTTTACCACCCTTTAATCCCTGCAAAACTAGCCATGAAGGCAAAGTGCAAAAAGCAAGTTATGTTAGTGACTTGGAGGAATTGAAGTCCTAGTTTACTGCAGGCAGCTGTGGATGATCTGCAAGCTCTTGTGGCAATGAGTGCCAAGAACATTTGCAAAGTACTTTTCCCCTTCAGGAAACAGTAAATTCCCTGGACTGCCTACAAGATCTTAATCTGTAATTCTTTAGCTGTGAAAGGTATTTTATTACCTTAAGGCACTTCAACAAAAATGCAGCGATAGACAAGGGTCACCAATAATTAATCTTTTGTAATGATTTCTAGAACATTGATGGGTTTGGCCTATGAAGGCTACCGAGAGATGCTTCAAAAAAGTGTTAATAGGGTTACCCTGGTCTTTCAACTACATTGATCAGAACAAGAAGATAAAAATGCCTAGCTCCCTAAAGTAACACGAATTTGCCATTTTTAAGGCATCACTGTTTGAAGTTTTATAAGCTATGACTGTAAAAGCTAAATTTAAAAAATAAAATATTGATAAATACCAGATGAACAGCAATGCAATTTTACATTCTTCTAAATCTATTTAATTCCTGTAGCTGTCAAAAAAACCCAAAACCTCTCAGACAAAACTAATACAGGAAATAAAGTTCTCTTAATTCATACTTCTTCAGTAAAGATAAATCCTTTGCCCGTTTCCATAAATGCTGTTTAAAAAGACACCTTTTATTTTTTGAATTCACACAGGCTGTGCTATAAGTAAGCCATACTCAGTGGCTGCAAACATGTTTTGTCTTCAAACCAGATTGAACTCTCTGAAGTTTAATTGCAGGATCATGTCCTTGACAACAGCGAACACAAAACTAATATTTTCTGTGTCTGTGGCACAAGTGACGTGGGAGTAGATTGCTTTCTACTTGTCTGGATTCTGATCTTGATATAGCTTCAAAATGAAGTGTCTGGCAGCTTTGACGTCTTGTTTAGGTGCTAGCCAAAAGCACAATTAGCGGTTTTGTACAGTTAAAAGCTGTGGGTCAAGGAAGAAACATATTGACAGTATCTTAACAGGCTAGGTTCATATTTAAATGTCAAATCACCATAAAGGCATCCTCCCTTGTCTGCATTATCCCATTAATATGTTAGTAGAGCAGGAGGTGTTGCAACATTGCTTTTTAAAAATGTGTGGGGTATGCTTTTGAAACGGTAAACCTTACTGGTTAAGTAATTTTTTATAAAAACCTATGCAACTGAAATCACCCAGCATATATTAATAGTCTGCTACATTATTGTAGTATGTCAAAGACCACGAGAAATTAAGTTTTCCAAAACACACAGAGTAAACAGGATTCTCTTTGGCAAAGATACGATGTAGCTATTAAACCATTATGATCTTTTCCTTATTTAATGAATGATTCCACATGATATGTGTCTCATAGACTGTAACATTGTATTAAGTGATGGAATACATCTGTGTTTATTTTCATCATTCTTTGGCAACTTCAAGTATCAGTAACATTTGTTCAGAAAAGTCATTCAGGCTGCTTTTTAACTTTGAACTTTTAAATAGACAACAAGTTATAATAATGAATGAAAAACTACACTAGGAGTTTATACTATATAAAGAGTTGGGTTAATAGCCATATTCCTCAAGTTCCTGTCCCGTATCTTGTCTCTTTAGATTGAAGATGAAAAAGGTGATTCTTGCCATAAGTAAATAGTGATTGTGCCACTCTAATGGTGAAGAATTGCTGCAAGAAATCTCTTAGGACTCTGTCCACAATGCTCCAATAAAAAAAAACAAACTTGCAGTAAAACTGAGTAACTTAAGTTTATGGTTTAAAGGATAGAGCAGGAATGCATAGGTATCAAATACATTGCATAAATGCACTTCAGTTTAATGAGGAAAAACTAACTGGTTTAACTATTAACTTTTAGTTTTGTGAAGATAATATAGGATAAATGCTTATCTGTGTATTCTGGAAAGTAACTAATTAGATGGGAATACATTATTTTCTCTTCTAGAAGATCTTTTTTATTTAAAAACAAAATGACTGAAGTATTCAGAAACCAGGGAGATATAATGATAGCTTTAATTAAGGCCTTGCTTTCTTCCATTTGATTCTACAACAAAAATTAATATGAAGTTACACTGTCTGGACAGTAATAGAAATGCATCAGCCAGAGATCATACAGGTTTTTTTGAAAGCTTTTTAAAAAATATTAAGTGCATTTGCAGTGTATTGGTTGATCATTACTCTTCATGTTATATATCCTTTTATTTGTTGGGTTTTGGATCACTGCTATGAATGACATGTGAAATCAAGGTAAGCCTTAAAAATAGAAATTACTTGAATTCTTGTATGAGCTAGTGAGCAGCCATAGACTGCTGCTCTACGAAAGCCTATTCTGACCTCACAGTGAGAGATGAAGCAGGGTGTATTGGGTCAAATATCTGATACTAACATGCTGTAACAACATAAGGACAAGGGCATTATGTACTATACTAGTAATATAATTTGTCCATTTCAAGAGTGAACTAAGAACTACATACAGAGATTTATGTTTGGAGTTCCTAGGAATAAGTTGGTGATGGCAGTCTGTTATTTATTTCCTACTGTCCAAAGTAAACATAACAAAATGTGCAATATTGTGAAGGCAAAAAATTACAATTACTAAAATTGTTCATGCATCAAAAGATGACAGGCGACTGCAAACCCTACAGTGGATACTTCAGCTAATGAAGTAGGGTATGCTTTTCACAGTTCAAACAGGTCTTGAGACAGTGATGTATAAGGGCTTTGGAACTTTAGAGTTCAAATAGTATTAAGCGTCTTTGAAGAAATTCTCATAATGCAGGACATAAAGCAATGACTACCAAAAGCATGCAGTTCCCCTAATATGCTTTTGCCTAATTATCTTCTGTTTTATTTTTTTCATTCTCTTCTACAACGTCAGGCTACTGATGATGAAAACACCTTAGAGAGGAGGGAGAACTCATGTTTTCTAACCTTGGGAAGGAGGTAAATTTTAAATTATTTTGTTTCAATTTTCCTTAATTAATGTACAGGTAATCTGGAAATATCAGAGACTAAAAGAAAAAAGCAAACAACAACAAAACACACCCCAACTAATTACAGATGACTGAGGTAGTTTTTACTTGCTTAGAAATATTGCTGACACTCAAATAATCATTTGACATGGCTGAAGTGATTTAAAACATTTTAAAATCATGTTTTGTCTTCTAAGGTAGAGTTAACTTTTACAGGAGGCTACTAATTTAATACAACTTTTGGAACTGCTTGATCAGTTTCTTAATGTAGCTCTAGTATTTGCAAATGCTTTATGAAGACACATGAACGCCATCTTTCCTAAAAGGCAACACATCTTTTTCTGTACTTTACATGACTACATATCTTACCTCATTCTCACATACCACCCAGAGGGACCTTGACACGCTTGTGAGGTGGGTTCATGCCTATCTTATGTAGTTTAACTGTGACAAGTGCAAGGTCCTACACCTGGGTTGGAGCAATCCCAGGCACAGCTACAGGTTGGGCAGAGGAGAGATTCAGAGCAGCCCTGAGGAGAAGGACTTGGGGGTGTTGGTTGATGAGAAAATGACCATGAGCCAGCTTCAGTGTGCGCTCGCAGCCCAGAAAGCCAACTGTATCCTGGGCCGCATCAAAAGGAGCGTGACCAGCAGGTCGAAGGAGGTGATCCTGCCCCTCTACTCTGCTCTTGTGAGACCTCACCTGGAGTATTGTGTGCAGTTCTGGTGTCCTCAACATAAAAAAAGGCATGGAAGTGTTGGAACAAGTCCAGAGGAGGGCCACGAGGATGATCAGGGGACTGGAGCAACTCCCGTATGAAGACAGGCTGAGGAAGTTGGGGCTGTTCAGCCTGGAGAAGAGAAGGCTGCATGGAGACCTCATAGCAGCCTTCCAGTATCTGAAGGGGGCCTATAAGGATGCTGGGGAGAGGCTGTAGTGATAGGACAACAGGTAACAGGTTCAACCTTAAACGGGGGAAGTTTAGATTGGATATAAGGAGGAAGTTCTTTACTGTAAGGGTGGTGAGGCACTGGAATGGGTTGCCCGAGGAAGTTGTGACTGCTCCATCCCTGGCAGTGTTCAAAGCCAGGTTGGACAGAGCCTTGGGTGACATGGTGTAGTGTGAGGTGTCCCTGTCCATGGCAGGGGGGTTGGAACTAGATGATTTTAAGATCCTTTCCACCCTAACTATCCTATGATTCTATTCTATGATTTTGCCAAGACTTGATCATATTCACTTAATACAACTAAGAAAGTGACGGAAGTAACACTTTCAAAACAAGGGATCCACTTCCTTCTCTCTGACCTTTGGCCACCTACATCCACCATTCTGCTAAACAGAAATACAGTCAGCATGTTAGTTATTTTAAGAAGATACTTCAGGTATCTCTAGTGGCCGTACAGTAGATTGCCTTCATGAGAGGAGCTTGAACTGTGAAATGTGCATCTTAACATTCTATGTCCTGTTTAATATTTCAACTTGATTCCCTATCCGTAGTGCTCCAACTTTCACTTCTCTTTAGTGTTATTGTGGATTAATCCTGGTGGGCAGCTAAGCACAACTCATCAGCTCACTCACTACCCCCCTCCCACTGTGAGTGGACAGGGGGAGAGGAAAGAAAAGGGTAAAAGCAAGAAAACCCTGGAGGTTGAGATTAAAAAAAAATAATTGTTTAATAAGTGGCAGGTAAGTGGAAGAAGAGCTAAAGAAAACAAAATAAGTGATGCAAAAGCATCACTCACCGCCTTCCAGGGGTAGCCCTATGCACAACTAGCTCCTGAGAAAAAGATGGCCCAAAGCCTTCTCTTTTCACTTTCATCAGTATGTTTGCTATATGGCGTTAAGTACATCTTTGGTTAGTTTAGGTCAGTTGCCTAGCTTGTGCACCCACCAGCCTATTCACTGGGGGGCGGAGAAACAGAGAAGGCCTTGGTGCAGTGTACACACTGTTCAGGAAAAGCTGACACACTGGTGTGTTATCAGTACTGTTTGGCTGCAAATACAAAACACAGCAGCAGGTCAACTACTATGAAGAAAATTAACTTTATCCTACCCAAACCCAGTACAAGTGTATAAACCACTTTAGGCAAAATGCAACAAGTAACACTGGAGTTTTTTCTGTGTTGGTAGAAGTTTTAGCAAAGGCAGATGTGAACATACTCAAATTTGTTTCCCCATGCACTCTAAAATCTCCCTTGCCACCCCTCTCACAATAGCCCCCCAGCATAGTCATAACTCACTACTTAAAACAATGAAAATGCTCACAATTATCAGTTCCGCATCAAATTCCTATGTTTTTTTGACAGTTAAATATGTCTCCCACATTTTATCCAGGTCAAAGGATTACCTAGAACATTCCATTTTGTATGAAAAAAACACCAACAAAATCACAGTTGGTTTGACCATGTGTTATCAGTGTTGATTCTGATTCTGTGTTGTAACTGTGTTGTAGGCAGGTGTTTGTTCATGATGAAATGAGTAGTTTGTGAGAAAGAGCTTTTTTCTTTACTATTACATGGTAGGACAAATACAACTTTCTACTGTCCTGACCCTCCGCTTTTTAAACTCCTCCTTCCTTCAGTCACTTTTCCTAATGTTATCTTAATGCAAGTTGTAAAGTCACATGAGGGCTTTAATATCTATTTGGATCATCTCTTCCAAGCAGTTACAGTCAGGAGGCAGAAACTGTTAGCTCTAAATGGAATTAAACTACGTTCTGGTACAAACCTCATGTTACCGTAAATACCTTGCCTCTGCAGCCTCCCCCCACATCCAAGGCTTTTAATTAAAGTAATAGTTCAGCATTGTCCTGGGTTCAGCGCCCAATGTGGGGTCCAAGGGGTTGAGATAACGAGAGATCTGTCCGGATTAATAGTCACTCCTCACAGTGCCGATTTATTGGTTCTCAAGGTTGTTCCTCTCTGTCCCTCCGGGAGTAGGGGGAGGGAAAGAAGGGGGAGAGTGAGTGAATGAGTTGCCTGACTGGGTTTAAACCACGACAAGCATGCACAGTATGAGATGTTTGAATTGGGGGAGGAGGGAATCACGTAATGTAATTTTCAAAAAGAATGTTTTGAAACACCACTCAAGTTATTGTATTAACTGAAAGGACTGGAAACACAGGCAACACTCTTTGACTGCAAAGGTGTCATGAACTTTAGAAGTAATGATGCTGCAGCTACTTTTGTAATGGTGTACTAAATTACCTAAATGTAGTATTTTCTAAATCAAAAGGATACTCAAGAATTCCTTTGGTTGGCACTTGGTATCTAAGAATATCTTGCTGAGTTGGCACAAATGAGGACATAGCAATATGATCAAGGTCAGGGAGATAACTGGAAATTAAATATACAACAGAAACAAGATTAATGCACTATCATAAATTAATCACACAGATCCAAAACCAGAGGCTTAACCAGTAATCAGAGAAGTGTTCACACAAAAGCAGCTAAAGAGAACTTCAGTTGTGCATGGCCTTAGCGCAATTGATCTTGGCATAAACCAATAAAACCCTTCAACTTTTATTTGAATAATCTTTGCTCCTACCCCAAAACCAGTATCAGAATTAGGACTGGAATGCAAATATAAATATCAGTCCCAGCCATAACATTTACCAATAGTACACTATTCACTGCCACTTCATGCATGATGCTAATACTGAACACAAGCTGGGTAGAATTCAGAAAAATAATTGATGGAAAGCACTGCAAACATGAATCCCTCAAACTTGTATATATTTTAATATATTTTTAATGAATTGCTGAGGTGAGTAGCTCGAGAGAGGACGCCTTCAACACTGGAGCTGGTGGGAGATCAGCGTCCAGGAGCCTCAACTCAGAGCGACGAGAGCCACCGAGGGAGCTTCAAGTCCTCGACAGGACCTGCCCGGGAGCCGGCAGCTCAGCTGACGAGAGCGAGCAGCTGACTCACAGGGGGCGGAGCCAGGAGCAGCGGCACCAACCCTGACTGGGTAAAAACCTGCCCCAGGGAGCGCGGCGAACAGAGCGGGTCGGGGCGGTTCGCGCGGGCCGGCGAATGGGGTGGGGAGCACTCGGCGTATGAGCAGGGCCCGGTCCGGGAGCTCTGCCCTGGCTGCCCCGGCGGTGGCAGCGTAGGCACCCAGACAGAGCCGGTGAGAGGGGAGGCTGCAGTGCAGAGGTCGGGGTGTAGAGAGTGCCTGCACTGGTCTGGTGAGGGGAGGGTGCACAATGGGCAGGGCTGCACTCGCTGCTCCCTGGTGGAGGTGCTCCTGCGGGATGCTGTCAATAGACCGTGAGATGCCAGGGAAGCTGAGAGGAAGCAGGAATGCTTGCTCCTGGCCCAAACTGTGCAGGGGCCTCGAGCTTCACCTCTACCTCATGAAGGAAAGAAGGAGGCCGTTAACCTGGGAAGCTGGGAATTAGTGACAAAAAAAAAAACAACAAAAAAACAAAAGAAGAAGGAAAAGGACAACCAAAAGCAAGGGGCTTCCCCCTAAATTTGTTGTCCTCACACAGAACCGCTTTGCTGTCCTGCAGGGGGCTAATGAGGAAACGCACTTGAGACAGAAACAGCCGGCTGATGCACTGCTAAAGAAGATCTCTACTGGTGCTACTAGTTAAAAATGGCGGATTGTAGTAGTAGGGGACTTTACACTGAAAATGAAAGGGACAGAAGCACTCGTCTGTCAGCCTGACCCTGTCTCAAGGGAGGTGTGTTGCCTACCAGGGCCACAGATCAGGGATGTGGCAGAGAGGCTGCCTGCTCTAGTAAGTCCCATGGACTATTACCCACTTCTGGAGATAGATGTGGGATGCTAGGATTATAGATAGTAGTAGCCTGGGGAACATAAAGAAGGACTACAGAGTCCTGGGGGAGGTGGTTAGGGGCTCTGGAGCTCAGATTGTCTTTTTGTCAATTCTCCAGGATACAGGGGAGGACCAAAAAAAAGCTCGGATGATCAGCCAGGTTAATAAATGGTTAAAAGGGTGGTGTCATAGGCAGGGGTTTGGGTGTCTTGAAC
Source organism: Pezoporus wallicus (assembly GCF_028554395.1). NCBI lineage: Eukaryota > Metazoa > Chordata > Aves > Psittaciformes > Psittacidae > Pezoporus > Pezoporus wallicus. The sequence continues at coordinate 1,152,913 of NW_026636901.1, read as the reverse complement.
AGGGGACCCAAGCTTGTAGGCCAGGTCTAGTGGGGGCTGGTGGAGCTGGTCTGATAAAGAAGGGAAAGAGCAGTTTTGGTAGGAGGCTTGCCAGACTGGTCAAGGAGGCTTTAAACTGGATGTGTTGGGGGAGGGGGGCATCATTCCATCCCAACACACCCAGTCAGTTGCCAGAACCTATAATAAATGCTCGGAGCAATGCAGATACGTTCCAGCCACTCCAGCCAATCAGCCGGCTTCATTTGGAGCTCAGCTCAGATGCCTCTATACAAATGCCCATAGCAGGGGGAACAAACAAGAGGAATTAGAGATGTGTGCACGTCTACGGGGGTTATGATATAATAGGCATCACAGAAACATGGTGAGATGGCTCCTATGACTGGGGTGTTGGAATGGAAGGTTACAGGCTCTTTTGAAAAGACAGGCCTGGCAGTCGGGGAGGGGGAGTTGCCGTTTATGTTAGGGATAGGCTGGAGAGTATGGAACTCTGTCTGGGGACAGGTGAGCAGTAAACAGAGAGTTTGTGGGTCAGGGTTAAAGGGAATATAGCTATGGGAGACATTACTGTGGGGATCTGTTACAGACCGCCTGATCAAGGAGAACCTGCGGATGAAGCACTCCACAGACAGGGAAAGCCTCATGCTCACAGGCCCTTGTTCTCATGGGTGACTTCAACCACCCTGACATCTGTTGGAAGGACGGTAGGCCCGGCACAAGCAATCCAGGAGGTTCCTCAATTGTGTGGAAGACAACTTCCTTCTGCAAGTAATAGAGGAGCCGACAAGGAGAGGTGCCATGCTTGACCTTGTGCTCACCAACAGGGAAGGGCTGGTTGGAAATGTGATGCTCCAGGGCAGCCTTGGTTGCAGCGATCATGAGATGGTTGAATTTGAGATCCTCAGGACAGTGAGAAGAGCTTGCAGCAAGTTCACTGCCTTGGACTTCAAGAGAGCGGACTTTGGCCTCTTCAGGAACCTGCTTAGTAAGGTTCCATGGGATATAGCCCTAGAGGGCAGGGGGGCTCAAGACTGTTGGTTGATAATCAAGGATCACCTGCTACAAGCTCAGGAGTGTTGCATCCCAACTAGAAGGAAGTGCAGCAGGAGGGCCAGGAGACCTCCTTGGATGGATAAGGAGCTGCTGAGGAAACTCGGGGGGGCATACTAAGGGGGGGCATACTAAGGCACATGAAAATTAACAAGGTGCTTGGTGACAGCCAGCATGGCTTCACTAAGGGGAAATCCTGCCTGACCAATTTGGTGGCCTTCTATGATTGGGCTACAGAACTGATGGACAGGGGTAGAGCAGTTCATGTCATCTACCTGAACTTGTGTAAAGCTTTTGACACTGTCCCTCATGACATCCTTGTCTCTAAATTGGAGAGACATCAGTTTGATGGAGGGACCACTCGGTGCATAAAGAACTGGCTGGATGGGTGCACGCAAAGAGTTGTGGTCAAGGGCTCAATGTCCAGCTGGAGACCAGTAACGAGTGGCGTCCCTCAGGGATCGGTGTTGGGACCGGTCTTGTTGAACATCTTTGTCACTGACATGGGCAGTGGGATTGAGTGCGCCCTCAGCAAGTTTGCTGATGACACCAACCTGTGTGGTTCGGTTGATACCCTGGAGGGAAGGAATGCCATCCAGAGGGACCTTGGCATGCTTGTGAGGTGGGCTGATGCCAACCTCATGAAGTTTAACCATGCCAAGTGCAAGGTCCTACACCTGGGTCGGAGCAATGCCAGGCACACATACAGGTTGGGCAAAGAAGAGATTCAGAGCAGCCCTGCAGAGAAGGACTTGGGGGTGTTGGTGGATGAGAAAATGAACATGAGCCAGCTTCAGTGTGCGCTTGCAGCCCTGAAAGCCAGCGGTATCCTGGGCTGCATCAAAAGGAGTGTGACCAGCAGGTTGAAGGAGGTGATCCTGCCCTTTTACTCTGCTCTCGTGAGACCTCACCTGGAGTACTGTGTGCAGTTCTGGTGTCCTTAACATAAAAAGGACATGGGAACTGTTGGAACAAGTCCAGAGGAGGGCCACGAGGATGATCAGGGGACTGGAGCACCTCCCGTATGAAGATAGGCTGAGAAAGTTGGGGGCTGTTCAGCCTGGAGAAGAGAAGGCTGCATGGAGATCTGATAGCAGCCTTCCAGTATCTGAAGGGAGCCTGTAGGGATGCTGGGGAGGGACACTTCATTAGGGACTGTAGTGACAGGACAAGGGGTAACCGATTAAAACTTAAACAGGGGAAGTTTAGGTTGAATATAAGGAGCAAATTCTTTCCTGTTAGGGTGGTGAGGCACTGGAATGGGTTGCCCAAGGAAGTTGTGAATGCTCCATCCCTGGCGGTGTTCAAGGCCAGGTAGGACAGAGCCTTGGGTGACATGGTTTAGTGGGAGGTGTCCCTGCCCATGCAGGGGAGTTGGAACTTGATGATCTTAAGGTCCTTTCCAGCCCTATTCTATGATTCTATGATTCTAATGTTAAAGATCATACATTTAGTTTCTCGCGTGTCCATACAATCATTCTTAACTTTAACCTCCTTAATTTCACAAGCCTCTTGTGCTTTTCATGGCTGGAATTAAACTCTAAGATGACATTCCTGTGTTTCAATAAATGAGCAGTGCGTGAGCGGCAGGAAAAACCGATGGCTGGTATTTCTCTATGCAATCTATCTTTCCACCACTAGATGGCAGCATTAGATCAGCCAAAATCTTAATGCCTGTAAGACGTCGAAGGTGTATTCCAAATCAAACAACATGGCTGCAGCACGAACTTTCCTTTATTTAAGCACTAGCTCCACCTCGTTTCCTTTGGTGGAAGAGGGAGGGTATCTCTGCATTCTCCTCTTGCTGCCCAAACATCCCTCAAATTTGGGCTCCAAACTCAAAAATAATGTTACCACTCACTCAGAAAAGATTTGTCTTAAGCCTAAGAAAATTCCTCTTCTCCAGCAACATAGTAAATTGTTATGGAGATGTCATTGTAATTAATAGTAAAAGGAAAATTTAATGAAATTTAAAATAAACTGATTTTCAGTTGTGGAGGATTTCTAAGAAAATGAGTCTAGAGTAGGCCATTAAGTGGCACTATCCTTCTCTAATATAGGATTATATAAGGATAAGGCAGTCAAACATCTGTCAAGAATGATAATGCTTAACACACAGGAACAGATTGCCTATGTGTAACCATTCTGAGTTAAAGTTTACCATAAGTGCCTAATCTAAATGTCTCCTGCTGAAATTTAACCCTGTCATTTCTCAGCCTTGGCAGAAACAGCAAGGTGAATCTTCTAATCTCATGAAACAATCATTTTTTGACAATTAAATTATTTGAAAATGGGGAACAAACTTGTCTTCATTCTTATTTATATACTAAACTTTTCATGTAACTGAACTGTATGACCTGCCAACTTGTCTTATACAGCTGGTTTTCATGATTTCCCCCAAGGGAAACTCAGTTATGTACCAGCTGTGTGGATGTCAGAACTGGGAGGGATGATGGTTCCAGTATGTTCAGTAAGCCTAACGTTAGTTTGCTTCATCACTTCAGCTTCAAATTTCTTGTTTACCACAGGCCAACAGAAACATGGGTATAACTAACAAAACCAGAGTGAACCTATCTTCATTATGAGCCAGCAGTGTGACAGGGGGCCAAGGCCAATGGCATCATGTCCTGTATCAATGTATTTCTAATACTGTGGCCAACAGAGCCAGGGAAATTATTGTACCTTTGTACTGAGCACTGGTGAGGCCGCACATTGAATACTGTGTTGAGTTCTGGGCCCTTCACTACATGAGAGACATTGAGGTGCTGGAGCTGGTCCAAAGAAGGGCAAGGAAGCTGATGAAGGGTCCAGAGAATGTCCTGTGAGGAGCAGATGAGGGAACTGAACTACCTGAAAGGAAGTTGTAGCGAGGTGGGGGTCAGTCTCTTCTCCCAAGGAACAAGAAATAGGACTAGAGGAAATGGCCTCAAGTTGAGCCAAGGGAGGTTTAAACTGGATATTGGGAAAATTTCTTCACCAAAAGGGTTGTCAATCATTGGAACAGGCTGCCCAGGGAAGTGCTTGAGTCCCTATCCCTGGAGGTATTTAGAAGACATGTAGATGCAGTGCTTAGGCAAATGGTTTAGTGGTAGATTTGGCAGTGTTAGGTTAAGCATAGGCTCAGAATCATACAATAGTTATGGTTGGAAAGGACCTTAAGATCTAGTTCCAACCTCACTGCCATGGACAGGGACACCTCACACTAAACCATGTCACCCAAGGCTCTGTCCTACCTGGCCTTGAACACCGCCAGGGATGGAGCATTCACAACTTCCTCGGGCAACCCATTCCAGTGCCTCACCACCCTCACTGTAAAGCATTTCCTGCTTATATCCAGTCTAAATCCCCTGTTTAAGTTTGAGCCCGTTACCCCTTGTCCTATCACTACAGTCCCTAATGAAGAGTCTCTTCCCAGCATCCCTATAGGCCCCCTTCAGACACTGGAAGGCTGCTATGAGGTCTCCATGCAGCCTTCTCTTCTCCAGGCTGAACAGCCCCAACTTTCTCAGCCTGTCTTCATATGGGAGGTGCTCCAGTCCCCTGATCATCCTCATGGCCCTCCTCTGGACTTGTTCCAACACTTCCATGTCCTTTTTATGTTGAGGACACCAGAACTGCACACAGTACTCCAAGTGAGGTCTCACAAGAGGAGAAGGGCAGGATTACCTCCTTTAACCTGCTGGTCACGCTCCTTTTGATGCAGCCCAGGATACCGTTGGCTTTCTGGGCTGCAAGTGCACACTGAAGCTGGCTTGTGTTCATTTTCTCATCAACCAACACCCCCAAGTCCTCCTCTGCAGGGCTGCTCTGAATCTCTTCTTTGCCCAACCTGTATCTGTGCCTGGCATTGCTTCAAATGAGGCGTAGGACCTTGCACCTGGCATGGTTAAACTTCATGAGGTTGGCATCAGCCCACCTCACAAGCGTGTCAAGGTCCCTCTGGATGGCATTCCTTCCCTCCAGGGTATCAACCGAACCACACAGGTTGGTGTCATCGGCAAACTTGCTGAGGGCGCACTCAATCCCACTGTCCATGTCAGCAACAAAGATGTTGAACAAGACCGGTCCCAACACCGATCCCTGAGGGACACCACTCGTTACTGGTCTCCAGCTAGACATTGAGCCATTGACCACAACTCTTTGTGTGCGGCCATCCAGCCAGTTCTTTATCCACTGAGTGGTTCATCCATCAAATTGATGTCTCTCCAATTTAGAGACAAGGATGTCATGAGGGACAGTGTCAAACGCTTTACACAAGTCCTGGTAGGTGACATCATCTCTTCTACCCCTGTCCATCAGTTCTGTAGCCCCATCATAGAAGGCCACCAAATTGGTCAGGCAGGATTTCCCCTTAGTGAAGCCATGCTGGCTGTCACCAAGCACCTTGTTAATTTTCATGTGCCTTAGGATGCCTTCCAGGAGAATCTGCTCCAAGATTTTGCCAGGCACAGAGGCGAGACTGACTGGTCTGTAATTCCCCGGGTCATCCATTTTCTCTTTCTTGAAAACGGGGGTTATATTTCCCTTTTCCCAGTCATTGGGAACTTCACCTGACTGCCGTGATTTCTCAAATATGATGGCCAGCAGCTCCACAACTTCATTTGCCAGCTCCTTCAGGACCCGTGGATGGATTTCATCGGGTCCCATGGACTTGTGTACGTTCAGGTTCTTAAGATGGTCTCGAACCAGATCCTCTCCTACAGTGGGCCCAAGGTCTTCATTCTCACAGTCCCTGCGTCTGTCTTCCAAGACTTGATCGCTGCAACCAAGGCTGCCCTGGAGCATCACATTTCCAACCAGCCCTTCCTTCTCTCTTGGCGAGCACGTGGTCAAGCATGGCACCTCTCCTTGTCAGCTCCTCTATTACTTGCAGAAGGAAGTTTCTTCCACACAATTGAGGAACCTCCTGGATTGCTTGTGCCGGGCATACCGTCCTTCCAACAGATGTCAGGGTGGTTGAAGTCCCCCATGAGAACAAGGGCCCGTGAGCATGAGGCTGTTCCTATCTGTCTGTGGAGTGCTTCATCCACAGAGTCCTCTTAATCATTCGGTGTGTAACAGATCTCCACAATAATGTCCCCCATAGCTGTTCTCAATTTAACCGTGACCCGCAAACTCTCTGTTAACTTATCACCTGTCCCCAGAGTTCCGTACTCCCCCTGCCTGCCAGGCCTGTCTTTTCTAAAGAGCCTGTAACCTTCAACACTCCAGTTACAGGAGCCTTCCTACCATGTTTCTGCGATGCCTAATATATCATACCCCGTAGACGTGCACACATCTCTAATTCCTCTTGTTTGTTCCCCATGCTACAGGCATTTGTATAGAGGCATCTGAGTTCCAAATGAAGCCGGCTGATTGGCTGGAGTGGCTGGAATGTACCTGCATTGCTCCGAGCATTTATTATAAGTGCTGGCAACTGACTGGGCGTGTTGGGATGGAATGATGACCCTCTCCCCCAGCGTATCTGGTTTAAAGCCTCCTTGACCAGCCTGGCAAGCCTGCTACGAAAAGACCAGCTCCACCAACCTCCAGTAGACCTGGCCTCCCAGACTGAGTCCCATGTTCGAAATACCCAACCCCCTGACTATGGCACCACTGTTCTAACCATTTATTAACCTGTCAAATCCACCTAGCCTTTTTAAGATCCTCCCCTTTATCCTCCCTTTAATGGTTTGACTCAATGATCTTAAGGGTCTTTTCCAACCTCAATGATCCTCTGATTAACTGCATTAAGTCTGACTTGTCCTTGTGGTTATGCAGTATACTTACTACTTAGCAGAGTCTGAGAGCTGGGTCTCCCTTTGTCTGTCATAGCATTCTTGAACTCCTGTGTCTTCCCAGAGCTTTTTGATTGTTGCAACTTGTTTTCTTTCCAGTACTGCCACCTCATCCACTTCCACTTCTTTGATCTTTTGAGCACTCTCTTAATCAATTAAATTATTACACTACTTTGAGAAAGGATTGCTGTTTGCATGCAGCACACACTCTCCCCTTTATTATACTCTTCCCATCAACAAGACTTGGCAACAGAAAGGAACTTAAGAGAAAATGAGTTGTTTTAATCCTTGAATGCATTTATTTTTTTCAAGTTAAATTACTGCAACTGAATGTTTTAACCAAGTTAATCTTGCTTACTGTCACCCAGGTATGATTTTTCTTTGTAAAATGGGACCCTGACAGAAGTCAAAAGGAGCTATAAAGCTACTATTTTTAAACTCACTAAATTTTTATACGAATTTGTAACAGTGGTGATGTTTCTAAAATTCTAGATACTTTCTTTAGTACAGACATTTTTGGCTTGTTTCAGGACAGACCAGAGGCTGACGTTGCATAAACAGTCATCAAGCAGGCATCAAATTTCTACAGGCCATCTTCTGTTTAATACCTATCTCAGTGTAATACAGCCAAGATGATACTACTTTACGGAAAGAAGTAATTATTGTTTGCCCTCTTCTGTTAAGTGTAAGAGGCGTGGTAAAGATAAACCCAAGTTTTGTTTCTAAGGATACAAAATAACCTACCATTCTACAGCAGGTGGCGCAGTTGATTCACCCGAGGGAAAGGATGCCAGCCAGAGGGGCTTCGGCAGGCTTGAGGAATGGGCCCGTGGGAACCTCCTGAAGTTCAACAAGGCCAAGTGTGCAAAGTCCTGCACCTGGGTCAGAGCAATCCCCAACATCCGTACTGATGGGGAGGTGAATGGATTGACAGTACCCCTCCGGAGAGGGACTTAGGGGTACTGCCGGATGAAAAACTCGACATGAGCCAGAAGCGTGCGCTCGCAGCCCAGGAAGCCAACCGTATGTTGGGCTGCATCAAAAGGAGCGTGACCAGCAGGTCGAGGGAGGTCATTCTCTCCCTTACTCCGCTATCATCAAGAGACATTGTGGAAATATGCAGAATTGTAATACACGAGCAGTAGGTGCTTAACAGAAAGCGCTCACTAACATAAGAAAACAAACCAAAATGAGTCTATAAGCTTGCAGACCAAATCAAGGAACAGAGAGGAAATGCAAAGCAGCACAAGCACATACTAATGTCAGTTAGTGGAATAATATTTTTAAATGAAATACAAGCAACAAATTAGTTCCAGAAAAAAAAAACAACAAACAACCCAAAACAAAATAACCCTACAAACAAACAAAACACACTACAAAACCAAAGCAAAAGCAAAGAAACTGATCACATATATCAAAGGAAGGGGTAAAATTGTTTGGCAAATATGTTCAAAACCTGTCACTTTAATTTACTAGAATACTAAAATATGTTAGTCTGTTAAAAACCTATTACATTGTTTTCCACTGGAAATCAAATTTCTCTGCAATTTTTAAGCAACTGATGGTGTGTAACACAAAATAGCTAACCTGTTTTCATCAGAGATACTAAAAAGAAATAAAGTAATCAGGAGGGGCCCTGAATATGCATTTTTTCACTTCACATGGTAATACCACTGTGTAAAAGCAGTTTGTCTTTTGTGAAAGTGCCAAGAAACATGCACAAATGCCAGCTGAATGAGTATAATATTAAATACAACTTGTAGTAAGAACAAATCTTTGCCAGTCAACAAATGGATTACACCACAAATGACAAGTGTCATTTTTTAGATATATGAACAAATTTTATCTCCATCTGCTTTATGTGATGCATAGTACTGATTATTTCAGTAAAGCTTCTTTTTGGAGGGTCTGAATCTTCACACTTGGAAAAAAAAATATTTGATTTGATACCTTGCAGCTCTGTCCTATTTCCTAGGAAACTAAATGTGACACAGAACCTAAAAACCTTACAAAGCTCTTCGTATATAAATTCAGGGCTTATAAGTATGTGTTTGTTTCTTCACCCATAACCTAGGTTATCACTCCTTTCAAAAGCTTTCTGAGAAGAGCAGTCTGTTTGGGAGCAGTAACTACCGAAAATGCTTCCTAAATGCGCAGTGGTAAACACAAGAATTACTGATTTTAAAAGTGCTGCGGGAACTAATGTATCTCTGATTTTTCTAGAGCATTTCTATTTTATGGTCTTTGTCTTCATACCCCAGGTCCTTCCTCATTTGTCTGGGGAAAACAAACTGCAAAATAATTCAATGAAGCTTGTACTTGGAAGTGACAGCAGGTTCTTCACAGCAAATAAAGATCACAGGAAGGGACACAAAGTGGTTGCTCAGTATTGGGAGGTTACAAGAAGAGCCAGGTGTCTACTGCTTCAGAAATATGTTATTTACCAAGGTACAGCATTCATACCATATGAATAGGAAGTTTGTGTGTACCACTGAACATGTTTTATGCCTCTAATCATTTTTACATATACATTGAAATACCGATTGTATCTCATCATAGAATATATAGATATATGCAATTATGAAACATTATTATTAGCCCCACAAATTAAATTTCTGGGGAGGAGTATAATGTAATGTATTTTGGAAGTCATTGTGGTTTTAGTAAAACCACGTTTGTACTAATTTTCATCTCATTTTGGAACAGTCCCATCAGCTAATCTGACATAATGAATAGGATGTGTTTGTTTCTAAAGAAGTAAAAAGATAATGCATAAACTACGGGGAAAAAACCTTACAAGCCCCCCTGAGATTTTACGATCCACTACAGTGCGGATAGAAAGCTGCTATTCCCAGGCCATATAGAACTTGAGTAGAAGTTACTGATTAACAGTTAACATTTTAAATTTTACTGAGAAGTTATGTGAATTTCAACTGTTAGCTTCTTGTTGCTGTTGTTGAAAATTCTTGATTGAGTTTTGCTGAATTACTTACAATTGCGTATAGCTCCTCTGACATTTTGTTTCTTTGTACCTCAACCTCTGTGACTGAGGTAAAGTACACACCAAGAGACATCTAAAATTAGCTACACAAGTACCTATGATTGTTTTGTTAACATATTTTGGTTACAGAATGAATTGAATATGAACAAACCACTCTGAAAACTAAAGAAGAGGAAGCTAAAAATCAGCTGAGTTCTACATAAAATTATACCCTGCTGCTACTACCAGTATCGCCAAATTATGACCAGAGGAAGAGATGAAAGGTAAGCATATGATAGTTGGTTTCAATTTCTAAGTAAGTGAAAGAACATTTAGATGACGAGAATTAAGGAAGGTGAAAAGCAGAGAGAAATTAAATGATTAAAACATTCAGGGTTAGAACATTCTAAAGATTTATTTATTCTAAAGATAAATATATATTGGTTTTTTTTGGAGTCTCTCATCATTCAGTTTTAATAATGCATTGTTCTATGGCTATCCAGTCTGTTCACAGTCTGGATAACTGGACAGGAACAGCAGATTAAGTTGAACATTAAATTTTCACAAATGAAAACAAAGATTTCATAACCATCCTGGCTGTGCACCATCCATCTGCCATAAACTTTGACTGGATCTTTCTTACTGAACCTATTCTGTCTGACATGCATATGCTGTAGTAATTTTTTTCTCTAAGTTTTCAGTCATTATTAGTCCCCCCATCTGTGACAGTAGCAAGAACAGTAAACTGTACCCCAGCTAGCAGCAAGCAAAACAAGACTAAGAAGTACAACTGAAAAAATACCAGGCCAAGGTACCACCCAGATCAAAATCGGCAACATTACATTTTTGGCTAAAACCTGATCGAAAACAAGACCTCACAGTTAGGTCTTACATAAAATTTAATTGCTTACGCTAAAAAAATCATAAGGCAATCACAAGATGTTTTTTTGTTCTTCATAAAATGAAACACTTTGCAGTTTATATATTCACCTTTTGTTAAATTATGTGTGAAAGTGCATCCATGTATATGTACCTGTTGGTCAACTTTAAACACGAAAGAGTTGTTTCTACAGCCCAAATCTTCGTTCACGAAGTCAAGCCATTACATCACATATATGTGGAGTAAAAGTAAGTATTTGCACATATAAATACACAACTATGCACACACGGGTACAAATATAAATACACACGTACATATACATGCAATCCGTGGCTTCCAAAAGTAATTTTACAACACTTACAGTTTACAGGGGGTAGGGAGAAACAAGAACTATTAGTATAACATTCCCAGATATAACCAAGTGACATCCTCTATTTCTTGGTACATTTTTTCACCCTATAGTAGAAAAAGATCATTTTCTGGCACAGTGCAAAAATATCTGGGTCATAGCTTGATTTAATGATCTGCATTTGAAATGGCTGTTTTAATATTTTACAAATTTTGTTATTTTCTTTCCTGGCTACCCATTGCCATCAGCTGCAATCAGGAACGGTTTTAAGAGAACTGTGTGCAAGAGTGAGATGAACGTGGATTCTTTCCTGCATTTACTAACCCACAGCATGACTTAAAAACATGACTTAAAGCATTTAGTAGCTAGCATATATTGATTGACATGGAACAAAAATATTACATTTTTCTTTATTCTCAAGGAAGATGCATCTAGAAAGACAGTGAGCCCCTCTACCAAGGAACTAAAATGGCTCTGATCTAACAAAATTTTCTAGTGGTCTATTAATCCAAGTGGGTTTTACACAAGTTAATTTTTGCTTTTCATCTTCACAGAAAATGTATGCAGTGTTAAAATCTTCAGTCTAGCTGCAGACAGACTGCAGACTTGCAAATGCAAGACTGCTTCCTGTTAATGTAAATGATCACTGAAATCTTGTTTGTAAGATTAAGCAGAAGCAACATGTCAGTAATGCTAGCAAGTTGAAAGTTCAGAGCATGTGCAATTTTTATCAGGGCTTGCACAGTGGGCCAAGTTTCTGTTTCTTAAAATTAAGAACTGTGGTTGAGGGATGGGATTGCTAATTTCCTTAAAATTATTTTTCCCATTCCTCAGTAATATTTATCTCACAAAAAGAACTACAGTTTTCAAGATCAATAAAGGCAATCTGAATAGCATGAAAGTTTTAAGAGCCATAACCACTATTCCCAGGAGGGAACCAAAGATGTTTTTTACTCACTTCTGAAGGTGTCTGTCACTTTGACACTCTGTGTCCCTAGGTTCCAGGTGCCAGCTGCAACAGAAAGGTACAATGGAACACTTGCTACTGCTACTTCTCCATGCAATCACCAGTAATTTCCCTGGAAATTGCTTTTGAACACAAAGACAACCAAGAAATTTTGCAATGATCTGATAGTTGAAAAGACTGACAAGCTCAATAAAAATGAGAAATATGGGTAAAGAAAAAAAAATAAAAAAAAATCACAGAGAGATGTACGATAGCACATGAGATGTATGAAAGAAACAAAAGCCCATTCAATTTTGTTTTAACATGGCAAGGCCCTAAGTGACGTATTACTTCGCTTCTCAACACATACTTCAAGAGTGTCAAAGGACAAAATCAAAGTAGCAACAGATAAAGGGGCATAGTTATCTAAACTGAATATGAGAAAAGACAATTACTGACTTAAAAATTTTAAAAAAACCCAAACAAACAAAAAACAAACCGGGAGAGCAGCTGTCTCTGTAGCAGATGAGGAAAAAGCCCTTTTGTCTGATCATAGTGGGTAGAACAAAACAGTAATAACCCTGGAAAAGAGTGTGCAAAACAATTTGCATCACTGGAGATCTTTAATAACAATTTACATAAACATCAAGGTTTAGATCAATGGAGCTGATGTTGCTGTGGAGGGGAACATACACAGATAAATGAACTCCTTAGGCTCTCTCCAATAGGATAAAAATTAATTTCTTTCCTTTAGAGAGTGCTCCTCCTTTCTTGTCCCCCTGCTCCCCCCCCCCCCCCAGTGGAATACTAGCTAGCAATAGTTCTTCCTACAGCATTCAGACCCGTAAGGTCTGGTACTTTCTCTTTGATCAAAACAAGAAGTTACAGTCCCACACTATTTCTTTAACCTGTGATAACTGGAATTTGGGATATTAAGAACTCCACGTCTTTTTTATCTCACATCTTTGGATTATTTAGAGGCAAGACTAAATATGAACAATATACGTATCAGAACAACACATATTTCAGTTTGCCTTTGTTACTCAGTGTAAAAAAAGATGCTTAAGCCTCTTGTCATCTTTCTAGGAAGCAAAATCAAGGAAATCTATATCCTGGCTATTTGGATATGTTTTCCTGCAAATATTAAAAGAGCTTTCACGCAGACTTTGTGCGATCAGCGAGTTGGCCCAGCATTTTTAGCTGATGCTGACTGTGGAATTGTCATCCCTTTGTACTCAGTCCTGGTGAGGCCACACCTCAAATCCTGTGCTCAGCTCTGGGCCCCTCATTGCATGAGAGATACTAAGGTACTGAAGGGTATCCAGAGAAGAGTAACAAAGCTGGTGAAGGGTCTGGAGCATAAGTCAACAGCAAGCTGAACGTGAGCCAGCTTGTGCCCAGGCAGCCAAGGCAGCAAATGGGATCCTGGCCTGTATCAGCAATAGTGTGTCCAGCAGGGACAGGGCAGTGATTGTTCCCCTGTACTCAGCACTGGTGAGGCTGCACCTCGAATCCTGTGTTCAGTTCTGGGACCCTCACTACAAGAGAGACATCAATGGGCTGGAACAGGTCCAGAGAAGGGCAACAAAGCTGGTGAAGGGTTTGGAGCACAAGTCTGATGAGGAACAGCTGAGGGATTTAGTCTGGAGAGGAAAAGGTTCAGGGGGAACTTGATCTCTCAGGGGAGAGCTACCTAAGAAGAGGTTGCAGCGATTTGGGTGTTGGTCTCTTCTCCCAAGTAGAAACTGACAGGATGAGAGAAAATTACCTCAAGTGGTGCCAGAGGAGGTTTAGATTGGTTACTGGGAAAAATTTCTTCACTGAAATTTCCAGTCAGTCACTGGAACAGGATGCCCAGGGAGGTGGCTGAGTAACCATCCCTGGAGGTATTTGAAAAGCCATCCCTGAAGGTATTTTAAAAGACATGATGGCTAGGGATGTGGTTTAGTGGTGCATTTGGCACTGTTAGGTAACTTACAGTTAGGCAACTGTAAGTTGGACTCTGATCTTAAAGCTCTTCTTCAACCTAAATAATTCTGTGATTTTATGGTTCATCATCAGATCAGCACATTGTAACTAACCTAAAAATTAGCATTTACAAGAAATCACTGAATTTAAAGTAACACCAAGGGGGTTGCTTTGGTTAGCATTCTTCCTAAAAGCACACTTTGCTCACATGTCAGGTTCTTCCTCTGAAAGTATGCATATATGTAATTATGCTTCCTATCACAGGTAACAACAGCAATTATTTTACTGCTCATGCTCCTAATTTAGGTTATTAAGTTTTTTATAAATTATTCTGTCTTTATGTGAATACTTGAAGTGCCAGAGAAGTTATTAGTAAGGTCAAAGCAATTCAATTTTGCTCTTCTAGTAGGACACATTAATTGCATTTTCTCATCAGTATATACTAAGCAGTATACAAATAAGGTATCCTTTATATTCTCAGATCAACCCTTGAAGTCATTTTTAAATTCCTCTTATCCCCAATTCCTTTTTGAAATATAGTTAGATCAACAGCCTTTGTTCCTAAGCATACCATATTTACCAAAGTAAACCCAAAATTGTTTAAATTAGCCTATTTTATAAAATATTTCTTGTCATCCAGTGCTGTCTCATTATTTATGACCCCAGAAATACAAACATTGTGGTATCAAATAGATTTCTACACCATTCATTCAGATTTTGATACATATGTTCAATTGCTCCGTTTCTCCTTTCTTTTAGTCAGTTAGCCTCTCCAATTCATTATGTAGACTTATGGGATTGCTTATCACACTTCTTATTGGAGATTTTTGGGGATTTTTTTTTTTTTTTTTTAATCTTTTACCATGCCTCAGAAATAGCACTTTATGTAACTCCTCAGCCTGCTTTTAATTAATCTCAGTTCTGTTGGGTTTTCATTATTTTCTGGTATAGTTAGCACTACATGCAATAATACTGAACAGCACAAAAGGGGTATTTTCAATCATTCACAAATGGCAAAAACTGGCATTCTCACCCAACACTGTTCTTGAGTCATGTTATTTCTACTCTTTTGCTGCCATGTTATTGCAATAGCAGAATCTGAAGATATCAAGTGGAAAGCTGACTACAAATCAGTTAATTGTATTTCAACCAAGCTCAAATGCTTAATTTTTTTTTTAAATATTCCCTCTTTGATACATATGTGATCAGCAGTAAAGAAGTTACCATGGACAAAAGACAGAAGTAATTTATTTGATAATGCAATATTCCTTTTCAAGAGCATGAAGCTTTTAAAAGAGGAGAAAAATAGAAAAAGTGTAAATTTCACTAAAAGATCACAATATACCACACAATGCAACTGTATTTTCATATATGGGTAATGCACTAATATTATCTATTAATACTGCATATGAATGTTCCATAGTCTTTACCCTTACAAACCTCTCTGATACCTGCCGATAGTCTGTTTTCCAATTACTCCATTTCCAGTGATTCTGAGAAGAGATTATGTCAAGAAGATGCCAGTTATTTGAGGAACAGGTGATAGTCAGGAACATTTATCTACTTGCCTGTGATGCGTAAATATATATTTTAATTCAATCACTCCTACTAAATGATGATAAAAAGAATCCAGTTCATATGTCTGTATCCTGTTTTTTACTAGAGCTATTAAGAAATAACTGTATCCTGCCTTCATTCAGGATTTGCTGGTATAAGCTTCCAGAAAGCCCTAAAAAGAAAGAAATTTTTAAAAGTAAACACATTTTGATATTCCTCACCTTTTTTCCATACATACACTGGATGTTGTAAACTCTACAAGTTTCCAATTAGCACTCTTTCAAATCCTAATATAAAAGATCAGGTCAGAACAACCTTATACTGCAGCAACATAACACTGTTAAATCAATAATAAATTATTGAGATTACTTTTCTATTTTTGTTCCCCAGCAGTGCTTAAAAAAATGAATTAAAATGAATTTTCATCCCCTTCAAATAATACAAATATATATATGCATAACAGAAATTTTATCTTTTCCTGAATAAATCATGCTGGTTATGTAATTCTGGAACATAGACTAATTTCAGCTACAGAATTTAATCCAGCTAATCCTGTACATAGCTGGATTTACTCAGCGTATTATGAGAAATGGCAAGCAAGTTTAATATGAAGATGTGGATTAATCTCTATCAATCATTGTTTCAAGGGTTAAATCAGAGGAATAGCTCTAAGTACACAAAAGCTAACACAATGTGCCTTTGGGTTTTGCAGCAATGCAGTGTTCCTACCTCTTCAGTGCTCAGGCAGAAGCACACCCACCTCATCATACACAGTCTTCTGTGCCATACTTTCTTGCCACATCCTTTGCATACGCCAATATACTTGCACAAGTTTGTCCTTCATCCAGCCACCTTATCATAAAACCTGCCAGAACCTAACTGCCCTTGAGATGTCTCTTTTTTGTAACTTTGGCTGACACATCTCAATGGGTTTAAAAGTTACAAGAGATGAAGAAAACCAGCCATGCACACAGTGTGACCACAGACTACTTCTTGCTTAAGAAACTAGACTTAATACTTATTGAATCTATTCCAGACTTATAAAACAATAGAAAAGCCTTATGAATTAGTCACAATACATTTTTAAAAAGTTCCATGAAGAAAAAAAAGTATTTCCAAACAACATTATTCACTTTATATGTGTTAAAATTAAGAAAAAGGTTACTGAGAGATTTTGCTATTTGGTTGGTTTGTACACATAGTCCATCAATGACTGTAATGGAGTTCTTTCAGATTTACAGGGACTCAGCAAAAGCATGAATAAAGTTCTGTGGAGGTACAATATGTGTAGATTCCTGAAAGGAAGGAAACAAATTCAGGGAAAAAAAAAAAGTGATTGGATAACGTTCATCTCAACTCAAAACAAAACAGAAAAGTGCAGCTGGCTACGAACAGGAAATTAATCCATGCCTTGGTTTCCTTCCTTGAAAGTAATGAGGTTCACAGATCCAAAAGCTTTCATCCTTGTTCTGTACAGCTGTGTGTGTAGAGCAAACCTTTCAAGTAGTAGGAGAGGTGGGAGTCCTGTTGATACAGACTACTTTGAGATTTCCTAGGCTGAGGAAGAGTCTCAATTAGCAAATTCACAGTCAGGAAAGAAAACGCATCAAAATGCATGCATTTAGGTGAAATAGAATGTTGCTTTTGATAAGCAACAAATTCAACTATTAGCCCAAGAAAACCACTTTTCAGACAGAACTTGCATAGAGTTTCTTCCATCCGAGGTGCAGAGATTTAAAACACTGGAATTTTCACAGTGGAAACTGTCAGGTGTAGGACAAAAGAGTGACATAAATAGGTTTTAAAAGTTGTGACTATTGTATATGTAAGAGCTACTGGGATCAAGAAAAGATCACCAACCAACTGAAGACATGCACAGAGAGAGAAAAAAATACAGAAAAAAGGACAAAAATGTGGGCGTTTAACTTCTACACTCTACACTTTGGTGCGAGTTCACTAGATTCTGGTGCAAGCTCACTAGATTTCCCCCACTCCAAACCTATGCAGATACTAAAGTGGTGAGGGCGTAAATGTTGGTACCACAAAATTAATTTCCTCTCAATTTATTTCTGCAGTTCTATCAGAAAATATCTCAACCTCTTGGAAACAAAAATTCTTGTATTACAGAGAACGAGAATGTATTGTGCAAAGGAAGTTATGCAGCGAATAATTACAAACAATCCTGGATATTTACAATGCTCAAAAATTGCTATCATTGAGTAATTCAGTGTTCCTGCATCCTAGCTAATTTCTTAAAAACTGTGTATGGAGGTTCTGTTGCCCAGGCAGCTGGGGACAGGATCCAGATGATTTAGACTTTATGAGCTCAAAAGCATCTCAAAAGAAAAAAACATCTTTCTTTCCTAGGACTGTCACGTAAAAAGATAGTATTAATTATGAATGAGAACTATTACTTATCTCTTCTCAAACAGCAGCAGCTTGTCTCTGTGCATCTGAACTACCAAGACTGCCAATAACTTACACTGTTCTTGAAAACAAATTGTGTTCCTGGAATCAGACTGTGTCAGTTAGTCCCTATACACAGCTTCCCATTTCTGGTGAATTTTACTTCTGACTTCATTACTTCTGACGCACCAAATCCTGACCTGAATAAAGAAAATATGTGACATGCCATCAGCAGGTGCCTTGTATAAAATTACATACTGTCACATTCTTAAGACACACATGAATGTCAAACTTAAAAATATAAAGAAATACATCATGTCCTTGGAGACTCCATGTTAAGAGCATCTGGAGAAAATGAGGTTTCTTGCCACCTTAAGTTTCTGCAATATGCTACAAGAACAAAAAGGGTAGTAGTACAGTTCCCCTGTTACTTTCAGGACACAATGCTGCATCTCCACCATCACTCAGTACTTAATAATGGCATACAACATTCACCCATCACTCCCTACAATATTTTGGTTGTGTTTGTTTGTTTTAGGATTTTTGTTGTGCTTTTGTTTTTTAAATCAGCTGGACATTTCTTTAAATAGTTGACAGGCCACACCAGACCTCATGAATTCACTTACCTGCAGCTTTACTAAAACACATACAGGAGACAAACTATTTGCAGGTTTGAATCGTGGACACTTATTTCTGACTGCTCTTCATTAAGACATGTAACGGCTTCATCAGGTACAGCTGAGCATGATTATTCACAATAAAGTGAGAAAAAAATTACTGAGAACAAGACTGATATAGCCACTCTAAATAATTAAAGATAGTTCTGAGTATTCAGTTTACCTGCAGTTCAGTTCTGGCTAAGGACATCACACGAAATACATTAAAATTAAGAAATCACTTATCAGTAAAAAACCCACATTAAATACTCTCAATTCAGTATACAGGGAAATATGAAATAATTTTTTTAAGTAAAAGTGCACCTTTAAGAATATTTACACCTCAATTGGCAACAGTCCAATATCTAAATATGCTAGATGACTCCCCAAAATGTACCTTAGTTTACAAGATTAACATTTCAGTCTTTAACATTTTAGCTATCCTGCATACTAGACTGGTTCTTTCAAACTTCTTCTGTCTTCTGTTACGAAATAATAAATAGACCATTCTAAATTCGAGAGTATCTCTTTATTCTCAAACAGAAATATAGAGACTCTTATGTTAGACTTCTGTTAATCCAATTTCCCACCTGAAGCTCAGAAGATTTTGCATTCTCAGCTTCTGTTTAATTCACTACTAGATCACTGATTTAAGTAATGAATAGATCCAATGAACTTTATTTAAGGAATTTATTCCACATTTTCATGAAAGCCATTTATTATTCATTACTAACCCTTGAGCTTTTAAAAATCCATGGACACAGAAGCCAAATCTTTCCTTTCCTGTCACCTGCTCAAAGATGGAGAAGCAGACCACTCTGCACTCTGTCTTTGACTTTTAAAAGGCAAAAGGAAAGGAGTAAGATTCACTGTCATTTCTTTGTTAAGTAGTGAGACCCTCTAAGCAAAGAGACTTAAGGGTATGGCACAACTCCCACCTGCACAACTGATTCCTCAGCCATCTTTATCAGCAGTAGAACTGGATAATAGAGTCTTGATGAAAATACTAGATATTATGAAGCACTGAGCAAGAAATTTGATGTACTGACTGAAAACTCTGGGCTGCTAAAAACAGTATGTCAAGACAGAAGATGTATATTAAATGCCTGCCCAATTCATTAATGGTTTACTTTGACAAGGCATGTTGGAAAACCCATTTTCCTCTATACTGATGATGGCTGTTACTTTTAAAGAGATAGAAAATGAATGGAGGAACCAAAGAGCTGACATTTTAGATCATATGTTCTGATGTACTGCTCTTGGTAATTTATTCCAAACGCTCTGTATACGTTAGGAGAGGAGACAGAGAGTGAATGAGTTTTTTCACCCAGCTTAGCTTTGTCACTGGTCTTGCAAATCCTAGGTATGGGCTCTAATTTTGTTACGCCTTAGCTCTGTGGGAAGAACAGAAGGTCAGCGTTCCAGTGTTGCAAACCTTCCCAGCAAACTGTTTAGAAAACATTTCATAAAGAAAATGCTTGATGAATTCTCGTAATTTTTAAGCTTCCCTCTGAGTTCACATAATAAACATCACTCTTTCAGTTTTTTATATTAACATGAGTTAAATACTGCTTGTGATAATTTGCAAAATATTGCTTTAAAAAATGTATTTGCAAATGTAGGACAGTATGAGCCTCTTCTTCCCAAATAACTTGTCACATATGTCAGCAAAATAAGTGCCATGCTTCAGTACAAACAAAAGAAAATTCAACAATCTGGAAGGTGTGGGGAAGAGACAGAACTCTACTCTAGAGAGAAACAATTCAAACAGACTTGGAAATCTGATTATGTAGACAGCTGAGCATGAATTTCCAATGCCATACTGAGGCTATAAAGGCTAATGTAACTCTTGCTAATAAAATCAAAAAGTACAACTGCTTTATCTCCATTTTTGACACAGATGCCTCAGTATCGGAATTTCAAATACATTTTGTAGTTCTATAGCAATGGACAATACTGGATCAGACCAAATGTCTTTCTATCTTGGTCTTTAGCTGCGGCCAAATTGGGTATCTAGGGAAGACTAAAAGCACACTCAGTATTTCCCCTTCGCATATATCATCTTCCAGCATCCAATCACTTGCAGATCAGTGAGGCTCTGATCTATGTGTGATTTCTATGTGTTTAATAACCCTGAGGAGAGATCTGTTCCATTCACTTGACTGTGACTGCTTGAGTTCTTGAACCTACATGAGTAGGTTCTCGTGTTACCTGCAATCCTACAGGAAGGAATTCCAAAGCTTGACTAATCTTCTGTGAAGAACCACCTTGCTTTGCTTTCAGTCTTCATCTGGTGCTCTACAGTTCCTGATGAAAAAATGAAAACTAAGTCAACCTCTTCTCTCTCTGTGCTATGCTAGGTTTCATAGACCATTATAACCACTCCTTCCCTGTCTCTGTACCAGCTCTCAGTGATCTGTCTTCGTAGAAACTATTTCATAACTTTCTTCATCCTTTTCCAGGCCTGCTATACAGTTTTAGCAATGGGGAACCAAAACCACACAGGCTTAGGTAAATGGAGGATTATACAGTGGCACAGAGATCTCCATTTCCTTCTTAACTTTCTTAACTTTCTATTTTGGCTGCTCCATTGTGACTGTATTTATTTTAGCGTAGAACTCATAACCAAACCAGAAAGCAAAGTTTTCCAATTGCCTCATGTCCCTCCAAGCAACACATCTTACCACATTGAGACTTGGGGAAAAGCTAGTTTAGCCACTCTGCCTCTTGATTTTTAGCCTACAGCATGAAGAAGCTTGGAACTGATCCTAATTAAATGACTGGAGCCATGCCTAGAATGTACCTTCATGAGAAAACTGGAACTGTTAAGGAATCAAAGAGAATAAGCAACTCAAAAGTGCAGAACAGAAAGTAACAGATAACTATTCAAGATAAGCAGCAAACATGTAACAATATCCACATGCCAAAAGTGGAAGGTGGGCATCGAACGGAACAGGGCACCTTTTCCATCCACTCCTATGAGAATAACCACTGGAATAATTTAATCAAAAATTTATGTGAATTTACTATTACAGTGATCCCTATTGTACTTTTAATTGGAGCATAACTTTCAGAAAAACAGCCAAGCTGGAATGCATGAAAGTCCCATGGTCTGTGTTGTACATGAAATGAGTTCAGATAATCACAGCACCATCTCTCCAGTCCATTATGTTATTCTATAATTCATCTTTGTGCCAAGCATTTTTGGGGCATATTTGCATGGCATAATAGAAAAATAGCAGTCAGCAGATACTTTCAAGAAAGGTTACCACTTGCAATTCAGCACAATGTGTGTTATGTTTCACATATTTAGCTTGTTTTCTTCCTAGCAGGAACACAGAGCAGAGGCCAGAAGAGCAGAGGAATTACTAGCACGTATCTAGCATCAAAAGGAGAAACTCAGGAATTTAACAGAGGACAGCTAGGAATAAAATATTAATGTTGTGGTTCAAACCCAGCCACGCAGCTCGTTCACTCCCCCCCCCCCTTCTTGCCCTCCCCCTATTCCCGGAGGGACAGAGAGGAGAATCAAAACTCCCGCAGGTTGAGATAAGAACTAAGGTATAACACAAATCACTACTGCTACCACCAATAATAATAAGGATAAATAACAAGGGAAGAGAATACGATACCACCTCAGCACCAGCTGACCGATAACTCGCCCCATCCCACCCAACCGAGCACCAACCAATACCTCGTCCAACCCCGCTGTGATCAGTTACATCCCGGGCATGACGTGCTGTGGTTTGGAATACCTCTTTGGCTAGTTTGGGTCAGGTGTCCTGTCTCCGCTTCCTCCCGGCTTCCCCTCCTCCCTGGCAGAGCATAAGGCTCAGAAAGTCCTTGGTCAGACTAAAACATCAGTGTTACCAGCTCTGTTCCCAGGCCGAAAGTCAAAACACAATGCTGTACCAGCTACTAAGAAGGAGAAAAATGACTGCTACTGCTGAGCCCAGGACAATTAATTTAGACAGTATTAAACTACTTATTTTTAGAATTTCTACTCCTCATTCTAGTTCATTCTGTATTCCTTGCTCTTTCTGGGTTTCCTTTAGCTTTACCTTAAGCCTCCCCAGCTGCCTTCTGATCCCTTATCCCAACCAGTTCTTTTTGTACAAGAATACCTTAACATTCCCTGTGGTTACAGGGGTTATCCTTGAAAAAAACTGTTTTTTCTACTTTTCTTCGGGGAAAGGAGAACATAACAAAGTCTTGTCAGTCCAGTCTTTCTATTCTACTGCTAAAGCAGAAAAAGGTTTTTAACTTTCGCAACTTTCTTTTTGTATGCTCAAAGTGTCTGTAGACCTGTATAATTACCTTCTTAATTCTGCTCATCAGACAACAATTGTCCCTTTAAGTAGAAGCAAAAGAAACAAATCAAAAAGCAAGGAGAAAAGCCTAGTGTTTTGGTAAATCTCTTGACAAGTGTCTTTCAGACTAACAAATACAATGCTAGATATTCCTGTCTTTGCTGTACACAATTAACACAGAAAACACGGTTTTGTGACTCACAACTATGGAGATTAGGCCAGCAAATACCCGAAGGACCTCTTGCGTATCTGCTACCAAAGCTCACTAAAGCTCTAAAGTTGTAGATCCCCTCTGGACTTCTTTATCATAACCCACCTCCCAGGCCACCTCTTCCAACACTGCTCTGAGGGCCCTCTCCCCGGCCCATCTATCCCCATCCCTGAAGTGTTCATGGAATCACAGAATGGCTGAGGTTGGAAGAGACCTCTGGAGGTCATTCAAAGTTAAGAAACCCTCCTCTTTTTCTGAGTATCATCTCTTTTGCCATTACCCATCAGCTGCTCATGACAACCAACTCCCAGGGACAAGCTGCAGTTCATGATAGCGCACATGGTTTGAATGTGTAACTGGAGTGCCGAAGTATCTCTGACACTGGTGTGCAAATATAAGTGTTCATGTCAAATCCTGCCAAGGTAGCTGCCATACAGGATATGTGGCAGAGGGCTTGCAAGCTGGTCAGAGATTGTCACTGCATTAACATGGATGAGTACTGTGCATGTTTAAGAGTTAGCATCAATACCCTTCTATTAATAAAAATTAATATCTCAGTCAAACTTGTAGATGTGGAAATGGCTTGCAAGAAAAGAACAACTGCGAGTATGCTAAGAGACATCAAGAGCAGCATACTCTGCCCCCCAAAAATGATCTGAAAGACCCCAAGACTTAAGAGGGTCAAATATACAGGCCTTGACCAGCATGAATATAATGGTCCTTAGAAACACTTCATACAGTGTAAGAATATGTAAGTTAAATTCATGAAAAGAGCAATATGCATCATGTTTCAATATGTGTAAGGGGGGGGAAAAAAACCCAAACCAAAAATGTCACCACAGTGTTCGCTAGGGAATAGATCAACACTAAAAATACTTCTTCAGTGTGGCAAATTTATTCCAAGGAATAATTTTTTCAGCAGATCATAAATCCACAAAATATGTCACAGGCTTTAACATTAAAAAGGGAGCAGGTCTGGAGGACTTTCTAGCCACTTCTCTTTTTTGAGTGGCTTTTCATTTCTATCATGCTAGCAGATGCTGATTTAAGTGATTTTGGCTGACATGCTACTAACTGATTTTTTCATCTGCATTAATTTATTTGTCTTCCTGTTCATTAAGAGATTTAATTAAAACAACATAGAATTCCGCCAGTTTTCCTTTAGAAAAATACCCATTAAAATTTCCATTACAAAAAAAATCCTCAGATTTTCCACTGCAAGTAGTTAGTCCCATATTACAGTAAATATTACTATATGAGAGTTCATCTTTCTTCTAAGAAGTAGGAGTTTTCAACAGTATGCACTACTCGTTTCCATCTTATAAAAAGCAAAGTACGTAAGGAAGACAGAAAGAAAAAATGAACTGGAAAAGGTTGTCAGTAAAAACACTCAGCCTTTCACACAGAAAACATGTCTTTTACACAGTCATTTGTGTGCAAGAGGGAAAAGCCTCCAGCTGTGACACACGTTTTTAAGTATCTTCCTCTCAGAACTGATATAACCTCTGTCTCCTCATTCCAAACCACCAAATGCAGATTTTTGTGTCATGTTACGCATTACATTCTTACAGCCTTTGACAAACCAATCATCTAAAAATGGCAATTTATTGCTGCTTTCTGGTTGAGAGTCATTTTTTCCTCATTCTGCTGACCAAGGGCTCCAAGAGATGAACCCTGGCTAATTTTATTGTGCGAACTATAGATGTGAACCTGCCAGACTGAACTTAAGTGACAGAGCTAGAGGTGCATGATTCTGGTGGAGAAGCAGCGAGGTCTGACAAGAAGCTGGGTAACAAAATGTATTCATCCACAGAAGCCTTTGTACAGTGACTTTGTTTCAGCCTCTATAGCAAAGTTTTGCCAGTTTTCATATCTCTAACCCACAGCACAGAATAACTGAATGCTGCTCCACTCTCTACACCATTAGCAGACCTGTTTACCAAGCTTCTCTTGGTGTCAGCTGCCAATAAATAATGCTTTCACAGCCACAAAGTCAGCAATGGAATTATTCAGTTGTTACAAAGGAGGGAGTATGGGAAACAGAAAGGATATTTGGTCTCCAGAACATTAAAATCTGCTCTGAAAAGCCAAAAAAGTCTTAACCACTTGTACATATTCTTCTAGTATTTGCCCTTACACACAATCCTTTACACCGAAGTACAAAACTAAGTCTGATGTCTTCATTTATGAGCTCTACATCATTAATTCTTTATGCCCATCACCACTGTCCTTCCTTTTCATTATCAGATCACTTCTTATCTATATGTATTATTTATGCCAGTAAGATTTATAACTGTAAAATAAGAGAAGCACTAGGCACAGTGAATTCACCTCTTGCTGAAGGGCTTCTGCCCAATTATTCATAATTGTGCTGAAGATCAAGCCTGGTTACTTACATGCTGTGTGCTTGTGTACTTTTGCGTGTTATGTTAAATGCTGCATAGAAATAGTAACTATAAAGTTGGAACATCTTAGAAGAGGCCACGTCAAGAGAAAAAGCCTCAATGAATTCCAAAAGATACAGATATGACATTTCCTGGAAAAAGTCTAACAAAGTTATTGGTTCTGAGAAGTACCTGATTATGGTACATTTACTGGTGTACTGTTAGCCACTTTCATATTTATGAAAACACAGGCTCTATTAATAGTTAGAAAACTTTTAACTTTTCTCACTATGAACCCAGTATCCACCAATTATTTACTTTACATAAAAACAACAGAATTTAAGGTATGGACACATTTGCTAGTATTTTAAGAGAAAATATTTTCCTTCTAAAGAAGGAACTATGCACTGACCTGAAAAATTAGGAGACCTAAGAAATTAAAAATCACCACTACTACAAATGCAATTCAGTTTATAGACTCAAATGAGTAAGCTCTGCCCAAACTTTCTTAGAAATCCAAAACACACACCCAGTCTTTATCCCACCTTTCATTTCTCTGCCAGAAACCTCAAATTTATATGCTTTTTAAGACACTATTTTTCTCCTTTCTGCCGCTCTGTTTGTGATATGCTCCAGTTACAGTATTTTATGTGTTTTTTTCCCTAAAACACCCAAAAGGCAGTTATAATTAATTGAAGTAATTGGAAAGATTAGCTCTGTTTCTGGTAAGCTAAACCATCTCCCCTAGCACAAAATACCAAAACCAAAATGAAAATAATTAGAACTTACACATTAGGTTTTACTGACAGAAAAGAGAAAAAAAAAAACACAACCAAAATAACCTCAAACCACAAGACAAAGCAAAACCAACTTCACCTTGAACTAAATAACAAGAAGGCAACACAAAATTTGGAATGATTTAGTGAATTCAAGGAAAACTCTGTTAGATTTCTGGTAGCTCTGAAACTTTAAAAGGTGAAGAAATACCTGAAGATTTATAGCCAACAGCCAATTATTTTGAAGAATAAATGAAACAGTGATTTCACTAGAGAACAGGGAAGTGACTAGATGGAGCTTTCATGCTAAGAAAATAAGCAAATGCATGTCAGTATTGCTTTTGCAACTAGGTATGTGTCGTGGTTTAAACCCAGTCAGGTAACTTGTTCACTCCCAGTGAGTGGCGCCGGGCTGACAACAATCGAGCCCCCCCCCCCCCCCCCCCCCCCGGGGCTCTCCCCTTCCCCGCTCCCAGAGGAAGGGGGAGGAGGATTGAAAGGCTGCAACTCCTACGGGTTGAGACAAGAACAGTCCAGCAACCAATGTACAACACAAATCACCACCGCTACTATCAACTACAACAATGATAAGGGAAAATAACAAGGGAAGAGAATATGATACCACCGGCCAAGAAACGAGTCCCACCCGGAAGCCCGTGTCCTTCTGGGTAACTCCCAGTTACCCCCCACCCCGGGCATGACGTGCTGTGGTATGGAATACCTCCCTGGCTAGCCCGGGTCAGGCGCCCCATCTCTGCTTCCTCACGGCTTCCCCTCCTCCCTGGCAGAGCATGAGCCTCACAAAGTCCTTGGTCAGGGTAAATATCACTTAGCAACAACCGAAAACATCGGTTTCACCAACATTGTTCCCAGGCTGGAAGTCAAAACACAGCACTGCACCAGCTACCACAAAGGAGAAATATGACTGCTACTGCTGAACCCAGGACATTATCCACCCCTTATTCCATACCATTCACGTCGTGCTCAGGTCCCACATTTTCAATACACCATCGCTCTCCCACATATATACATCCATACACATACAGACCAAGAGGAAAAGATCATCTTCTTAGTGCATGGACCAATCCCTATAATGCTGCCGAGTCCATTCGGTCCATGATGTTCAAAGTTCATTCTCTGTTGGGATGATGGCTGGAGGGAAGTCAGGGCCAGTCGCTGGTGACCTGAAGACATCTAGTTGATGGGCTATAAAAGCATTACACAGCAGGCAACAGCATACAATTAAGTTCATTGGCTGTTTTCCCCTAAAATCAAATCCCCTTGAGGTATACATCGGACTTCCCCATCTTCCCTCATTACCCACCAAGTATACCCAGGTCCCTGAGCAAAAGCAATCCCACGAGTGGGTTTGCCTTTACCTGAAGCAGGAATAACCCAGACTGTCTTCCCCAGCAAATTCTTCATATGCACCACGGGAACTTTGTCCCCCTCTACAATATGTAAAAGTTCTGACTGGGCTGGGCCAGCCCTGTTGGCAGATCCTCTGGTGTTGACCAACCAGGTGGCCTTTGGTAAGTGTGTATCCCAATGCTTGAAAGTTCCGCCACCCATTGCTCTCAGTGTAGTTTTTAACAGCCCATTGTACCGTTCGATTTTCCCAGAGGCTGGTGCATGGTAGGGGATGTGATATACCCACTCAATGCCATGCTCTTTGGCCCAAATATCTATAAGGTTATTCCGGAAATGAGTCCCATTGTCTGACTCAATTCTCTCTGGGGTGCCGTGTCACCACAAAATCTGTTTCTCAAGGTCCAGGATAGTGTTCCGGGCAGTGGCATGGGGCACAGCGTATGTTTCCAGCCACCCGGTGGTTGCTTCCACCATGGTAAGCACATGGCGCTTGCCTTGGCGGGTTGGTGGCAGTGTGATATAGTCAATCTGCCAGGCCTCCCCATATTTATACTTCAACCATCGTCCTCCATACCAAAGAGGCTTTAACCGCTTGGCTTGTTTAATTGCAGCACATATTTCACACTCATGAATAACCTGGGCAATAGTGTCCATTGTTAAGTCCACCCCTCAATCACAGGCCCACCTGTATGTTGCATCTCTGCCCTGATGGCCTGAAGTGTCATGGGCCCACCGGGCCAAAAATAATTCACCTTTATGTTGCCAATCTAAGTCCATCTGAGCCACTTCAATCTTAGCCGCTTTATCCACTTGTTGGTTGTTCTGGTGTTCCTCAGTGGCCCGACTCTTGGGTACATGGGCATCTACATGACGTACCTTCACCACCAGGTTCTGCACCCGGGCAGCAATATCTTTCCACAGTGCAGCAGCCCAGATGGGTTTACCTCTGCGTTGCCAGTTGCTCTGCTTCCATTGCTTCAACCACCCCCACAGGGCATTTGCCACCATCCATGAGTCAGTATAGAGATAAAGTACTGGCCACTTTTCTCGTTCAGCAATGTCCAGGGCCAGCTGGATGGCTTTCACCTCGGCAAACTGACTCGATTCACCCTCTCCTTCAGCAGTTTCTGCAACTTGTTGTCCAGGACTCCATACAGCTGCCTTCCATCTCCGATGCTTTCCCACAATACGGCAAGAGCCATCAGTAAACAAGGCATACTGCTTTTCACTTTCTGACAGTTTATTATATGGTGGGGCCTCTTCAGCACGCACCACCTCCTCCTCTGGTGACATTCCAAAATCTTTGCCCTCTGGCCAGTCCATGATGACTTCTAGAATGCCTGGACGACTGGGATTTCATATTCGAGTTCGTTGTGTAATTAGTGCAGCCCATTTACTCCATGTAGCATCAGTTGCATGATGTGTAGAGGAGACCCTGCCTTTGAACATCCAGCCCAGCACGGGCAGCCGGGGTGCCAGGAGGAGCTGTGCTTCAGTGCCAATCACTTCCGAAGCAGCTCGAACCCCTTCATAGGCTGCCAGTATCTCTTTCTCAGTTGGGGTATAGCTGGCCTCAGATCCTTTGTATCCCCGACTCCAAAAGCCGAGGGGTCGACCTCGAGTCTCCCCTGGAGCTTTCTGCCAGAGGCTCCAGGTAGGACCGTTCTCCCCAGCTGCAGTGTACAGTACATTTTTTACATCTGGTCCGGTCCGGACTGGTCCAAGGGCTACTGCATGAACTATCTCGCGTTTAATTTGCTCAAAGGCTTGTTGCTGCTCAGGGCCCCATTAAAAATCATTCTTCTTCCAGGTCACATGATAGAGAGGGCTTACAATCAAACTGTAATTTGGGATGTGCATTCTCCAGAACCCCACTGCACCCAAGAAAGCTTGCGTTTCTTTCTTATTAGTTGGTGGAGACATTGCTGTTATCTTGTTGATCACATCTGTGGGGATCTGTCTACGTCCATCTTGCCATTTTATTCCCAAAAATTGAATCTCCTGTGCAGGTCCCTTGACCTTACTCCGTTTTATGGCAAAACCGGCTTTCAGCAGGATTTGGATTATTTTCCTCCCTTTCTCAAAGACTTCTTCCGCTGTATCGCCCCACACAATAATGTCATCAATGTATTGCAGGTGTTCTGGAGCTTGCCCCTGTTCCAGTGCAGTCTGGATCAGTCCCTGGCAGATGGTAGGGCTGTGTTTCCACCCCTGGGGCAGTCGGTTCCAAGTGAACTGGACACCCCTCCAAGTAAAAGCAAACTGTGGCCTGCACTCTGCTGCCAAAGGAATGGAGAAAAATGCATTGGCAATATCAATCGTGGCATACCACTTGGCTGCCTTTGACTCTAGTTCATACTGAAGTTCTAGCATGTCCGGTAGGCAGCACTCAATGGTGGTGTGACTTCATTCAGGCCACGATAGTCTACTGTTAGTCTCCATTCTCCATTAGACTTTTGCACTGGCCATATGGGGCTATTAAAGGGTGAGCGGGTCCTGCTGATCACCCCCTGACTCTCCAGTCTACGGATCAGCTGATGGATGGGAATCAGAGAGTCTCGGTTAGTGCGATATTGCCACCGGTGCACTGTTGTGGTTGCAATTGGCACTTGTTGTTCTTCAACTTTCAGCAACCCCACAGCAGAGGGATCTTCTGAGAGACCAGGCAAGGTGGACAGCTGCTCAATTTCCTCAGTCTCCAAAGCAGCAATACCAAAAGCCCACCGGTACCCTTTTGGGTCTTTGAAGTACCCTCTCTTGAGGTAGTCTATGCCGAGGATGCATGGAGCCTCTGGACCAGTCACAATAGGGTGCTTTTGCCATTCCCTCCCAGTCAGGCTGATTTCAGCCTCCAGCACAGTCAACTCTTGGGATCCTCCTGTTACTCCAGAAATATAGATGGGTTCCACCCCTTGACAGCTTGATGGCATCAGGGTACACTGTGCACCGGTATCTACTAGAGCCTTATACTTCTGTGGGACTGATGTGCCAGGCCATCTGATCCACACAGTCCAGTAAATCCGATTGTCCCCTACCTCCACCTGGCTGGAGGCAGGGCCCCTCTAATGGTCATCACAGCGTTGGACACCTAAATCGGGGTAAAAGGGATTATTCTTCGTTATCACAGGAGCTGGAGTAAAATCAGCTCTTCCATTCCATCTGGGAAACTGCTCACCAGAGACTGAAGCCGTAGCTCTCATGGGATGATCAGTCTTGGCCCTTGCTCCCCTCTTCAGTTCACTCACCCGTTCCTCCAAAGCTGAAGTAGGTTTTCCATCCCACTTTGTCATGTCTTCTCCGTGATCCCGCAGGTAAAACCATAGGGTACCCCGTGGCATATACCTGCTGTATCTCCTCTCTCGAACAATAGGACGCCTTTTGTTAATAGCTGAGACGTGTGTTGGTACACGTGAGGAGCTGGATAAATCAGATAGATCGTCCCTCAATTGTTTGAGGTCCTGGGACAGTTTTTCCACAGCTGAGATGATGGAAGGGGTGAGATTGTCTTCGAACTCTCGGAGTTTATGAACCATTTCATCCACTGTTAGTGGTACTATGTCATTCCAGGTTACTGTTGCCAATGAATGGGCATATGATGACGGTGCATTCCGTGTAAGTTTTCGCCACATGGGTCGTGTACATTCAACTTCATCTGGATCTATGGGTGTATCCCCGTTATTTGGCTTGATGTGACAGATCATCTCTACAATGGCCGATTCCCTCAGAGACTGGATGCCTTTGTCTATAGTAGTCCACTTGGCCGAACGACTCGTAACATCGCCCTTGTACGGAAACCTTTCTTTCACAGCTGCCAAGAGCAGCCTCCAAAGGCTGAGGGACTTTTTCTCTCTTGCAATTGCTTTGTCAATTCCCCCTTCTCTAGCAAGTGATCCCAGCTGCTTGGCTTCTGTACCTTCTAGTTCGTGACCATCGGCCCCATTGTCCCAGCATTGGAGTAACCAGGTGATGATGTGCTCCCCTGGTTGACGGGTAAAATCTTTTCGCATATTCCGCAGCTCGGTTGAGGTCCGAGGTCGAGAAGTTACCTCTTCTTCTTCTTCTTCGTCATGTGATGATGACTCCTGATCAGATTCTGGACCGGGTGGTGAATTCGTTGTTTCTTCATCTCGCTTCACCCTTCTTGCCTCCTTTTTGCTTGTTCTCTTGAGTACAGGGGCAACCGATATTGGTATGAATTGGTCCTCTGGTTTGGCTGCAGTGATTATCACTGTGGTTTGAGTAGCAACTGTACTTGTTGCTGGGGGTGGTGCAGCTGCTGTGCTTGGAGCTGGGGTAACCGCGCTGTCTGTTGCAGTCAAAGTTTGAGCAGCTGCTGTACTTGCCACTGGGGTAGCTGCGCTGTTCACTGCAGCCTAAGTTTGAGTAGCGACTGTTGCTTTGCCCTCAGATCCGCCGACATTCTTTTCCTTTTGAAGGTGCTGGATAGTGTTGAACAAGGCCCTGTAAGCATAGGCCAAGCCCCAGCACGTTGCCATGATTTGTCCATCTCTGGTATGGCCAGAATGACCACACACCTCATTTAAGTGTCTTACTAATTCTTCTGGATTTTGCAGTTGTTCGGTAGTGAAATTCCAAAGTACTGGAGGGGCCCCCTGACCTAGATACTTGCCCATACTATCCCACACACCCTGCCACTCATGACTGTCCAGCCTCAGGGAAAATCTCTTGGTCCTCCTACATCGTTGTTTGACCCCAGACAAGACCCAAACCTGACTCTGCTTAACTCTTGAAATCAGTAGTGGGCAAAACACACTCTGTATGCGTGTTAGCATGGTGATTCCCATCACCATCAGCAAACAAGTCTCAACAGCATTAAAAGGCCATTCAAAAAATTCAAAACTCTCAAATGTAAATGGTCTGGGGGGACGACTGGGAGGGTAAAAGGATGTCTCCTTCACAGGTTGAGCACCTGAGAAGGAGAAAAAAGATGTGTAATTGCTAAGCACCTCCATCATATACCTCCCAAAGTATAAAGGTGGTGACCACACTGGGAACATAAGCCAGATCAGTTTCATGATCAATGATTCTATTGCATTACAAGTCATTACCATAAAGTAGAATGGGACAAAAACCTTAGCCCAAGCCCCACACTTGAAAAACACTAATACAGCCAATACCGGATGGACGTAAGATACGATATACTGAAACTGTGAGATCAAGAGGAACAACCTTGAGAGCCAATAAATCAGCATTGTGACGAGTGACTATCAATCCAGTCAGATCCGTCGTTATCTCAACCCCTCGTGCCCCATGTTGGGTGCCAAAAAGAACTGTCGTGGTTTAAACCCAGTCAGGTAACTTGTTCACTCACTCCCAGTGAGTGGTGCCGAGCTGACAACAATCGAGGGCCGCCCCCTCCCCCACCAGGGCTCTCCCCTTCCCCGCTCCCAGAGGAAGGGGGAGGAGGATCGAAAGGGTACAACTCCTACGGGTTAAGACAAGAACAGTCCAGCAACCAATGTACAACACAAATCACCACCACTACCACCAACTACAACAATGATGAGGGAAAATAACAAGGGAAGAGAATACAATACCACCGGCCAAGAAACAAGTCCCACCCGGAAGCCCGTGTCCTTCCGGGTAACTCCCAGTTACCCCCCACCCTGGCCATGACGTGCTGTGGTATGGAATACCTCCCTGGCTAGCCCGGGTCAGGCGCCTCATCTCTGCTTCCTCACAGCTTCCCCTCCTCCCTGGCAGTGCATGAGCCTCACAAAGTCCTTGGTCAGGGTAAACATCACTTAACAACAACTGAAAACATCGACTTCACCAACATTGTTCCCAGGCTGGAAGTCAAAACACAGCATTGCACCAGCTACCACAAAGGAAAAACACGACTGCTACTGCTGAACCCAGGATAGTATGTCTAGAAACAATTTAGGAAAGAAATCTGACAGCAGCCAGCTGGCAGATTCAGAATTTATCAAAGAAAAGGAAGAAATTAAAAAAAAACCCAACCCCCTAAATGTAGCCATTCACATTTATTTAAATTCAATTTTTAGTATTGTCAGGGATAAGTAAATGAAACAAGTCACAGTATTCACCCCCATCAACAAGATGGCATAGAAAAGATGCTCATAAGTTTTTAAAGAAAATGGTCCATATATTAACAGGCCCATACAGCTTGCTCCCGCAGGTCTCTGAATAATAATTAGCAACTAGCATTATTGTTTATAAGCACACATTTTTAGTATGACAGACCAGAATAAGAACTCCAGTATTTAAGGCAGTGGTATTACTGGAAACAGTCCCATTCGGGGTCTGGCTATCTGTACATACAATAAGGCATTTTGATGAATATAGTCCTAAAAAACCAAACCCAAACACAAAACAAGCAAACAAAAACTCCCCACACATCCTCAGAAAGTCCCATATATTCTAACGTCAACAAACATGCATGCATACAGTCTCAACTGAGCACACGTACATACCATGTGTGTGAGGGGAAGGTTGTCATCCAAGAAGTGGTAAATTTTCCACTGACTTCCAGGTGGGGAGCAGCTAATTCAGTATTAACATGTTTATATTTGCTCATGTAAAGCAGCACACACCTTTAATCACCCGAAGTTGATACTTCATCTTTCTGCTCTAGAATAAGGCCATATTCTCACTCAAAAAAATCACTTTAAAACCAAAAAATAACAAGAAAACCCTATGCCCTTCCAGGGAGGAAGCAAAAGGTCTGACGTGCGTCCAAATGTCTAAGTGTATGATGCTACATGCTCATGCATGGGCAGCTAAATCACATTTTGTGACTGAGCAAACACCATGAATGAAATCAACCAATAATTACTCTTTGTTGTGTTTTCCATTTGTCCCAGCTAGATGGCTTCATTCAGTAATCCCCAAATCTCATTTTACTGTACTTGTGTTTTTTCATTCCCTTTTTCTGACGTAAGTTAATTACCTGTCCAGTACAACTGATCTGGCATTGTAGTACTCCTTTTGTTCAGAAAAATACTAGTTTTGCTGACACACACTCATGCTGGAACATCTCTGTGAGACAGAAAGACACCAGATTAGTACTTATTGAAAACAGGGAATGTTCTGAAGAAGCAACATAATGACTTCTTTCTGAAATGCGTTTTCCACAGAATTCTGTTTTTCTCCTTAGGAAAAAACTAAATGTTCATACTTCTACAAAGATTTGTTGTTAACTGCATTTAATTAATAAATGTTGGTATCTTTAATGATTATTTCTGCGTGTGAATAGCTATTTTGTTAATTAAAACGGCCATTTTTCCATAAAGACTGTCAGAGAGTCAGCCTGTCGTGCCAGCCTTAGACCAGATGATTGAGGCCACTGAGTTTTTCACAGGTGGTAAGTCAGGTATTGCTGTAAATGTGATTTTGCCAGTGAGCCTTTTCCACTGGTACCTCATAACTGGATGAGAGGTTGAATACTAGATGCTGGTCAATAGATGGCCCATGGCATTGAACATTACTTTTGTAACCCTGTACCTTACCTATTTTGCTGTAGGTATCATTGCTTGTCATCTTACTAGGGTATTTAAAAAAACAAACCAACGAACAAGAGCAGGACTTAATTCCTGTTCTATGATCCTTATCCTGAACAGCTATATAGAAAGGTCTTCCCAGTGGGATAAGTGCATACTTTTCCTCTTTTTTTTAAATGCAAATAATCTGAAATTTTTAATGTTGCCTAAAGTGGAGAAGGAAAAGAGAGTAATTTTCTTGTGATACAGACTATGTGTTAGTTTGGAAGACAAGGGAAAAGTTTTGGTGAACTAGTATTTTAAAATCTCTGTTGCATCTCCAGTTCAAATACGCTTACATAACTTGTTTCTTCTGCCTATTTCTGATACAGCATAAAACTATCATAATCCAACAAGATGTGACTGCCTGGCAAAGTCAAGCAACCAATAAATATTTTAAAATCTGCCTTTTAAGACTGATGTATACTCACAAATGAAATGCTGTATTTTCCCTTCCTCCAGAATCACCTGGTATCTTTTTCCTTGTGTTTGAGATTTTCTTTTCCTACAAGTTAAACTGATTTAAAAAAAAAAAAAATTTGTACAGCAAAAAAGAGCTTTCACTACTTCCCAGCTATCCCATGTACTTTCCCTTCTTTCATGTACTTAATATTCACATTAACTCAATCACAATTCTCAAAGAAGCAAACAGACAGGCTGCAATCAACTTTCATTTTGCTTTTTGGCAATCCCTATTATGATATGGAAAGAAGACACAGATTCAAACCAAACCCTCACACAAGATTACTACCCAAAACTTCCAACCTCAAACTGAGGGTGAGACAAAGTATCACAAAGAACACACCACCTGAAATTAGGGTAAAAATTGCCTGCTCAATTAAAGGTCAAGCATGACTATATAGATAAGTACTTCATCCAAGACACTTCAAGTCAACACAAAACAAAACCCCCTTCCCATCTCAATGCAGCATCTATAGAAAGTCAGGCCATTTACTTAAATACCTGCAGTTGAAAACAGCAATAAGAAACATCTTCAAACACCTGCTACAGAACTTGCTTTTATTTGCAAACTTTAAGATAGACTATCCATATATAAGTTACAGATTTTGAGATATGTCACACTTACAGGGAAGAGAGTCTACACAGAACTATCTGTTCTTCACTACAAAAACATTAAATGAAGATATTCAGCAGGCACATAATGCCAGGGCCCACAGACGAGAAAACCTGACCTGGTCAAAGCACAGAGTGGATACAAGAAAAACAAACAAACAAAAATTAATAACATGGCTAGAGGGAAACAAATTTTTCATTAAAAAGAAGACATGCCATGAAGACGACAGACATACTGAAATGCGGAGAAGCATGCTGGACTATTTCTGTACAGCCACTGGACACACCTTTGCAATATAATTATGACAGCAGATTCACAACTCTTCTGTTTATCACTGCTGTTGTCAACTGCTTTTCATTACAGGCTTAAAATCCTTTAATTTAAGGCAGTTACAGCGTCTATTGTACTCTGCATTATATTCATCACCGAAATGAAGGATTAAATTGCAGTAGTCTCCTGCAAAGTGACTGGAGCGACTGGAGTGGTTATTTTCATGTTGTGTCTCAAGAGTTTCTCTGTGTGTAAAGCAAAAATGACTTTGCTTTCTAAATGCCACTGAAGCTGAGCTTGCCAAGCTGTATTCTTGCCACTTAGCAGTTTGTTACCTTTAATAAAGAAGCACAAGACTAAATCCTCCCTCCCTGCAACTGAAAAACAGCATTATAATCTTCTGAATCTGAAGACACCAGCAGCACACTTATGATCAAGAACATAATTTAGCCAGAATAGTGTGTTACGGGAACGCATCCAGCTCAGCTCTCAGAGCCCAGAATTATTAAGTCCTTTTATTTTGTTCTTAATAGGAAGTAAAAAAACCCCACAAAAATCAAACCAAACAAAAACCCCAAAACATATAGAAGAGGCAGTGCAAATTTATTCCTCCAAATAGATTCTAAGCATTTTTCATCAAAATATACAAACCTGAATTAGGACAAAGTATATTCACCATGACATCTGGTGTTTCTGTAACTGCTGCCTTCTTAAGGATCTAAATTTTTTTTACAAGCAACAACTTACTAACCCTCAGAATATTTTTCTCATATAGGAAAGAACTACCCTAATAACTCAGCTCTCTGAAGTCCAAAATTCATTTTTGCTAACACTATCTGTTCTTTTGTGGTAAAAGAATAAAAGAATTTTAATTTCCCAGTCCTTTATTTTAAACATTTTCTAACCCTCTTCTTTATAACCCTAAGGAGAATGAGTAACACAAACCAACTTAAAAAATAAAAAATCTGATCATATTTTTTTTTGTGTTGTTCAAATGCAGTGTATTTTTTGAATGAAAAATAGGCTATTTTGTCATACAGTACTTCAGATAAACCTATAAATTCTACAAATTGTTTTTGCCTTGGTATTTCCTACACAGTCTTCCCTATCTTAACACTAAAATTCAGCCAACTGGAAACCTGTCTCAATGATTTGCTTATATATTCTTCATGATACCCAAGCAACTGATGCAACAGATGGATGCGAAGGATGCAACTGATTTAACTGAAGCGGATTTTTTTTTTTCTATAAATCATAAGCATTGAAACAAAAAACGTGATTTTATAACATACACAGAAACTAAAAAATGGTTGGAAAAGCCTCTTTTTTCAAGCTTTTAAAGTACATAAAGGTTGCTACCAAACACACAAAAGGGCTTGAGGAGGTATGTTTCAAAGCACACCAGTGTCAAGCAGATCTGATGTTTTCCTGCAACAGGCCTGAAACTCCTTGTTCTGGAGCTCTACTGAACACCAGGCTCTGTCTGCACATTCCAATCATTCTAAATCTACAACTTGGATTTAAAAAAAAAAATTTATTTTTTTGGTACTTACTACCACCTTTCAACTTTGAAAATTCCTCTCTTCCTAGGCAGCTCTATCCCACCCATTCTCATCCTGCTTCTCTTTCCAGTAGTTGTTGTTCTCAACCTGCTGTGTAGAATCAGACAGCAGGGCACAAAACTCCCCAAAGACACACGGACTTTTAAGGTTCTGCCTGTAGAAGGTTAGGACTCGAATAATTTGTGTACAGACTGAAATTTCATTGACTAAAACTAGAATTTTCTATTTCCTGTCTTACCTCATTCTCTTTGCATGTGTACTGTATCTTGAGAGTATCCGTGGCTCTAATCATCGCTTGCACGGCAGTAAATATATTTTAGTAAACCGGTTTTGTGAAGCCCTTCCTGTCCTCTTCCATGTAACCTGATGCATGAATAATCCTCATTTGTTTAATGAACATACTCTTGCCACTGTCTCCTGTGCCTGGAAGAGGAGGAAAGAGGAGAGAGACAGAAGTATTGCATTTGCAAATCTTGGCAGTTGAGAATATTTGTAAATACGCATAGAAGGATGTACACTCCATCTGAGCATGCACAAGAGTCACCATTAACTGTAGATCATTTTTAAATTTTCCATTCTGTATAATCTACACTGTTTTAGTCAAAATATTTGCATTGGTGGGTTTGGGAGAGTTTACTTGGTAAAGTATCTTAGAATTCATCCTACAGTGTTTAACCTAAGCATCCTGTATGTGGGAGTCAGATTACAAAACAAGCAAGATACGTGAGTACAAAAGAAAGAAATTTGGTTCATGTAAGGATAAAATTCCTTAACACTGAGAAGTTGGTAGAAAGTTTATGAACGATTTACACCTTAACAATAAAGCCTGCACTATTACTGAACTTGGGGAAGAATTTTATCATTAGGACATATTACTCAGTTTTACATTTCCACCAACTGTTACATGAACACTGGTTGAAAAAATGCTAAGCAAAATTACAAAAAATACTTTCACTACTGTCAATACTCTGGGAATTACTGATCCTATTTGAAAAAAAAGCCCAACAACTCACAGATGTATATGATAAAGTTATATATGAACTTACATCATTCATGTAATATTTTGCATGTACATATGCTTAAAGCCCATTTACAGAATGTTAACAATGTAGAGGAGTGACATGAAACCACACTGAAGCAGCTGTTCCTGAAGGACTGTACCCTGTGGAAGAGACCCATGCTGGAGCAGTTTTTGAAGAACTGGGAAGGAAAGGACTGATGTTGAAGAAGGCTGTGAATGACTATCTTGTGAGAGGATCCCAGGCTGGATGACTAGGGGAAGAGTGTGAGAAGGGAGGAGCAGCAGAGACAAAGTGTTAGATCTGACCACAACCCCTTCTCCCCATGGCCCTGTGCTGCACAGGGGCAGGAGGCAGAAATGCTGGGAGTGAAGTTTAGCCTGGGAAGAAGGGAGGGGTGGAGGGAAGGTTATTTAAAGATTTGTTCTTATTTCTCACTGTCCTTCTCTTATTAATTGACAACAAATTAATTTTAATAAGCTGAATCCATTTTGCCTGTGATGATAATGTGTAAGTGATCTCCCTTTCCTTATCTTGACCCATTATTTTTCTCATCATATATTCTTGTTGAGAAGGGGTAGTGATACAGCAATTTGGTGGGTACCTAGAAGCCAGACATTGTCAACCCACCATATATATTCACCTTCAGCTGTACTTTTTCTAGGCTAGAGTCCAACAGTTCTCATGCAGAAGATATTACTTAGCTTGATCATCCCTTTGACCCTATATAAATATTCTCAGCACTGTTTACCTCTGAGATACACCTGGAGTACCAAAAATTCGAATACTAAGGTGCTGCCAAATCTTAGATTTATGAGGGGGCATAATGGTGTTACCTGTATTGTAAGTAATTAAAAGACAGAGTGCATGTCATATAGTTGTTCTCCACCTGTATTACTCTGCACTGACCTGCAGTTAACTTTACATTCCCTTTCACTGCCAACTCTCAATACACTTCTGCAATTTAGTTTCAGTCATCCTTATAAAACTTGACTAACACTGAACAGAAAAATTTCTCCTGTAATTGCTCAATGCCTTTCCCACCATACTTTTAATTTTCTCTGTATTTCCAATTAGTTAGCACCAGTGTGATTCTTTCTTATCCAATGCAGCTTCTACAAGAGAGTCATGGACAGCCTTTTCTTGTTCTTCCCCAAATGAAGGATGATAACGAGCAAAAAACACCTGTTACAATTTCTTCTTAAAATCTTCACTGTAATTTTCCAGAAGTTCAACAATTAGCTCCATTCTGGCTGAGCTGTAGGATTTGCTTCACTTCTCCAATAAGAACCTACTGCTGGAAAGACAGAATCCTCATTAACAAACTTTCAGTAATATTCACTTAGTACCACCAGATGTCAAAAATATATGGGCACAAAGAGGGAAAAATTCCTCTGAACATTACAAATTCAGATACAGCAAAGCAGAAAAATACTGTGAGTGCCCACCTCATCATACTGTATCTCAGTACCACAGCAGACCATAGTTCGAATTTAATGAAAGATAATGCAACTGCAGGGCTCCAGCCCTTAACAGTAATAGCAACGAAACACAAAGTAACCTAGGAAAGTGTAATACATCATGCACTATTTGTGTACCATAGCCGTTTTCCCCAAGATTTATCACTGCCATCAATTCTTACTCTATAACTCTCTTTCCTATTTTGCATTGTCTATTGTGGACTTCCTTTCAAAGCTGTAGCTATCCCCTATTCAAGCATATGCTTTTCAACAGTCCTTCTCTAGGACATTGCTAGCACAGCTCTGCTCTCCAGGTAACAGCACCAATAGCACCCATCAGAAAAAGAGTGAAGCAACTTTTTAATCAAGCAATAAAAGATATTTAATACTTATACCTGTAAAAATAAGATTAATATAGCTGTTCTTTCAATAAATTTGCAGTATTTAATTTTTGCATTCTATTAATTTACTTGAGAGAGATGGAACATAGAGATATGCTGGAATACATTTGAGACATGTGAGACAAAGTACTTTACTTTTAGTAAAATGCTAACACTACATTATAAATTACAGCCCTCAGAAAGGCAATCCTGGGAGGTCAGCTTTCAGAAGTCAACACAAATACTACTCAAATACAATTCAGTTTGAAAACAAAACCCCGTCACTAACTTTTTTCACTGCCAGTGGAACCCTTACAGTTGAGAATAAAACACTCCGATTAAGCCATGTTGGATTGCTGGCCTGAGTTTTTACATAAATCAGAATAAACAGTCCTAGCACATTACATATTAAAGTGTATTTTACTCCTCAGTGGCATTTGTGGTAAGCACTTGCACAGAATACATTTAGTACATTTATCTTCAGGAAATTATCTGTTGAATCATTACTGCCAAAATATAGACTACATATTTTACTGACAAGGTCAAGAGACAGAATATTCTCAAAAGGTGACACATAACTATATTTGTTAAAGTCACAAATTTATCTTCCTTCTAGTCACTTCAAGCATTCATTTTTTCCCCTCTGCTTCCAATGTATGATTGCCACACAGGTGTTATCTACCCAAATCCTTTTTCTCAATTAAAAGAAATATTGGAATTTTTGAGAGGTAATTCAAAGAATAAAAAATTATCTTTGTTTTGGCCACTGTCTCTCTTGTCCTTAACTCCTCCTTTGCCAATGAGATTTATTTGCTAAGTCTAATATCACAAATCTTTATGGAGGAAAAGACAAGTTATTAAACAAACAAAATTCAAAACGTCAAACAAAAGAACCTTGCACTCTCATTCTCCTAAGGACTTTGTGTGTGCACCTTAATTACGTCAGTGAGCACACTCTGAATACAGCCACAATAAAACTAGGAGGTAATTGCTAAGGACAGAGCAAATCAGTTCTAACCAGTTCTAACTAGCCAGTTCTGCTAAGCCTACTACCGTTAAGGAACATTTGGCAGAGGTGATGAAGCCTACTGTAAAACCTGGATCCACACTTGAGCAGCTCAAATGACTGAAATATGGGTGGCTCTTCACCATTACCAACTCCGTAATGGCAATGACACCTACAGCAAAATATGTAAGGTACAGGGTTACAAAAGTAATGTTCAATGCCATGGGCCATCTACTGACCAGCATCTAGTCTTCAACCTCTCACCCAGTTATGAGGTACCAATGGAAAAGGCTCACTGGCAAAATCACATTTACCGCAATACCTGACTTACCACCTATGAAAAACTCAGTGGCCTCAATCGTCTGGTCTCAGGCTGGCACAACAGGCTGACTCTCTGACAGTCTTTATGGAAAAATGGCCATTTTAATTAACAAAATAGCTATTCACAGGCAGAAATAATTATAAAATTAAGATACCAACATCTAGTAATTAAATTGGGAGATTTGCTGCCTGCATTATAAACTGAGCTAATATTTTGTATTGCAGTTGTTAGGCTTATTCAACCAAAAGAAGGAAGCATCTTTCCATAACTTTAGGATTAACAGTTTGATATTCAGAACTAAATGCTGTTAGTGCGCAAGTGTCATAGCATCACAGAATGGTTTGGGTTGGAAGAGACCCTAAAGATCATCTAGTTTCAACCCCTCCGCCATGGGCAGGGACACCTTCCATTAGACCAGGTTGCTCCAAGCCCCATCTAACCTCCAGATGTGGACATAATGAAAAGGTCTTCTAAGTAAATAAACCTCACTTACAGAAAAATTATAAGGTTGGAGCAACAATTTTTTTTTTTAAACAACAGTGGCACAAAAATTAATGCAGAATGAAATTCTGTTCATTTCAAAGAGGAGATCTGGAGCAGAAGAAAGGAAATTTTTGAGGTTTATTAGAAAGGAAAACCTTTGGGAGTCATTCAGTAATCCTAGAGGACTACTCTGCCCATTTTGTAAACTACTTCCACAGTAGTTACCAAAGGTACCATATTAAATGCTGAAATCAGCTTCACAATGTAATGCTCCTAGTTACATGAAAGCAAAGCCACAACCATTTCCACTACTACAACGCAGGGACAAGACAGTGTTTTTAATGACCTGGCAAAAGTCAAAGCAGATTTCATTTTGGCAACACATACACAGTTAGTTCATTTTCTAATAGGACTATAACCCAAAAATAAAATGTTTTCACTTCTTTTGTTCATTTACCATTGAGCATTCCTGATATTTGTGCTAGGCAGTATTTTGAAGTATTATCTATTACTTTTTGCTAACCAGCAATACATCCCCCCTCCATAAATGTATAAACAAATCTGGGAGGAGGGAAGAGGGTGAGGGCGAGGAACAGATGCACAGGGACAGGGAAACAACAAAAAAAAAAACCAACCCCCAAAACCCAGCAGCTATTTCAGAAGCTCCATTCATATTCTGTGGGATTCAGAACCATATTCCACATCTGTTACCAGGAACACAGCCCTCATTCATTCTAAAATCCCTCATGTTACAACCACATTCTGGTAACTTTTCCCTTGCTGATGACAGGGAACATGATTAAGAGTAAGAGGTTTGCAGTTTCTGAAGTTAAATTAAGAGAGGGAGAGGCTCCAAACGTATTTAATAATCACCACAGAAGCTCTTTTAAGGAAAAAAAAACACAACAAAACTCCACAC
Organism: Pezoporus wallicus; assembly: GCF_028554395.1. NCBI lineage: Eukaryota > Metazoa > Chordata > Aves > Psittaciformes > Psittacidae > Pezoporus > Pezoporus wallicus. Next base: position 1,109,279 of record NW_026636901.1, on the reverse strand, counting down.
AAAACCCACTTTTTTTTTTTTTAAATGATTTATAAATCCATATGTGCTAATGCTACACATATAGCTGAATGTCTGCTTCGGCTCTGGCACCACATTTGACACCTAAATAACTCACTATTTTGATGTTTTTTCTGCTACTAAATATAAAAGTGGAAGGGACTATATGACTGCAAATAAGCTATTCAATTACAGGATTCTTGGAAAAGAAAAATACCAGCTTAAATACATAAATTTTTAGCAAAGAACAATTATATAAAGCGAAAGTTCCATAGCTTATTCTGGTCTTTTGTGCTATAAAAGTGCAGTATAAAGTTACTCTTCATTCCGTTATTTTAAGTCATTCCAAACACCTCCAAAGAAAGCACCAGAGCAAAAAACAGCACTGGAATCAAAACTCACAACCTCCAGTCTGATTCTCCAAGGCTTTGCATGTGGAATATGGCGCTTTGTGAAACAGTTTATACGCTTAACATGCAAAAGCTACCCTTCAGCCCCCGCAAAGTGTCCCTCAATAATCTGCTACTATTGAAACTAATGGAAGTATTTTTAAAATAATTTTATAAAAAAAAGTAGAAAAGGAGATCACAGACAATGCAAGCGCACATGTATCCTATGGAACTGACAGTAGCACCTGGACATGGTTTAAATAGGAAACCAAGGAACTTCTCAGGAGCAACATGCCTCCACAATTCTGTGATTATTCCTCCCCTGTGGGAAACACTCTCTAGGGAGCTCAGCACTGGTCCCAGCACTCCTGGTGTGGCCTCACCAATGCTGATTGCAGGGGAAGGATCACCTTCCTCAGCCTGCTGGCCACACTCCTCCTCATGCAGCCCAAGATGCCATCTGCCTTTGCTGCTGTATTGGCACATTGCTGGTTGTGTTCAGCTTGGTGTTGACCAGGACCCCCAGGGCCTTTCTGCAAAGCTGCCTTCCAGCCAGCCAGCCAACAGCAGCCACTGCCTGCAGCTGTTCCTCCCCAGGTGCAGGACTTTACACCTCCCTTTAATTGCATGAGGTTCCTGTCATCCCATTTCTCCAGCATCCTGAGGGTCTGGATGGCAGCACAACTCTCTGGTTTATCAGCCATTCCTCCCAGTTCGATGTCATCAGCAAAACTGAAGGTACATTCAGCCGCATCAGCCAGATCATTAATGAATATGTTAAACAGGACTGGACCCAGTACTAGTCCCTGGGATACGTTGTCAATTACTGGCCTCCAACTAGACTTTGTGCTGCTGATCACCACACTCCGGGCCTGGCGATTCAGTCAGTTTTCAGTGCACCTCACTGCCTGTTCATCCAGTCCATATTTCACCAGCTTCCTTCTGAGGATCTTATGGCAGACAGTGTCAAAAACCTTACAGAGTGTAGGCAGACAATATCCACTGCTTGCCCTTCATCTACCAAGCCAGTCATTTCATTGTAGAGGGTTATCACGTTGTTCAAGCATGACTTTACCTTGGTTGATTCTCTTGTCATTCATGTGCAAATGTTTTCCAGGATTAGGTGCTCCCTCACCTTCCCAGGAATTAAGGGTGGTTGACCATCCTATAGGTTTCTTGGTCCTTGTTCTTGAAGATGGGGGTCACATCTTCCAGTTCTCAGGCACTTCTCCCAGTCACCAGGACTGATCAAAGATTATTGAGAGTGGCCTCACAAAGATTAATGAGCATGGCTAGCTCCATCGGTACCCACCAGGGCCCATGAACTTATGTATGTGCAGTTTGCTTAATTCTACAACCTGATACTCCTCCCCCTAGGATGTCTTCCTTGCTCCACACTCTCTGTCTGGTCTCTGGGCCCATAGATTTCTGAGTACTTTTCTGATGTCTTTACTAGTAAAGACCGAGGCAACGAAAGCATTCAGTACCTCAACCATTTCCATGTCCTCCGTCACCAGGACATGGAAGGAACCCTTTTTCTCATGCACCAATGTTACTCAGTACTAAATCATTTAAGTCAGTTGAATGAATCCTCTGAAAAATACCATCATACAAAAGTTGTGTGCATAACTTACCTTAGTCCTTACAGATTTCTATAGGAATGAAGATTCCTAAACAGCAGAGCTCCTTTCCCTTAAGTAAGCCAGAATCATCTGTCTCTTTCCTTACTGAACTTTCAAACTCCATTAAGATACAAATTCACTGCTATAAAATGGCTATAAAACTTGAGACCTAGCTGTAGGTCTCAAGTAGCTGTAGCTAGGTCTCAAGTTTTAAACTTATGCCACTATTCAGGAATTACACTAGCAGATGGTGGGAAAAACATTACTTTGTTAATCAGAGATTATGAGATGTTATTCCTTTGAAGAAATCACAACAGTCTCACTCATAATTAACTGACACTGAATATTCCCCAAATAATGTACTTTTACTACAGAACAGAGGCCACTCACTTCAAACTCAAGTTGGTTACTTAAGGCCGTCTCACTAGGTGTACAAGCCATACCCAGAATTATAACCTAGATTTTGGTATATTCATTTATAATATAGAATGATGAGGTAAATTTATACTGTATTTGCACCAAAAATACACTACAGCTGAGGCAAAATTTCCCTACAGGTTAATTGCCAGTAACCCTACTTACTTATTGTGAGACAGCTAAGAAAGGCGATAACTGATCTATCCTTCTTGAGTCTTCCTCTGCATTGTAGTGTCCTGTTTCAGATTAACACCTTACTTTAAAATCTTACTGGTTTAGTTTGAGTACTTTTTCCAGATTAATCCATAAAACAGTGAAGACTGCACTTAGTGAACAGTAAAATGTCATTACTACGCAGCAGCAACAAGAGGCTGAAGCCTAGCTCAGTGTTACAAAATGGGATATAATCTATATATATGCACACATTGATTCAAAGCTCTTCCATCAGGAGCCACCAGAGTTGTTTCAGATGGCATTCATTTGCTCCAACAAGTGGTTTCAAGCTGACTGCAGCATACACACAAACTGAAGACAGACTTTCTGTAAAACTTCCTCAATTCTTACTGCCAAGTACTTTTACTGCTACAACTCCTGAGCACCTTGCAGGCGACTGACTTCAGCGAAGGCCAAGGCCACCTTACAACATTAATGTACTGAGTGTGGGATATGCTCATTTACAAATATCACATGCCGGGGGTGGGGTGGAACAAAACAAAAACCAAAACTTAAAAGTTGTATTTGAGAGTCTTGGGTCATTAGAAAAAGATAGCAAATTACCTCCCTATAAATGTACCCACTCTATGATCAAATCTAGAACTGCATTAAAATTCCCAGTGAACGCATTACTGGAAGCCAGTACACACACTAATTTCAAACTGTGATGGATCACAAAACATACTTAGGGATGAGATGCTCTTTCATAACAAACTCCAAGATGTGCATGTCCCTTCACAGCAACCTTGCCCTGTAAAAGGCCACATCCTGCCTTTGACATAGGTGGATCCTATTCACTTCAAAGTGAATTTAGTCTGTCTAGTGATGGACAGGATACAGACTAACATGTTTGTAAATATTTTAATGAAGTGGTAGTCTGAAATCTCATCTTTGACTGAGAAATGCTGTGATAAACAGGGCCAATATGAGAGTTTATTGTTTGCACAGCCCTCATACCAGACTATTACTGCAGATACTGGCAAATAAATGACAGGAAATTTCCACCGCAAACATGGTATAACTGATGTGACTATAGAGTGTCATAAAGAGTTGCAGAATGGGGCAAGTAATTATTAAAAATGTAACACACATTTGCTATGTTGGGTTTTTTTATAATTAACAATTAATGTTGAATATGAAGGTTCATTTATACCATATAAAATGCTGATACTGCAGTTAATTAACTTATCATATCATCACCAAATTCAAAGGTGACAGAATAGCAAAACTCCAAGAAATTCTTCTGGTTCTGAAGCTCATGTGGCAGAAATCTGAAAATAAGTGTGATACAAGAATCCACAGAGATTTTTTTCAGTATTAAGAAAGAAGCTTTGTATTAGCACCACACATCAAATGAAACCAAGCAGCTGAATAAACTACTACCAGCAAGGCTCTATCATACAATGTTGTGATTTAAAAGAGAAAGCATGTTCTCTAAATGTAAAGGAAAAAGAGAAGAAAGTACATAGTGTGCAGACTGACTGACAGGATGCTCTTTGCGAACCCACTTTCCCTCTCCTCTCTTCGCAGTCTCTCAGACCCACTTTCTCTCCATCCTCCCTCTATCCCTCCCCAGTTTCACCCTTCTCTCCTGCGTTCTCTCCTACCCCCTTCTAGTCCCCTCCACAGCCCTCTTCCTTCTTCCTCATTTTAGCTAGCACTTTTTGAAACACAGTCTTCCCTGGCAGTGCTCAAGGCCAGACAGGACAGGACCTTGGGCAACCTGGTCTAGTGGGAGGTCTCCCTGTCCATGCGAGTGGGGTTGGAACTAGATGATCTTAAAGTCCTTTCCAACCCTAACTATTCTATGCTTCTATGAAATGAATAAATAGTGAAGACCCAACAGATATTTCCATACTATATTCTTCCCACTTTTCATCTTTCTTTCTTTTTTTATGAGACTGTGTATCTTCTGGACCTCTAGGTTTCCAGCTACATTCCTGTGAAAAGCAGGCAACAGTATACAATTGAGTTCACTGGCTGTTTTCCCCTAAAATCAAATCCCCTTGAGGTATACATCGGACTTCCCCATCTTCCCGCATTACCCACCAAGTATATCCAGGTCCCTGAGCAAAAGCAATCCCACGAGTGGGTTTGCCTTTACCTGAAGCAGGAATAACCCAGACTGTCTTCCCCAGCAAATTCTTCATATGCACCACAGGAACTTTGTCCCCCTCTACAATATGTAAAAGTTCTGACTGGGCTGGGCCAGCCCTGTTGGCAGATCCTCTGGTGTTGACCAACCAGGTGGCCTTTGGTAAATGTGTATCCCAATGCTTGAAAGTTCCCCCACCCATCGCTCTCAGTGTAGTTTTTAACAGCCCATTGTACCGTTCGATTTTCCCAGAGGCTGGTGCATGGTAGGGGATGTGATATACCCACTCAATGCCATGCTCTTTGGCCCAAATATCTATAAGGTTATTCCGGAAATGAGTCCCATTGTCTGATTCAATTCTCTCTGGGGTGCCGTGTCGCCACAAAATCTGTTTCTCAAGGCCCAGGATAGTGTTCCGGGCAGTGGCATGGGGCACAGCGTATGTTTCCAGCCACCCGGTGGTTGCTTCCACCATGGTAAGCACATGGCGCTTGCCTTGGCGGGTTGGTGGCAGTGTGATATAGTCAATCTGCCAGGCCTCCCCATATTTATACTTCAACCATCGTCCTCCATACCAAAGAGGCTTTAACCGCTTGGCTTGTTTAATTGCAGCACATGTTTCACACTCATGAATAACCTGGGCAATAGTGTCCATTGTTAAGTCCACCCCTCGGTCACGGGCCCATCTATATGTTGCATCTCTGCCCTGATGGCCTGAAGTGTCATGGGCCCACCGGGCCAGAAATAATTCACCTTTATGTTGCCAATCTAAGTCCATCTGAGCCACTTCAATCTTAGCCGCTTTATCCACTTGTTGGTTGTTCTGGTGTTCCTCAGTGGCCCGACTCTTGGGTACATGGGCATCTACATGACGTACCTTCACCACCAGGTTCTGCACCCGGGCAGCAATATCTTTCCACAGTGCAGCAGCCCAGATGGGTTTACCTCTGCGTTGCCAGTTGTTCTGCTTCCATTGCTTCAACCACCCCCACAGGGCATTTGCCACCATCCATGAGTCAGTATAGAGATAAAGTACTGGCCACTTTTCTCGTTCAGCAATGTCCAGGGCCAGCTGGATGGCTTTCACCTCGGCAAATTGACTCGATTCACCCTCTCCTTCAGCAGTTTCTGCAACTTGTCGTCCAGGACTCCATACAGCTGCCTTCCATCTCCGATGCTTTCCCACAATACGGCAAGAGCCATCAGTAAACAAGGCATACTGCTTTTCACTTTCTGACAGTTTATTATATGGTGGGGCCTCTTCAGCACGCACCACCTCCTCCTCTGGTGACATTCCGAAATCTTTGCCCTCTGGCCAGTCCATGATGACTTCTAGAATGCCTGGACGACTGGGATTTCCTATTCGAGTTCGTTGTGTAATTAGTGCAGCCCATTTACTCCATGTAGCATCAGTTGCATGATGTGTAGAGGAGACCCTGCCTTTGAACATCCAGCCCAGCACGGGCAGCCGGGGTGCCAGGAGGAGCTGTGCTTCAGTGCCAATCACTTCCGAAGCAGCTCGAACCCCTTCATACGCTGCCAGTATCTCTTTCTCAGTTGGGGTATAGCTGGCCTCAGATCCTTTGTATCCCCGACTCCAAAAGCCGAGGGGTCGACCTCGAGTCTCCCCTGGAGCTTTCTGCCAGAGGCTCCAGGTAGGACCATTCTCCCCAGCTGCAGTGTACAGCACATTTTTTACATCTGGCCCGGTCCGGACTGGTCCAAGGGCTACTGCATGAACTATCTCGCGTTTAATTTGCTCAAAGGCTTGTTGCTGCTCAGGGCCCCATTTAAAATCATTCTTCTTCCGGGTCACATGATAGAGAGGGCTTACAATCGAACTGTAATTTGGGATGTGCATTCTCCAGAACCCCACTGCACCCAAGAAAGCTTGCGTTTCTTTCTTATTAGTTGGTGGAGACATTGCTGTTATCTTGTTGATCACATCTGTGGGGATCTGTCTACGTCCATCTTGCCATTTTATTCCCAAAAACTGAATCTCCTGTGCAGGTCCCTTGACCTTACTCCGTTTTATGGCAAAACCGGCTTTCAGCAGGATTTGGATTATTTTCCTCCCTTTCTCAAAGACTTCTTCCGCTGTATCGCCCCACACAATAATGTCATCAATGTATTGCAGGTGTTCTGGAGCTTGCCCCTGTTCCAGTGCAGTCTGGATCAGTCCATGGCAAATGGTAGGGCTGTGTTTCCACCCCTGGGGCAGTCGGTTCCAAGTGAACTGGACACCCCTCCAAGTAAAAGCAAACTGTGGCCTGCACTCTGCTGCCAAAGGAATGGAGAAAAATGCATTGGCAATATCAATCGTGGCATACCACTTGGCTGCCTTTGACTCTAGTTCATACTGAAGTTCTAGCATGTCCGGTACGGCAGCACTCAATGGTGGTGTGACTTCATTCAGGCCACGATAGTCTACTGTTAGTCTCCATTCTCCATTAGACTTTCGCACTGGCCATATGGGGCTATTGAAGGGTGAGCGGGTCCTGCTGATCACCCCCTGACTCTCCAGTCTACGGATCAGCTGATGGATGGGAATCAGGGAGTCTCGGTTGGTGCGATATTGCCGCCGGTGCACTGTTGTGGTCGCAATTGGCACTTGTTGTTCTTCAACTTTCAGCAACCCCACAGCAGAGGGATCTTCTGAGAGACCAGGCAAGGTGGACAGCTGCTCAATTTCCTCAGTCTCCAAAGCAGCAATACCAAAAGCCCACCGGTACCCTTTTGGGTCTTTGAAGTACCCTCTCTTGAGGTAGTCTATGCCGAGGATGCATGGAGCCTCTGGACCAGTCACAATAGGGTGCTTTTGCCACTCCCTCCCAGTCAGGCTGATTTCAGCCTCCAGCACAGTCAACTCTTGGGATCCTCCTGTTACTCCAGAAATATAGATGGGTTCCACCCCTTGACAGCTTGATGGCATCAGGGTACACTGTGCACCGGTATCTACTAGAGCCTTATACTTCTGTGGGACTGATGTGCCAGGCCATCTGATCCACACAGTCCAGTAAATCCGATTGTCCCCTACCTCCACCTGGCTGGAGGCAGGGCCCCTCTAATGGTCGTCACAGCATTGGACACTTAAGTCGTGTTGAAAGGGATTATTCTTCGTTATCACAGGAGCTGGAGTAAAATCAGCTCTTCCACTCCATCTGGGAAACTGCTCACCAGAGACTGAAGCCGTAGCTCTCATGGGACGATCAGTCTTGGCCCTTGCTCCCCTCTTCAGTTCACTCACCCGTTCCTCCAAAGCTGAAGTAGGTTTTCCATCCCACTTTGTCATGTCTTCTCCGTGATCCAGCAGGTAAAACCATAGGGTACCCCGTGGCGTATACCTTCTGTATCTCCTCTCTTGAATAATAGGACGTCTTTTGTTAATAGCTGAGACGTGTGTTGGTACACGTGAGGAGCTGGATAAATCAGATAGATCGTCCCTCAATTTGTCGAGGTCCTGGGACAGTTTTTTCACAGCTGAGATGATGGAAGGAGTGAGATTGTCTTCGAACTCTCGGAGTTTATGAACCATTTCATCCACTGTTAGTGGTACTATGTCATTCCAGGTCACTGTTGCCAATGAATGGGCATATGATGACGGTGCATTCCGTGTAAGTTTTCGCCACATGGGTCGTGTACATTCAACTTCATCTGGATCTATAGGTGTATCCCCGTTATTCGGCTTGATGTGATAGATCATCTCTACGATGGCCGATTCCCTCAGAGACTGGATGCCTTTGTCTATAGTAGTCCACTTGGCCGAACGACTCGTAACATCGTCCTTGTACGGAAACCTTTCTTTCACAGCTGCCAAGAGCCTCCTCCAAAGGCTGAGGGACTTTTTCTCTCTTGCAATTGCTTTGTCAATTCCCCCTTCTCTAGCAAGTGATCCCAGCTGCTTGGCTTCTGTACCTTCTAGTTCGTGACCATCGGCCCCATTGTCCCAGCATCGGAGTAACCAGGTGATGATGTGCTCCCCTGGTTGACGGGTAAAATCTTTTCGCATATTCCGCAGCTCGGTTGAGGTCCGAGGTCGAGAAGTTACCTCTTCTTCTTCTTCTTCGTCATGTGAGGATGACTCCTGATCAGATTCTGGACCGGGTGGTGAATTCATTGGTTCTTCATCTCGCTTCACCCTTTTTGCCTCCTTTTTGCTTGTTCTCTTGCGTACAGGGGCAACTGATATTGGTATGAATTGGTCCTCTGGTTTGGCTGCAGTGATTATCACTGTGGTTTGAGTAGCGACTGTACTTGTTGCTGGGGGTGGTGTAGCTACCGTGCTTGGAGCTGGGGTAACCGCGCTGTCTGTTGCAGTTGAAGTTTGAGCAGCTGCTGTACTTGCCACTGGGGTAGCTGCGCAGTTCATTGCAGCCAAAGTTTGAGTAGCGACTGTCGCTTTGCCCTCAAATCCGCCGATATTCTTTTCCTTTTGAAGGTGCTGGATAGTGTTGAACAAGGCCCTGTAAGCATAGGCCAAGCCCCAGCACGTTGCCGTGATTTGTCCATCTCTGGTATGGCCAGAATGACCACACACCTCATTTAAGTGTTTTACTAATTCTTCTGGATTTTGCAGTTGTTCGGTAGTGAAATTCCAAAATACTGGAGGGGCCCACTGACCTAGATACTTGCCCATACTATCCCACACACCCTGCCACTCATGGCTGTCCAGCCTCTGGGAAAATCTCTCGGTCCTCCTACATCGTCGTTTGACCCCAGACAAGACCCAAACCTGAATCTGCTTAACTCTTGAAATCAGTAGTGGGCAAAACACACTCTGTATGCGTGTTAGCATGGTGATTCCCATCACCATCAGCAAACAAGTCTCAACAGCATTAAAAGGCCATTCAAAAAATTCAAAACTCTCAAATGTAAATGGTCTGGGGGGACGACTAGGAGGGTAAAAGGATGTCTCCTTCACAGGTTGAGCACCTGAGAAGGAGAAAAAAGATGTGTAATTGCTAAGCACCTCCATCATATACCTCCCAAAGTATAAAGGTGGTGACCACACTGGGAACATAAACCAGATCAGTTTCATGATCAATGATTCTATTGTATTACAAGTCATTACCATAAAGTACAATGGGATAAAAACCTTAGCCCAAGCCCCACACTTGAAAAACACTAATACAGCCAATACCGGATGGACGTAAGATATGGTATACTGAAACTGTGAGATCAAGAGGAAAAACCTTGAGAGCCAATAAATCAGCATTGTGACGAGTGACTATCAATCCAGTCAGATCTGTTCTTATCTCAACCCCTCGTGCCCCACGTTGGGCGCCAAAAAGAACTGTCGTGGTTTAAACCCAGTCAGGTAACTTGTTCACTCACTCCCAGTGAGTGGTGCCGAGCTGACAACAATCAAGGTCCGTGTCCGTCTCCCCCCCCCCCCCCCCCCCCCCCCCCTGCACCGGGGCTCTCCCCTTCCCGCTCCCGGAGGAACGGGGAGGAGGATCGAGAGAGTGCAACTCCTACGGGTTGAGACAAGAACAGTCCAGCAACAAATCACCACCGCTACTATCAGCTAAAACAATGATAAGGAAAATAACAAGGGAAGAGAATACGATACCACCGGCCAAGAAAACGAGTTCCACCCGGAAGCCCCCACCCCGGGCATGTCCTTCCGGGTAACTCCCACAGTTACCCCCCCCCGGCAGAGCATGACGTGCTGTGGTTCACCAACGCTGCTCTCAAACTAGAATACACAGCACTGCACCAGCTAACACAAAGGCATGACTGCTACTGCTGAACCCAGGACAACATCTAAGAGGACAGACTTGCTATTCCTTTCTCTTCTGACAGGTGGATCTCTGCCTCCTCACAGTTGCACTTTGGCCAGCACCATCAAGCAACAGGTCTTTATAGTGTATTGTACTTTTTGTTTTTTGTTTTTTTTTTTCTACCAAAAAACCCACAAATGATCTGGGCTCCAGTACTCTTACTGTTCATGAAGAACTACATATTAAGAGTTCTGGCACACAATCTGAAGACAAGAAACCATCTTTCAAAGCTGAGCACTCACTCTTGTGCTGATTCCTCTTCCTTTGATTCCCTCCACCACAGCTGGGATTCTGGGCACTTCTTGCAAAGGACATTGTAACAACATCTCTCATGTAAGAATGGCATCTGTAAGAATGAAGCTGCCAATGTGCTAAGACACACTGGAATAGGTTCAATGTAAAAATGCTTCTAAAATGCAATAAACCTTCACAATAGGATGCTGGTGTTCAGAACTAAACTGGCCTTAGCTTCATCCTCTCAAACTAATCCTCCTGCACTCACTGAGCCAGGAGAATTCTGCCGTGACAGGCAATCCTCAAACCTTCAAAACTTGCTCTGCCACCCAGCTTCCTTCTGTTTAGCACCAGGGATCTCTCTGATCAAAAGTCTAAAGCATTTCTGCAAAGCAGGTTCAAATATACAGTCTAGAAAAATAAGTGGGCTTTTCTTTTCTCATTTCTGTATGTTTATGCATCTCCCTCTCTCTCCCAGAGACTAAATAAGAAAGTAAACAAAAAAAAACAACCACCCTATACAACTAAAACCAAGTCTCACCGCTTCTGTAAGAGGCAAAAAATACGGTGGGGGTGTGGAAACAGTCTGTTTTGAGCCCCAGAACAGAACTGGAAAAACCTCTCTCACTCTTTTCTGGATGGACCACAGCTGGTTTTAGTCACAGGAAAAACAAAACAAACAGAAAATCCCAAAACACTCTGCCTCAAATGCTGGCAGTGAAACTGTAGTAGAATAATCTCCAATTCAATGCAGAAAACCCAGTCAAACAGTGGAAAAAAAGCAGTAACCTAAGGAGATTATCAACCATGACCAGTAGTTTTTAGGTTTTATATATTCTTGATATTATTTTAAGAAATGCAAAACTATATGAATGAAAGAATCTAAATAATAAGTTACTGAATAGCTTGATGAAAATTCAAATGAAGATAAAGCTGCCATAGTTTATAATTAACAGTTTTACACAGGAAGAGTGAGACAAGCACGCAGAGAATAGGTAAGCCTGAGCAAACTGCATACAGTGGCAGAGCAACGCTCCTCCACTTTGCATTAGTCTTTTTAATTTCTAAATTATTCTTCATAATGAAAATATTACTGAATAATAAGAATCAAGACAAATAATATCAAGGAACTAATTTGAGGTACACATACTGAAGTTTCCGAGGTTTTCCCTCACCTTCTTTTTTTCCTCACAAACTCATGCAAGGACTGTTAATTTATGCTTTAAAGCTACTAGACAAAAATCATTCTGTTTCTTCTGTGATGAAGTATACTAGCTTCCAAATTTACTTTTACTAGTATTCCTGGAAAAGCTAAATCTGCTTGGTTTTTTTTGTCTACAATATTCACAGTAAATTGAATCTTCCCTGAAAAGTCAGCAAAGTCTCTCAACTTTAGCAAACTGAAGTTTACTCCTTTCAATCATTGTAACATTAACATAGACTACAAGAAAACATGTAACAGTCATACAGAGCTGTGTAATTTCCTAATCTTAATCCACCTCCTTCCCAGACACCGTTCTCTTTCTTCCCTTTCTTCAAGGAAGGAGGCTGGCCCAGGCAGCCTCCAATCTCTGTTACCATTGGTGCCGCATGTTCAATTTCCCTTAGCTGGCAATGAAGAAGTAGCTATGCACTAGTAAGCAAATCTCTGTGGGCTACAAGAGCTTCAGAGATAATCCAGGCTTCACATTCCATTACACTAAACTAGACTATGTATCCAGCAGAACAAATGCATGTTTAAGGAAGAACAAAAGGTATAATCTAATCTTTTCTTTGAACCAAATTTCCCAGGATTTCTTAATCCTTACAACAGATAATAATCAGATTTCATCATATAAATGCATTCTCTTCATTGAAATTTTAAGTATTGTATTTATTTTGAAAGCCCTAATGGAAAATCTGCTGCTGCTGCAGGATGTCCTGGATGATGCCAGTAACAGGTTATATTCTTGGTGTCATGTGTGTAAGAGTAAGTACTATACAAGCAGGAAAGAGAATTAAACACAAGAAAAAGCTTGTTTAAAACTGACAAAATTCACCAGACAACAAAAACTCCATGTTATTGTCTGCTACATTATGCTGTTAGTGGAAGAAACGGTTCCAGTGCACACACACTGTGCCAAAACAAGCTAGTTAAATAGGTGCCTCATTCCTGTGAGGTTACTTAGAAAGTGTCTGAATCAGATCTACACCTTACCAAAATTATATAGCATAGCAAGTGAAAGAATAGATGAATTAATTTAGGCTGGTGAAAATCCTCTTTCCTGGGTTTACTGTTTTCAGTAAGGCGATTAAAAAAAAAAAAAAAAAAAAAAAAAGGGGAAAAAAAATGTCTCTAAGGAACATGATTCTCCAACCTCTGTCTCTAGGTCCAAAATCTCTCCTATGAGAAAAAAATGTTTTCCCAGGCTCAGAGGACCACATCTCGGAATCTAAGGAACCAGGTCCCAGTACAGTACTGAACCAGATCATATCCATAACGGTATCACTTACTAGATGCAGTCAATTCCCAGCTAGTCTTCATTGAATAATGCCATACGGTCCTTCAATGAGACTCTATGAGCATGTAGGTATCAAAACCATAGCTTCTACAGTGGCTCTGACATTAGCCAAAGCCATCTGCCACTGCAGGTCCTTGACAATAACTCTGATTTCTCTAATAGGCCAGAACCACATGCTACTGCATGCCTGTCCAACCATCTGCATCCACTTATGAACTTGATATTATCCCTCACCATTGCATAGACTGGTTTAGATTTACATCCCAACAGGTACTTCCACAATGGCAAATTAAATCCCTAAATTAAAGTGATCACTGAATTACATAACACTTGCACACACCTAGTTAACATGTATCATCCTTCCTTCAGGCTTAAGCGTCCCTTATACCATTCTCCACAGCTGCTAATATCAAACACATAGTCATTCAATGTGTTTTAGGTTCAAATTTTTAAGTTGAGACTTAGACTTCGAACCTACAACCACTGCCAAACCTCAAAGAAGCCAGGATCTTGTACAGCGAAACTAAGAAACAGATTAAGAGTTTAATGCTAAGGAACTAAGCAGGAGCCAATCAGCTACCGGTACTGAATCCTTAGTAATTGTAACAGCTGAAAGACCTCAAAGACACTTGTATTATTATGTGAACAGTAAAACTAATACTGAGATAGAAGGCATAGTGCAAACTTACAACCTAGCCAAGAAATACAGGTATATTATAAAAGAGAACTGTTTTCCAGGACACTTGGGAAGATTCTCAGAAGACTGTAAGTATACAAAGTAACTATTACAAATTTCTCATAGGACTTCAAAAGATGTCTGTGTCCAGTAACATGCAAATACAGTAACTTGGAATACAGTAGTACACACCCATGTGAACTGGCAAAAACTAAACAGGATTTGGGGTCATGAGCTCAATGAAAACCATGATAACCTGAAAACAAAACCACCATTACTGACATATTGACATTTGAACTCAAAAGGGCAAAGCAAGAGAAAACCCACACTTTTCCTCCCACAAAAAAAGTAAAATAACTTGTAGCAAAAATCATCCTTTATACTGTGGCCCCCAGGGAATATAAGCATATATCAAGATGTTTATTATCGCTTTCCTGCAGCTGTTATAATAAACTTGGCACAGCTGGATGAATCTTACCAAATAGACAAAAAGGAGAATAAGTAAGTGTTCCCAAAATGCAAAGTTTTAATCCCCCTAAGTAAACGACTGTAACTCAGATCTAGAGGTTACGGTTTGCAGTGAAGAAAAATATAGCCTCCAGACCCACAGAGGCACTTGGGGTCATATATAACAAGTCCATACCTAACCTTTTCAATGTAATTTATAGATAGCACTTAAGAAACTACTACAAAACCATACTCCAGAGCCAGAAGTAACAGACAAACAGCCAAACAACAATATCAGAGACAAAATATATCTGGTAAAAATTACTTCTGCAGTCATTTCCCAGGGACACAGAAATGGTATCATGGGTGGCCCATCAAAAAAACAGCAGTCACAGGTAGTCAAGAAAAAAAACCTGGATCTGGAGAAGGCTGAGTTCTTAATGACTTCTTTACCTCAGTCTTCACTGGCAAAGGCTCTGACAGCACCACCCAAGTCTTGGAAGGCAGACGCAGGGACTGTGAGAATGAAGACCTGGGGCCCACTGTTGGAGAGGATCTCATTCAAGACCATCTTAAGAACCTGAACGTACACAAGTCCATGGGACCTGATGAAATCCATCCATGGTCCTGAAGGACCTGGCAAATGAAGCTGCTAAGCCATTGGCCATCATATTTGAAAAATCATGGCAGTCAGGTGAAGTTCCCGATGACTGGAAAAAGGAAAATATAACCCCTTTTTAAAAGAAGGGGAAAATGGATGACCCAGGGAATGACAGACCAGTCAGTCTCACCTCTGTGCCTGGCAAAATCGTGGAGCAGGTTCTCCTGGAAGGCATGCTAAGGCACATGAAAATCAACAAGGTGGTTGGTGACAGTCAGCATGGCTTCACTAAGGGGAAATCCTGCCTGACCAAATTGGTGGCCTTCTATGATGGGGCTACGGAACTGATGGACAGGGGTAGAGGAGTTGATGTCATCTACCTGGACTTGTGTAAAGCGTTCGACACTGTCCCACACGACATCCTTGTCTCTAAATTGGAGAGACATCAATTTGATGGATGGACCACTCGGTGGATAAAGAAGTGGCTGGATGGGTGCACACAAAGAGGTGTGGTCAATGGCTCAATGTCCAGCTGGAGACCAGTAACGAGTGGTGTCTCTGAGGGATCGGTGTTGGGACCGGTCTTGTTCAACATCTTCGTCACTGACATGGACAGTGGGATTGAGTGCGCCCTCAGCAAGTTTGTCGATGACACCAAGCTGTGTGGTTCGGTTGATACGCTGGAGGGAAGGAATGCCATCCAGAGGGACCTTGACACGCTTGTGAGGTGGGCTGATGCCAACCTCATGAAGTTTAACCATGACAAGTGCAAGGTCCTACACCTGGGTTGCAGCAATCCCAGGCACAGATACAGGTTGGGCAGAGAAGAGATTCAGAGCAGCCCTGCAGAGAAGGACTTGGGGGTGCTGGTCGATGAGAAACACGAGACAGCTTCAGTGTGCACTCACAGCTCAGACAGCCAACCGTATCCTGGGCTGCATCAAACGGAGCGTGACCAGCAGGTCGAAGGAGGTGATCCTGCCCCTCTACTCTGTTCTTGTGAGACCTCACTTGGAGTATTGTGTGCAGTTCTGGTGTCCTCAACATAAAAAGGACATGGAACTGTTGGAACAAGTCCAGAGAAGGGCCACGAGGATGATCAGGGGACTGGAGCACCTCCCGTATGAAGACAGGCTGAAAAAGGTTTGGGCTGTTCAGCCTGGAGAAGAGAAGGCTGCGTGGAGACCTCATAGCAGCCTTCCAGTATCTGAAGGGGGCCTGTAAGGATGCTGGGGAGGCACTCTTCATTAGGGACTGTAGTGACAGGACAAGGGGTAATGGCTTAAAACTTAAAACAGGGGAAGTTTAGACTGGATATAAGGAGGAAGTTCTTTCCTGTGAGGGTGGTGAGGCACTGGAATGATTTGCCCAGGGAAGTTGTGAATGCTCCATCCCTGGCAGTGTTCAAGGCCAGGTTGGAGAGAGCCTTGGGTGACATGGTTTAGTGTGAGGTGTCCCTGCCCATGGCAGGGGGGTTGGTACTAGATGATCTTAAGGTCCTTTCCAACCCTAAGTATTCTATGATTCTATAAAATTTGTTCTCAGAAATATCATTCCAATACTGAAATCTAAGGCAGAGGTTTTCTGTGGATTCTAAGTAACATGTGTTAGAATTACTTCATCTAATCAAAGAAGCCCTCAGAGTGGTTTCTGAGGATTTCTCAGTGATCTTTCTCACCTTTTGAACAATTCTTGTATTAAATATTTGTAATACATAAGCATTAAAAAAATATTTCCACACATCTCCCTAGACTGCACATGTGAACACAGGTTCACGAGTTTTACAAAACAAAAACTGATAAAATATGCACTTTATTCCAGCATACAGCCACACCATTACTCCTAGTAATGGTGAATTACTAAGTAAAACAGATAATAGTTAGGGATTGAACTCTAAGTCCAAAGTATATTCAGCTCAGTGAAGCCATTCAACTGCTTTAACACATGCTACATACACACTTTGACAAATCATGCAGTTAGGATAAAATTTATTTACTGATCTCCTTGAGAATGGCCCTAATGAAAACTGTCAAATGATCAAAACTACAGTCTGATTACAGCAAATTTAGTAGCAGAGAAATGCTGAGCTTCAAAATGCCCAGTAGCTCCTCCAGAAAACATTTAAAAAACAGACTCACACGACAGCATACTTTCCTCAGAAAGTGATAAAAGATAGAGTGCCCTAATCTGTTCAAAGCAGCCACATACTAGTTCTTTACGCTAGATCGCAATAGGATCAATACATCATCTCTGTATCTTATCTGGTTTCTTAGGTCATCATTCAGAAACATCTGAATTAAGGCTTGAAGAATGCCAGTGAAATACTGTACCACCATTACCTTGCCATTATCATGATGCTTCTATCAATCCAGAAATACTTGTTGCATTTAATGTGTGTCTCTCTACCTCAGATACAAGCTCTAAAGTGTGGAATACTTCACATACACGATTTGCAATAAAAAGACTGCAAGTACTAAGCAGGTTCCTCTGTTTTGTCTGCATTTCACAGGGTGCCAGCTGTTTCTCCACATAGCCAAATATAAAACACAAGTAACATGCAATCCCCAAAAAAGATCCTTTGTTTATTATTAACCTGAGATTTTCAAATGTCCAGGTATTAAAGACAATCAGCTGATCAGAACTGCAGAATTTAAAGCGTGAGGGATTAAAAATTAAACATTGTTACAGACTGCACTGATAAAATACAATAATAAAACTAAGACATAATACCGCAAAATAAAACAATCTCAAACTTAAAACTAAAATTTTCTACTCCTACAGATGATAGTACATCTCATTAAAAGAAATTCCTGATGCATTAAGTTTAAAAGTACTAAAAAGCATCAAGTGCAACAACAGACTATTTAATGTTACAATTAAAAACAACTTTGTAAGAAATTGGTGCCCTTCAAAACATATCCATTTAAAGATGCATTTTTTTAAAAAAAAGCACTCTGAAGTAAAAAAAATCTCTCATGTCACCTTAACACCTAAATTGCTGTAGATTAAGATGGCATTATATAGAAGACATATTCTTAAATCTGTCAGAACGGGTTTTAACTCACCTATTTTTGAGTTTCAGCATGTAAACAGTTTGAAAACAAGAACAGAAGTTTGAAATCTCTCTGTGTCATGCAGTAACAGAATGGTAAGGCGCTCTAGTCTAAAGGAACTACCGTCTTTTCCATGGGAAATTATGATCAATTTAATTTCAGGGACAGACTGCCAGTGCTCAAGTCAGTTCATAATTCTAAGCAAGACATTCTCTCCCTATCTTCTTTCTCTTGGCAATAAGAACATCCTATAAACCTAATTATACAGAAAGTGTAGTTTTCAACTGAGAATCCTGTATGCGCAGAGACCTGAATAAATCTTATCAAAGATTCCAATTTTTCTCATAACTACAGGCTTGGCCTGATAAAATTGCAGGTTCATCAGAACTAGAGTAAAATGGATTTGAAAGAAATGAATCACAGAATCATAGAATCATTAGAATCTTGAGTTTTATTTAAAATACAGTCACCACTACTATGCAGAAGAGACCATGTTCAGACAGCAAAGCCTACTAACTGCAGCCACCAAAAAAAAAATAAAAATGCAGCAATTAATTTTCAAGCAAAGATTGTTTTCCTATTTACAGTTCAAAATGCTATCTAGAGAAAGTTAATCATCCCTGTGTTATTATATATCATGAGTCTATTAGCTATGAATGTTAGAAGAAATGTACAAAGTAGTGATTATTCAATCAACTGGAAAAAGATTTGGTTTCAAAAGGACATTTGAGAAAACAGAAGCAAATCACGGCTAATGAAGCTGGCCTTTACGTCTTGTTTTTTGTTTAAAAGCACGTATATTTAATTTGCACTGAGTTAAAGAAGCATCAAATTTAATTTTCCTACAACAAAACTGAAAAGAAACAAGATATTAAGCACATTAACAAATTTTGTTCCTTTTTCCTCTTTTTTTGGACAAAACCCCATGCCTTGAAACACAAATATTGCTGTGCTAAGCAATTATCCATAGATTGGAAATGAGTACATAATTATCTTTTTTTCACACTGCTTTTGATACTTGCTTTAAGTGCATATGTTTTAACTGGAAAATGTTCCTTCTCTGTGCTGTCTTCAACTCATGCATCAGTGAAGAATTTGCAGGCAGAAGTGACTGAAAAAATAATTTCAAAGTTTCCTGTGCTGCAACCGTAACTCTGGGTTAATTATACAGCAGCGGAAAGTGGAATGTCCAAGAAACTGTAATACCATTCTATGCTTCTGATTTAAAGAACCTGAATTTTACAGATTTTTCATAATAGGCTGCCATATGCTGGAACATTAATTTTTCAGCTATACCTTACAGTTCTTCTAGCACTGATATTGCAGTGCTGCTTTTCATAGGAACTGATGGAAGACTCCACAGGACATAGTATTTCAGAAAAACAAAAGCGGATTACTGTCCCTATTTAAGAAAGAAACGAGATCCAGTCAACAGTCAAATGTCAAACTATGTATCTGAGTAGTAGAAAAGGGCCAGGTAGAAAACCACACTCTGCTAGACATACTGAGAAGTTAGCTTACTCTTTCAAGAAACACTGCAAATGAAGTTGTATCTACAAAATCTTCATCTAAATTTACACAGAATTTTATACACCAACAGATGTGAGGCAAAGCATAACTACAGAAAATCATCAAGATACAAGATGGCTCAAAGGCCACTTAATGCACAGTTTAAAACACATAACCAAAAAAAAATTTGTAAGCTACTGATAAATTTCAGCATTTAAGTATGATAGAGAATGGAAATTTTTCACTTTTTCTTTTTTTTTTTTATTGGTCATCTGCTCAGCAAAGAAATAAAAATCTTCAGGGGTCTTTAAACCACAGGGTAAATGAATTTACTAAGTGAAAATAGGGAAGTACTAGGGTAAAACAGATTAGTAGTTACCTGCTATTTACCAGTAATTTCTTTCCTGAGATTTTCTATACACTTTATCGTAACCAGATTCTAACTTTTGAATGAAATTTTATTTACTTGAATCAAATTTTAACTTCATTTTAGCATATTTGAAGTAGCAACATGCACAACATTACAGTTATGAGTGAACCCTTCCAAGGAGATACCCAAAGCATGCTTTGAGTAAGCTTTCTCAGTGCCCAGGCTAATAAACAACTGAGCTAATAAGAGTCTTCAGGATGCAGCAGCAAGTTGATCGCTTCTTCCAAAACAAGCCCAGAAGTAACTCTTAATGGCACTGAGGCGGAAAATATTCACATACATTTGTAAAGTACTTCAATTAGTGATACTTGGTGCCTGACCCAAAACAATATAAAAAAAATCTTTCCAGGATTTTCTCCTTCCATGACACTGATCCAGAAACTTACTTTGCAAAGGCAGCTAGCTGCAACAGCTTTTAAATGAAGTTCAAAGGACATTTATTATTAAAAAAAAAAAAAGTAAAGAAACCCAAAGATCAACATGCAAATACATTAAATCAAACTGAAGCCAGAGAAAAGTAACATAGCTGAGATAAGCTTCCAATATGCCGGATGATACAACATGCATTCTGCATGCAAAAAAAAAGATATGTCCACATCTTCTGGAAAACAAATTCCGAATTAGATCTGATTTTGATGTTTGCAAATGAAGCTGCAGGCTTAGATGACTATCCAAATTAAAGAGATTAAATTAAACACAGTACATTTACAACATGAGGAAGTGGCAAAATAGATCTCAAGGGCCTTGAAGACACATTTGAAACAAACAGTTCTTGAGGCAACAATTCGTACACTGCTGCTCATAAAAAAAAAATCTAACTTGTTTTCCTCAGTGGAAGAACTGTTAGACCTAGAACTGTTTAGAAAAAAGTAAAAAGAAAAACATAACAACTAGAGCTTGTATTTAATATTTTACTGCATAACATAAAGCTGAACTATTTCCCAGGGCAGGGGTAACGGGTTCAAACTTAAACAGGGGAAGTTTAGATTGGATATAAGGAGGAAATTCTTTCCTGTAAGGGTGGTGAGGCACTGGAATGGGTTGCCCAGGGAGGTTGTGAATGCTCCATCCCTGGCAGTGTTCAAGACCAGGCTGGAGGAGGCCTTGGGTGATATGACTTAGCGTGACATGTCCCTACCTATGGCAGGGGGGTTGGAATTTGATGACCTTAAGGTCCTTGCCAACCCTAACTTTCTGTGATTCTATGATTGTTTCCTACAAGAGTGCCCCTTCAGAAGCATTTTTTTGTTCAAACTGACCATTGGTTGACTACAAACCAAAAAGGAACAAAATTAATAGTGGCTTTCTATCATTTTCCCATTCAAGTGGAAGCCAAGCAGTAATCTGTCATGGATCAGCACTTACTAGACATAAAATCAACATCTATTACTTGAAGATGTTTTCTGCTTATGCAGTGGGGAAAAAAAGTGACCTGGTGACACACAGAATCATAGCATAGTTAGGGTTGGAAAGACCTTAAGATCATCCAGTTCCAACCCCCCTACCATGGGCAGGGACACCTCACACTAAACCATCTCACGCAAGGCCTTGTCCAACCTGGTCTTGAACACTGCCAAGGATGGAGCATTCACAACCTCCCTGGGCAAATCATTCCAGTGCCTCACTACCCTAACAGGAAAGAATTTCCTCCTTATATCCAATCTAAACTTCCCCTGTTTAAGTTTTAACCAGTTACCCCTTGTCTTATCACTACAGTCCCTAATGAAGAGTCCCTCTCCAGCATCCCTATAGGCCCCCTTCAGATACTGGAAGGCTGCTATGAAGTCTCCATGCAGCCTTCTCTTCTCCAGGCTGAACAGCCCCAACTTTCTCAGCCTGTCTTCATACGGGAGGTGCTCCAGTCCCCTGATCATCCTCGTGGCCCTCCTCTGGACTTGTTCCAACACTTCCATGTCCTTTTGATGTTGAGGACACCAGAACTGCACACAATACTCCCGGTGAGGTCTCACAAGAACAGAGTAGAGGGGCAGGATCACCTCCTTCGACCTGCTGGTCATGCTCCGTTTGCTGCAGCCCAGGATACGGTTGGCTTTCTGGGCTGCGAGCGCACACTGAAGCTGGCTCATGTTCATTTTCTCATTGACCAACACCCCCAAGTCCTTCTCCGCAGGGCTGCTCTGAATCTCTTCTCTGCCCAAGCTGTAGCTGTGCATGGGATTGCTGCAACCCAGGTGTAGGACCTTGCACTTGGCATGGTTAAACTTCATGAGGTTGGCATCAGCCCACCTCGCAAGTGTGTCAAGGTCCCTCTGGATGGCATTCCTTCCCTCCAGGGTATCAACTGAACCAGGTTTTTGAGAGTTTTTTGGATTTTTTTTAACAGGAAACATGTGTTTAATCGTAGCTATGAATCAATAAAGATATGTTACAGCAACCCGTAAGAAAGGAAAATAAAGGTATGGCATACAGCAGTCCTTGCTTCTTTGAGTGCTTTCACACTAAATTGCTGTGGAGGAAAAAAGAGAAGGTAGACAGCTAGATGTATTTATGAATATTACACAGATCATTAAAAAACAGGAGGTCATGATTTTATCTGATCTAGTTAAACGATATGAGCAAACTGTGATTGTGATATTACAGAGCAATTTATTAATCTAAATGAACATCAAGCAGGTCATTCACTTGGGAAGGGTCGTAGATAAGACTATGAATCATACCAAATTAGATAAAATGAATGTATGTGCTATTCCGTTTGCTTTGTGCAAGCGAAACAATTTATTGCTTAGTTCACCCAGCCACAGCTGCTCAGAGAGAAATTCAGCCAAGAGTTAGTCTTTGGTTTTAGGATGCAGTTCTTCAGAATTTCAAAAATCAAAGCTTGTGATGCATAAGCTCCCAAGTTCATTTATATGAGCTCAGTGGCCAGTACTTCATACATGGTGTTCCTGCATAATGAGGGAATTCTGGAATTCTGAGTACTTATTTTAAGCTAGTCCTTGTAGTTCTGTTTCAAAGTGGAAAGATACTACTCAATGTACTTCTTTCCACTAGTATTAGGCAAAAAACGTAACTTATACAAAGAAAAATTAAGCAAATATGGTGGAACAAAGTAATCCAAAGGCAATCCTAACAAGAATCACTTAGCAAGTAACAGAAGATGAACAACATAAAAATAAAATCATTCATTTCTTCTTTCTTTCTCTTTTGGAAGAGTAAAGATGACTACATTATACTACCCACTAATCTCCCTTTTAAGTAAAACAATCACTTCAGATAATTCTAATTCTGCCTTGCCTACTATGCTATTATTTCCCCAGGTTGGGCACTGATTCTACGATCTTCATCAGGGACTGTAATGATAGGACAAGAGGTGATGAGTTTAAACATAAAAAGGAGATGTTCAGGTTGGATATAAGGAAGAATATATGCCTGACAAAGGCAGGCAGACAGCTTGGAGGAAGGCTGCAGAAAAGCAAGCAATCACTATCAGATATACCCTCATGACTTAGAATATAAGCACTCCTCTAGCACACACATCCCAGAAAGATAAACCAAGAGCCACAACTGCCAGTTAACAGTGAGGAGCTGAAACACAGCAGCATTTTTTATCTGCTCTGTATTTGCAGTGAGTTATGGAGCTGCACAGGCTAAGATGTCTTGACTGTGCCCTCCAACACTTAGATGGCTCAGGTACAGTCACACTGACTAACTCAGCTCTGTCTGAGCCCTTAAGGTTTTCACCAGCCTTTCATTCACCACAGTCAGATCTGCTTACTGACAGTATGAAAATGATGCATAAAATCCACATTCAAAAAAAAAACATCGAAGAATAAAGTGTTTCTGGCAATTACAAGACCTACAGCAGAAAACTGACAAACCATGCAAAGCCATTAGTGTGCTGAGAAAAAAAATCCTGTTCACTCTAAATGCTCAGTCTTGGCTCTTCAAGCTTACTATTAAATCAAAAAAAGCTTATTTTCATAATAATAATAATATAGTCTTCTGTTTTAGATTAACTGAGACAAATCTACTAAGGACATCAGTAAGACGGACTCTACCATCACTAAACTTACATGGATGTATTTCCTTTCTCTGTATCTTTCTGACTTGTGCAAATGTGTATCAGTTTCATCACAGACAGGTTTCTTACTCAGATATAATAAACTGCGTTTTAGAACAACCCTGAATGTCAGCCCGTCCACTGCCTTCAAAAAATTAAAGTGAGCTGACACATCTAAAACTTTCCCATTCTCAGAAAGATTGACTTCTGTTTCCTGGAGAAATGTAATGACTTCAAGGAAACAAAAGGTTGAAAGAGATGTCTTGCTACCACAATGAATGCCAGAGAACACTTCATCTACTTGTATGGAAATTCCTGGTTTAACACAGTGCTTCTGTCCCCAGGTGAAAACGTAAAACTGGACTGTTTCATTCTAAATTATGGCTGAGAATGTTCAGAAACTCACTCTTTTTTTGGCACAGTTAGGAAGACAGATCTTACAGAAGGACGCCCATCACGTATTTCAGACCATGGTCCAATTCTCAGAATCAGATGAGCCTTCACGGGACTTCCTGCTGTAGTGAGCAGCCAATCAAAATCCATGTCTGTGCTTACTCCCTCTCTAAACACAGGACACTTCTCTGAGAAATGCAAAAAAGCAGTGCTGGTCAATTCCTTTGCTATCTTAGAAACTCCAAAGCACATGAGAGCATTTCATGGCTCAGTCTCATAGCTTCATGATTTCTTCTGTTAACCTTATGTTTTAAATGGGAAAATTGATAAGTGACTACAGCATCCCATGCATAACAGCAAACCTTTCAGTAAAGCCTCAACCTGTTTTCTGCTCTGTTTTCTTGACAAAGCATGGCCTAAAACTGAAGGGGAAAGAAAAAAATAAAAAGTTCATAGGCAACCCACATGAACTCTTCCAGGTGATTAATATTAAATAAAGGGCTACGACAGCAAGTCTATCAAATATGCATCCTTATTACATATACATCCAAATCTGTCATGGTCTTGTCTGGCTGGAGATCTTCCTACTTCCCATCAGGAGTCAATGTACTGACAGCCTACCATTTTTATGTTAATTCTTAAAACTGCTGCCTCTCAAGGGCTGTTTATCCATGCGCTCTCCTCACCATAACCACAGATTTCTATGCAGGTAATAGGCAAAGATGGTAGCAACCGGACACAAGGCACTGAAGGCAAGTCAGTATTAGTGGGTTTCATTTTCTTTTTTTAAATCAGTTTCATGTTCAAATCACTTTTTAATTCAACACTGAGAGCAGCCGGTTCAGCCTTGGTTCGTGATCTACAGTTTTGTTCAGTCTTCCTAAAAACTTACGTATGTGAAGCCTGGCCAGTTATTCGGTGAGTTACACTATGTAGGCCGCTACATCTTGATCTGACTGAAGCAGAGATGAAAGCAGAGTAAGCAAGGGAGTGTAAACACCAGGACAGGGTAGCACTGGAGACACAGACTTCTCCTCTGGCATTGGTTACAGCAAGAGATGCTGCTCCCACACTGGGAGCTCTGATTCCTGGGAGCTTCTGCATCGAGCTGTTTTTCTGTTTGTCAGAGAAAAATAAAACTCTCCTAGACTGAGGCTACTTCACCTTAGTTTAAGATTTTGTATTTGATGGGTCTAAGTGTCTTGGTTTCTTTCAGACACTCCTGGGGGCTTCTTTTCCCCCGCCTGTACCTGAGCAGCAAGAACTCTAACGGAGGCGTGTTTGCGTCTGCATGGAGCAGCAACAAACAGCTCGAGAGGCTGAAAGCCGCCAGCTTCATCTGCGCTGGAGCTCTCACCAAAGCATCCGCCAAGCTGAACTACGACCAGCGGAACAGCACTCACGGAGAAAGTCAAGTGGTTGATGCAGGCAGCGGTGCCTCGGGAGCGATGCTCCCAACAGTGGCGCCAGCAGGCTGCTGCTGCCTCTCGCTGCGCTTACCGCGAGGCCCTGACACGCGTAAGGCAGGCGAGGCGCGCAAATCCTGTTACTGAGCTTGCAGCTCTATTTCCCTTGTTACTTCTTACCACGGCATTCCCGTACACAGCACCGCGACGGCCCCACAGCGCCCGCTCTGGTCTGGGTTGGGTTAGGTTAGGTTTGGTTTGTCTCTAAGGAAAACCACCTGCGTACTAACCCTGCGCGCACCGGGCAGCGGCACCCGCCGTTCCCGCCCCAGCCCTGCCGCGCGGGGGCATCTTGAAAGGAGCCCTGCCTGCACCGGCACAGACCCCCGCACTAGCAGAACCCCCACGGGAACAGGTATTCCCGCCTGGCGCGGGCAGGACGCGCAGGGCCGTGCCGGGGCGATGCGGGTGCCGGCAGCCCGCACTCACCCAGCAGCAGCAGCTTCAGCTCCCGGCGGACGTTCCGCTTGTCTGGGCGCAGCTGCCGCTCGGTTTCAGCGCTGATGCTCTGCGACTCCTTCTCCTCTTCAAAGGAACAGCCGGCCGTGGCCCCCGACTCCGACACGGCAGGGGAGCGGAGGAAAGCCGCGCCGTCCCGCCCCACCGCGGAGAGGGGCCCCGGGTCGGGACGGACACGTGGTTAATGTTTGCGGGCGCGGCCGGGCCCCTGCTCTGGCTGGGCGGGACCGATCCTCCCGCCGCGCAGGGAGCTGGGGTTGGAGAGACACCTGGCAGGAGGGCCCGGGGCAGGGGGAGAGGGGCGCCCGGCAGGCGGCAGAGCGTCGGGGCTAGCGGGAGCCGGCTGCTTAAAAACAGAACAGAAAACCCTCATAGACACTGAAAAGCCCCCAGAATAAAACCATCACCCGCAACCCCGCACACACCCGTTGGAGGAAGTCAGGAGGCGAGAGGGGCGACCTGAGAGGTTAAGTATCGTAAAACGCTGCATCTGGGGCTTGCTTTCTCTTTTCCCACCCGACATCCCAACAAGGATGGAAGCGTGAAAAGGAGGGGACATGCCTGCGGATGGCATTAGCTGGTTTTCATTTTAGAGGGCTTTTTGGAATTAGATGTATTTCACTCATTGCTTGCACGGTTGAATCTAGCATTTAACTGCTTTGTGTTTTGTAAGGAACACAGTCATGGGAAGTGGCATCTACGTCATGCCTGCAGTAGGAAAACTAGGGTCCTTCGGAGAAGCTACAAAGTAAGGCTGCTTCAGGTGCCCTGTGGAACTAGAAGAACTTTAAGGTCACTTCCCACCCAATGGTTTCCAATGTCCTGGAAGCCTACCATATCTCATGGTTAAGCCAATGGCTGCTTTGCTGCTTTTGCCTGCTGCAAGTATTTCAAGGTCTCTGGTAATACAGGTATATAGAAATTAGTGTTGTTATTATAAAAAGGCATGTTTGCTATTCATTGATATTAAAAGCACTGACGTATTACAGAACGTATTACAAACTATTACCATCCTCTGAGGACACAACTGAAAGCAAGGTGCTTGACTCGGTAGCGCTGAAGAGCTACATGGGCACTTGTACTAAAATTCCAAATTAGCTCCAGAGTGGTTGAGGTGGGAACTCCTTTCAGGACAGAGATCCTACAGCTGGAAAAAAAAAAAAAAAAGGTGTGGGTTTTTTTTTTTCAGTTCTGCACCTTCTTTTCTCTGTGCAGAATCATCTTCACAGCTATTTCAGGACGCATCTGCTAATGTAACCCTACATCGTACTCCATGTCCCAGAGTTTGAGACTCATTACAAATTTTCAAACTTAACAAGTTTTCAAAATGGTATTTATGACTTTCTAACTCTACTGAAATTCTGCAAAATAGCACATGGTTTTGAAATCTCTTTCTGAGTTCATTTCAGATGTAGAAAACCTTTTTATTGGTGGAATGGTTCTTTTTGGGGGGTTGTTTTTTTGGGGGGAGGTTTGTGGTTGATTTGTGGTTTGGTTATTTTTCAGGGGAGGACAAAGGAACACTTACTGTGCAGGAGCTAGATCATCAGGTTTATAATGACACTGTGTATGCATTAAGAATCAAACTATTAAAGTTTTTCTTGTCTCAGCCTTCCTTTCTCTGTGCCTGTGTTCAAAGTTTCCTTGGAGTTTACTCTGTCATCCCGATATAATTTTTTTTCTAAAGAAAACAAACCTTGGAACGATACTTGAACTTCTGAACTTGCAGAGTTTCAAATGCATTTAATACCAAGCAACCTTTTGACTCAAAGTTTATGCTACAGTGATAGGTGAAACCATAAGACAATAGCAAGATAAGCAAATATTTATCTAAAAACCATAAGTGGTTGGTTTGTTGATTTCTTCCCCATAGGCAGATGCATGTGAATTTTCTAAAATCAGAGCTTAGTATTTCCAGTCCATGGAAAACAATTGTCTCCACCTTTACCAATTAAATCTCAAGAGCAATTATAAAGGAGTTGCTTCATAATTTGAAAGCTAAATATTTTTGTACTTTTTAGTGATAATAACTTTTTAGAATACCTTACTGACATAAGAAAGTATGCAGGCAGGTTTCAAAGGAGTCAGGATCGTCTGAGTTTGCTGATCCTGCAGTTTCATACAAATGTGGCTGTTCTGTGAATAGTTTTATTAACTGCTAATGCAAGTAAATATTTGCCTTGTCTAATAGTATTTGATTTCCAGTGCATACAGTTTGAGATAAGTATCAGAATCGTTTTGTTGTTTTTTTTTTTGTGAATGACAGAAAGGTGTACACAGCAGTACAATTCCCACTACCCTAACAACTTTGAAAATTCACATCATATCTGTTCATACATTAGGGTTGGCTCTCCAAGGGAAAAAAATCAAAAGTCAAAATTTATTCTTACTGTATATCTCTAATCTTTATTAGCATTATTCAAAAGCAGAAAAAAGCACCAACAGATGCTTATTTTTCCTCCATGGTTCTGCAGGAGTACATCAGCTCACTTAAGAAGGATCAATAAAAAGTGCTTTTTCAATGGAGGAGAGCCGCAATTCCCTCCTCAGTGATTCTGTAACCACAACAACAAAACATCATAATGCAGCAGCCAAAGGAAGGGAGAGGAAAAGGGAAGCTACACAGATTCCCATCTCTTATGAGTAGCAGGGTTAGGCTTTTAGATGAGGGTTTTTTTGTGTGCATCACACAGTTGCATTCTAAACAATTTCTCAGTAACTGTGGAGTTCCGTACCTGTACAATTTTTTAAAAGGCTGAAGAACTCTTCCCAACATATTACACTGAATTTCATCTATTTCTTCATCTGAGAACAAGTCAATATAATGTAGGCAATCGTTTGGGCAATTTATTCCTGGAACTAACTTTTATGTGGTATGCATAAGCTTTCTTCCAATCACCAATACTATTTCTTCTAGCTTACTTTTTGCTTTCTTGAATAAACCTGCACTAGTTATGGTTTGATTATCCAGCAGCTGAGTAATAGAATTGTGCAGATTATAAGGCTTTCAGTATTTTTTGCTAAGGGCTCCTGAGGGCTTTGTTTATCAAAAATGCTGCTACATCTCTCTTAGTGCAGCTGAAAAGACATAAAACTACTCAAAATACCTTGAAACCACTTTTGTCTGTAGCAGCCTCTAGGCTTTATGAAAAGCTACACTCTAAGGCTGTGCAGAGCATTAAGACCTAATGGTATTTAATTATTAGCTCCCAGCACATTTCCCTTTAACTCTACTGCCTGATTGACATTAACCAGATATGCCCACTCCTGCAGATGCAGGCATATGAGCTCCTAGCGATCTTGAGGAGGCTGCCAAAACCAAAGCAGCTTGTAAAAGGGTGGTGTCTGTATGGTTTTTCTTGAGAGCTGGTTACAATATAAATGTCAGTGGTGAAAATTCTGCCCTCAGCTAAAAAGGTGTATGGTTTCCTAAGAGTAAGTTCGAGATTTTAAAAAATTTGGAGAGATATAAAAATGCCTGGAACTCAAAACATCTGATAGTCTGACATGTCCATATTGCTGAAAAGCAGCTGAAAAGGTTGTGCTTGCATGCAATTGGGAAAAGTTCTAAATCACTCCTTTTTGTTAATTGGGGTAGTTATATTTGACCTCATAGAGGATACTCAGAAGTAATTTTCAGTGACTATCTTGTAACATCATAAATCAGGTACAGGTACTTCCTTCTTTCTTCTGCTTGTGTGAAAGACACACATACACTGCTTTCTTTTCCTTATCAGATTTTCATTGTTGTTATGCTTCCTTACAAGTGAACGTCATCTTCAAATCAGGAGGGTACCAACTGAAAAAAAACCAAGAAACAGTGCTCTGTAACAACCAGGAAGAGAGTGGATATTGTGGTTTTAGGCAGGGGTAGGAACCTGGAAAGCAGCTGCAGCAGGAGAAACTTTTAGATATTTCGTAATGATATATTTTATTATGTGCTTTACATGGAAGTAGTAGCTTGAATCAAAATGGCAGTAAGTATAATAAGTTCTACAGAAGCAGGGCAGATTATGCTTTAGGAAGAACATGACCAAAACTGTATCAATGTAGGTTCAATGAGGGAAGTAACTTCTGTTTTTCTGTTGTTAAAAGTAGTTGTATTTCAATGGCTTACAGTGGCTTTTGGGGTATTGCTGATATGGAGAGAGAACTTCAAGGCAGAAGACTTCATATTTCAGTTTTACTCCTAAACTACATATATGCTTTTCCTTAACTCTTTCTAGCTAAGAATATGTTCTTACCTACTACAGAGCAACAGCAGTGGTAGAAGAGCATTGGAACTTATGTCATTCACTCAAAAACTATGTAAAAATGAGAAATTGGTGCTTTTTCTGGGCCTTCATAGAGCATGGTTGTTTTAATCTGTGAAAAATGAAAACGGATTTTTATTTGGTAGTGGTTTATATTTGCTTTTCTTAGGATTAAACAACTATGTAGGATACAGAGATTCAAAGAGAAACAGACCCCAAACGTTACGCATATTTCAAAATTGGGAGATTAAAATAAACTCAATTTTGCACTAACAGTCATGTGTGGCTTTCTCTTTAGGGTGGGTGGTTGAGTTCCTGTTTGTTTTGTTATTTTACACAGTGATAAAGTTTCCAGCTAACTTGTTTATTTTCTTTGCCAAGCTGTGTACTTTGTGCATGTCATTGCTCAGTAACTCACAGTAGCTGCACTCCTTAAAAGGAATAGATCCAGAGAAACTTTCTTACTGGCCCAAACAAGTTTGATAGGTTCAATGACCGCAAATACTGGCGCAGTGAAAAATATCCCAGAGTCAACCACCTTCCAAGTACACATTATTTAATATACTCTTACCCTTCAACAGAAAAGCCTGGACTAAAGGATGCTAATTTAAGTGGCAGCTAGAAAGTGAACAAGCTATTGGATAAAAATCACAAACTAGTCTAATTCTCAAAAGACAAAACTGATCCTTGCAGTAGGAATACTTTGAGAACAACCAGTAGCAGGGGTAGCTCAGGTTTCTTTCTAACAGGTGTCTGAGACTTATCATAGCCAAGTTTTGATAGTTTAATTGCGTGGTAGGCTAATCTCAATCTTTTCAGTGTGATGTTACCCATTGTACTAATACTGCTTACAACCAAAACCCGATGAGAATAAAACTCCTGAGAGAAATAAAAAAGACATTAAGCAAAATAAGCAAATGAGGAAGCAAAGGGATTTTCAGATTGTTGTTTATGTAAGAGGAAGGGTAAGAGAAAAACTCCTCTCTTAAATTGTAAAGATTTGGCCACATAGTAGAATTTTCCTGATTCCACATGTGTGCTGCTGTTAAGATTTGCTAGTATTGTTTTGTAAAGTCTTACGGTGTGTAGGATTAAAGGAGCTAATGCACATTTAACTACAAGCCTGCATTCCTATTTTATAAGGAAAGAAATCCCATATTTTTACAATTAAAACTACTAGATAGAACTAATACTAAATAGAATTAATGTTACATAAATGTTTCATTATCTGTGGCAGATTTAAACCCACCATCTCTTGCTACGGTGATGAGGCCTAACAGCAGTCTTTAAATTCTGTCATGTTCAAGTATTTCACGGTGCTGATAAAAACACATTAAATAACTGCAGCTTTAAAGAGAGACTTAGAAATATATTGAATTAAAAGATGTTTTGGAAAAAAATATATGTGCCTGTTGCTGCCGTATACACTGGTTTTGCATTTTTGTATTATCTAACCCTAACCCTAAACTTCACTTAAAATAATGCATTATTTCCCAGAAAAGTCTGTTCAGATGGACTGTTTTTACTTCCCGTCCTCCACAACCCCTATCTGAAAGGCAAGACAACCAGTGAATCCATTCTGACTGGGTCACACTGCAACTGTGGCAGAGCTGGAAGAGGCAGCCTGATTATATCACTTCTTGTGCTGTTCAGTTTATCATAAAGCATTTAGGAACATTCAGGTTTTGAATGTTTTTGAAAATTTATCAGGTGTTTACTTGTGCTGTCTGATGTGCGTGTTTAATTAATCAAACTACAGCTGACGGTAGCACAACAGCAGAACTGTAACAATCTTCTGGTATTTCTTTTAGAGTTCATGCTTTATTAAAATTTTACCTCAAATAAAACAAGACCTCCTCAGAAGTTTTGGCTGCAAGTTATCTGGGCCTGTTTTAATTCCTGCTCAGTATTATTAACAATTATCCCTAGTTACTAATGGGTTAGAAATACTTAACCACACCCACGTGGCAGCAGCTCACAATGTTCTCTTTAGGCATATAGCAGATGATAGCATCTGATATGCCTGCTGCATAATTTCTTCATCCTTGTGTTTTACCATTTGATTTAAAACCACAAAGGGCCTCTAATATTGCTAATATACTTTAATGTACTGTAAAACATTTGCCTTTTTAGCATCACTTATCCTTAAGAGCTTTCCCTTCCCTTTGCTATTAAGTCAAGATGAACCTTTAGCCCAATCTTTGTTGTTATGGAATATCTTTTTCTTGATGTAATACATTTAAAATTGTGTTTTTTCTTTGCAGTGCTCTGTGCTTATTTTTATTCCGTATGTCACTCCTAATATTTCCTAGCTTTGGTCAAGTGTCACATTTGAAGTATCAGGTACATAGATTAATTCCAGGAACTCTTTTGACTATAATAAATGCAGGGACCTGGGGTTGTTTATTATAGAGAAGAGAAGGCTCAGGGGGGACCTTATCACTCTCTACAACTACCTGAAAGGAGGTTGTAGTGAGGGGGGGGGTTGGTCTTTTCTCACAGACAACAAGTGACAGGACAAGAAGTAACAGCCTCAAGTTGTGCCAGGGGAGGTTTAGATTGGATATTGGGAAAATTTATTCTCCAAAAGGGTTGTCAAGCATTAAGACAGGCTGCCCAGGGAAGTGGTTTGAGTGACCATCCCTGCATGTATTTTAAAAAATATAGTATCTATGTGCACTGAATGAAAACCACATAAAATATTGGGAAAAGGGTTGAAATCCTGCCTTTAGCATGTGAGTTACATAGAAAGTGGTAAGCATGAATTAATGTGGTTGACATTATTAAGATGAAAGGGAAAGGCCTAGAGCTTGCAATACAGTTCAATAGCTGTAAACAGATTTTTTCAAAGGTGAATGCTGCCTTTTATAAATACACAGCCTGCTCTCTAAAAGACCATTGATGAATTTAAGATCAGACATTCACCATGTGGAGATCTGCAAACCAGGCAGTGGAAATAGAGCAGATAATTGTTTACCCATTTGAATTATCGCAAGACTGAGAAACATTAATGAAGACAGGCTTTTGGATTCCTTTAGCTGAAACAAATGAAGAAAAATAATCTGGGAAATTAGTAACAAAGTTTCTCAAAATATTTGAAGTAGATATTCAAGAAGAATTAGACATGATATGTCCAAAAAAGTTTGCCTTAAAAAATTAAAATAGACACATAGAAGTTACTAAAATATACATTGATTATTTTGTGTGGAAAATGTTAGGGCTTCTGATAATGTCAGCAGCAATGCCAACTCCTGTCCTTGTTTGTTCATTCTGGGAGGAAAATAACTGAAATCCTCTAGTGGAAAAAAAAAATAAATCAGCTGGGAGGGAACTGGATTATCAAAAGTTACAAAAAATGGTTTTTGCTTAAGGGCACAAAGCCACTGCTCAGTAGACTTTATCATCGTCAAGCTCCTGTTAATGAACTCCACAGCTCGGTTTGTAGGTCTGCTATCATGAATATCATTAATGCAATTCTGGTCTTAGCCTGGGTTTGATTAAAAGGGATCTGAAAGGGGAACACTAATTTTAATGCACAAGCATGGAGGAATGAGGCCTTTCTCCTATAATATTGCATGTAAAATATTTGAACCATGCCATTTTAGAATTACTGCTACTGTTTTGTTTCTCTTGCGTTGACCTACCACTTCTAAAGTTAACACCTATTCCTACTATTAAATTATCATAGAATTGCAGAACC
Organism: Pezoporus wallicus; assembly: GCF_028554395.1. NCBI lineage: Eukaryota > Metazoa > Chordata > Aves > Psittaciformes > Psittacidae > Pezoporus > Pezoporus wallicus. Next base: position 1,075,020 of record NW_026636901.1, on the reverse strand, counting down.
ATAGAATGGTTTGGGTTGGAAGGGACCTTACAGATCATCCAGTTCCAATCCCCTGCCATGAGTAGGGACACCTTCCACTAGACCAGGCTGCTCAAAGCCCTGTCCAACCTGGCCTTGAACACTCCAAGAGATAGGGTATCCACATCTCTGGGCAACCTGTGCCAGCACCTCACCACCCTCACAGTAAAGAGCTGCTTCTTAATTTCTGATCTGTATCTAGCCTCTTTAATTTTAAACCTGTTACCACTCATCCTCTTGCTACACTCACTGGTAAATGGCATTCCTAATATTTCCCGTAGGCCCCCTTTAGGTACTGGAAGACTTCTACAGTGTGGAGACAGTGTTCTCACAGGAGAATGCATAATTGGTACATAAACTCTGAATAATCCTGAAAGATACAGCAAGGCCATGAGAGGCCCAAAGAAGCTTAAGCAAGCAAGATAAGAAGAAGCTGGAATTCACTGAGTTAATGAGAACTGTGGACTGTTGGCAAGCTTTCGAGGTCAAGTTCTCACACCTGTGCTTAACCAATTATATGTTAGTCACTAAGGGTCTTCAAGACATGTATCCAATCATAATATGGCAAATCACTGTAAGTGCATGTAAAAAATAGTATATAAGGAGTTAAGGCTTTGTAATAAATTTGGCAATCGCTTGATCACATTGATCGTCTACTGCATTGTTCGTGACTCCCGCGTCAACACTACAGGGTGTCTCTGGAGCCTTCTTCAGGCTGAATAAGCACAACACTCTCAGCCTTTCTCCATAGGAGAGATGCTCCAGCCCCTTAATCATCTTCATGGCCCTCCTCTGGACCAACCCAAACAAGTCTGTGCCCTTCTTGTGTTGAGGCCCAGAGCTGAACCCTCTACTGCAGTTGGGGTCACACAAGAGTGGACTAGAGGGGGAGAATTACCTCTCTCAGTCTGCTGGTCACACTCCTTTTGATGCAGCTCAGGATACAGCTGACTTTCTGAAATTATTTTTTTAGTGTAAACTAAGTAGAACTTATAAAAATCATGGCCTTATATGCAAAAGTGATTTTTTATTTTCCCTGTTCCTTGGCAGGAATGTATTAAATTCAGCTGTAATCAAGTCTGTCACTTCTGTTCAGAACTGTAGTCTTTCCGTTTCTGGAAATACTTCATTCCAGCACACCTTTCACTCTGTTCCAACAGCAATCTTAATATCTATAGTCAACAAATCAAACCATTGTGAATGCAGCTTATGGCATGTTCCCAGGACCTGCGTCCATGCTCCTGACTCATTCTGATTTTGCAAGAACCGCTTTCCGCTACTTTCAGTAGGCAAAATACATTGACGTGGTGGCATTCAGAAACTTGAGATTTATTTAAAAAGGATTGAAAGAATTGAGGCAGATAGATGATCAGAAGACACTTCCAGGTCTGACAGAGGACTCAGTAGTGATTGAAGAGGTCAGAATGAGACACAGATGTATGAAAGGTCTAAGGTGGTAAAACATTTTACCACAGTATTTATTAGAGCTGCACAAAGTTTGGGATGTCATTTTGGTGTGTCGGTGCTAGAACTAGGAAGCCACTGGCACTCTGCCTATATTTTACATAATGAACTTTCCTGTGAGACTCATTTATTCTCATACCTCTGTCCCTTATCATTTGCTGACACATTTCCTCGTGAGTGTGACTTTTCAAGTACTGCAGATAAACTAAATACACTTGTGACATCAGGCACTTTACTGAATAAAGGCCTGCATTTGATTTCCAGGTCTGATCTATCACAGAGAAGAAACCCTTGCTCCTCTTGACCTATTGTAGACTTAACTTGCATTTCACATAAATAATGATGTTAGAGCAAAAATCTTGACCCTACTTTTCCTTATATCTTCTGCTTTCAAACTGTAAACATTTATTTAAAAACTCTGAATTCAGTAGTGCAGGAACCTGAAACATACACAGTTTTACTGTGTTATCTAAAATGTAAAAAATAAATTCAGTGGCCCAGGTTGTGAAAGGCAGTGAAATGACAGTTTGTGATGTGTTGTCCATGAACTTACTAACACATGCATGGAGAAACTTTGGTTGAAGGAATATCTACAGGCTATGCACATATCCCACCTCCCCTCATTTGTGATTTGGGTTATATGAAGGATAGCATACATCATATGTTAAGGGATGAACATGCATGCATGTTCTTCATAACCTGAATTATCTTGGATTACTGGCAAAGTACCATGTTTCTTGTAGTCACACATACGGCCACATTGAGCAACTCAAAAAAATCACTTCTGCCATGTTGATAATAACTCGAAGATAGGTTTTAAGCGTCCGTAAGACTGGATGGCAACCAGGGACTTCTTTGTTGGATGCAACAGACAAGAAGCTGTCTGCCAGATGTGCTGTAGACCTAAGGTCACTGTAGTTGAGACCTCTGGATGGGGATGGATGGTAACTAAGAAATGTACCTAGCTGAAAAATAAGTCCACTTTTTGAGGTTGGTCTGCCTAGCGGAATCCCATTTCAGGAGCTGAGGCACTCACTCCTTACTGGACAGAGCTATAAAATGCAGAGGCTGAAAAGCGTAACCTTTTTGGGTGAAATGGCAGCAGTTAGGTTGGTTCCAAGTTAGCTAAAGTCACCTTCAGCACTTCTCCTCAAGAACACAGTGGGGAATTACATTGTGCTACTGAGAAGCAAAGAAAGCCTTTTTAGAAAACAGGAAGTTGCAGTTGGAGAGTTAGTTAGCCAGTCAGTCAGACCCTTTTGTAGGGAGACTGTACAGAAACACTACACTGATACACTCGCTGTACAGTTAAGATACTCCTGCAGCCTATGCATCCTCAAAATGGGTCCACATGTGGAAGTAATACATTATAGGAACTGAGGAAGCAGAATATTGTTTTAAATTAGTTAAAGAGTCAGTCTCTGTGGGAGTGTTTATCAGTAATTTTTGGAAGACTGAAGCAGATACTAAGAAAGCATGAAAGTGTAACTGTGCAAGGCAGGTTCTCAGATATGTGTGGTGCTCTAAATCTATTAAAATGTATAGATTTTTAATATTCTGACCTTAGCAACAAAATATAAAAAAGGGGTTTTCTCTTTAAATAACAAATTTAATCAAAATGCATCTTGCTAACTTTACCAAGAAATGCCTTTCTTGATCTATTTATGAGAAATAGATGCTTCTTTAACTCCTACATCTTTAGAACCCTGGTGGTTTACATAGTTATTTTTCTGACAGGAACAAAACCCTTTGTATTTCTGTCATGATTCTTCATCATCCTGGTAGATGACCACCTTCGGTTTTGTTTGGAAAAGTGACTGACATACCACTCACTTGCCAACTACTCATGAAATTTTAAAATTCCTCAACATTTAATCTGTGCCCACTGAGCACAGGCAGAATTTGTGAAAAAAAAAGTACCAAAGAAGAGGGCAAGGCCTGGAATAACATCCATAGCAGCATGTTTCATTTACTTTTCGTAGGCATTCAGTATTTTTGGTACTTTAAGTAGAAATATTCATCCCCACAAAGGAGTCCATGCAGTTCCAGCAGAAATGCGAAAATACCTTTGGCATTCGAATTTCATAAATATAAACTGCTGAGAATTTCAGGAGAAGCCTGTTGTGCACAGCAATGGTCAAGGGCTTTTGTGGATGACTCATTAGGAGGCATGTAAGCTATTTGGTTTATTACAGTATGTTTTCTCTGTAGACAAAATGAACTGCACTTCTGTAAAGCTACCTGGTTATGGCTTTGCTCATTGTGAAATTGCAGCAGATCTGCCAGTACTGATCTCCAAACTCTTTGGATAATCATAATAAATTGCAGTCCTCAAATCCTGGACTCAAGACTAGATGTTTGGATTTCTACCTCAACAAAGAGGGAAGCAAAGGCACAAAATCACCATATGTACTTCAGGGGACCACACTAATCCTAGAACTGTGATACACATTCTCCATTATCTCTCACAGGCAAAAAATGATGCTCATCCTGAGGTTAAGCAACAGTAAGGGTAGGCTTATGAAGTCAGTGACAAGGCACTTATGTGTCAGAATTTCAGCACTGACTACTGCGAATGATAAATGCAAGTCATTTGCTTGAACACTAGTCCAGGGAGGATGGAAATTCAATGAAGAAACGGAGAGCATTTTTTGTTTGTTTTTCTGAATTTGATATTGAGATGTGCTGTGACCCTGTAACTAACACGTAAGTTTTGGAAAAGTGCAAACCCTTTGCCAATGGCAAGTCTTGCATGGGAAGTACATAAAATCTCTAGGATCTGCTAAGTGCTTGTTTGTTTTTACAGTATTTACTGTGACAGTGTTTGCTTTGCTAGAACATGGATGATGAAAAAAAGTCTTATTTCTTTGGTAGATAAATAATTCCCACCCTATTACCATTTTTCTAGGAACACAAATGCAACTTTGTAGTAAATGCTAAGAAATTTGGTTGAAGTTGCTTAAAAAATAATTGATCAATTAGTTCCAAATTTATTCAGTATAGTTCTGAAAAATTAAAAGTTAAAAATCAATACATATAATATTAACACCAAAGACATTGAGAAGAACATCTGAAATTTTTAATATACCAAATGGTGAGATTTAAATGATGAAATATACAACAGAATTTGAGAAAAATGTATGTTCCAACTATTTCTGTTTTCAGACATTCACAAGATACTTTCAGTCTCTTGACCACATGCTACTTTAGCATCCAGGATTTTCTCATCATCACTGGAGTCTGTGAAAACCCAATATCCTTCAGCCCCTAGAACAACCATCACTGCACTTAAGACATAAGATATGATGAAACTCAGGCTTTTGTAAAAAACACTTTTAAAATAAACTTCTATTTAAAGAAAAATAAAAACAACAAACAGAACACAACGTCTACTTTTCATTAAAGCCTGTGAAATTACAACAGTTTTACAATACCTTTCTGGAAATTCTTTAAATAGGTAAGCATTATATGTAAAACTTTGGCATTCTCAGACATAAAATGCCTGATATGCTTGCTATGCCATAGAAATGTGCATGTACGTACAGAAAAATGACTTGTGTTCGTACCTGTCTGTGATGAAAGATGTAAAATTACGTAACCTGGCATCAGCTTGTGTTAAATTCTTCATTTATATATGCCACTTCCTAAGTGTCACAGCTCCTGCACTTATAGCTAGATAGTATATGGTTTTACAGATACATTCTAAAATTGTGTTTTAATGACAGCCTCAAAATCTTGGAAAAATGCCTCAGATTTTACTTTTTTGTATTTTTGAAAGAGTTTGTATGAAGTGGTATGATGATTTCCACATTGCTATTTTCTCAGTGTACTTTTGGCCCAAGCATTATGTAGTTACTGAATTAGTATTCCACAAAAAGAAACTCCTCCCACATCAGTAACTTTAGTGTGTGGATACTTCACAGTCTAGTGTCCTGCTTGTTCTCCCTGTAGCTCTTAGTACATTGTTAATGGCAGTCTATCTTCAATCACTTCTTTGCTGGATACTTGAGAAATTGTGAACTTGAAACCAACTTTTACAGTATCAGTAAAGGCATCTTCCTTAAGTACAAGGGCACCACCAGACATTACAGGCTTGATGCTTTAATTACACGCTCAAGATTAAAACAAGTGATCACATTCATAAACCTATTGCCCTGTTGAGAGCTCAAAAGACTACTGAAAACTGTTGCCTGGAGTGAGGGTGCAGGACATTGATAGGCTTCCTGGTTCCCTTGGAAGTTGATTTTTTAAATTAAAATGAGAGAGAAATAGAGGGGAAAACCAGAAAGTGGGTAAGGTGTATCTGTAGTAGAGAAATGTATTTTAGTAAAGAACAGCAGAAGTGCTCGTGCTTCGAATGCTGACACATCAGATGCCAAACCTTTCTGGTAAAATTTGTACCCTTTGGGACCCTGGGTTCACAGGTGGCACAGAAACAGCAGTGTACTATGTGGGAATTTCCGTCTATTCCCATTTTGAAATAATGCCACATTAGCCTGAATCAGTCTGCTCCAGACTGTTGGTGGTGATAGCAATACACTTTACACTAATGCTTTTACCTCTGTTACTTACAGATCTTAAACTAGCAAATTTATGGGGATTGGGAAGTATCAGATGACCAACTCTAACAGAAGCCTCCTCTAAGAAGCAGCTTTCTTCTTCACAGCTCTCAGTAGAGTCAAATTTTTACTCCAAGACCTCCAAGCAGACAAGCGGATCTATTTTCCTTTTACTAACACATATTTAGGACAGAATTACTGAAAGCAAAGACTAAAATAGGGTGAATAGATTGCAGAAAATGAAGTCTGCAGCAGCTAAACTTGTCTGCCATTTCATTAATTTCTGCTGGCAGAGACCTGACTTTTTGCTTGTTGTGCAACAGGAGACTAAATAAACGTCACACAGCTCTCTAAAATAGCAAACCAGGGCATACAGTGGTGGAGAGCTGGGGAAAGGAATTCACATTCTGGTTTTGTAGCCTAATGTAACCCAACTGTTATTTCATATTTCCACCAGAACAACTGAAGAGTGAAGAAATAAAAAGATCATCTGCTAGGCTACTCAAGTCACAATAATATTTTCTAGTGCTAAGACATATTATAGTGATATTACTGATTTATGTGTTGAAAGATCATTATGCAAGGGAAGCATCCAATTTGATTATGTTTATGTCTGGCCTTTTGCCTCTCAATTACATTCATGTTGCTTGACTTCAGGTAATGTCAGATCAAATATTGAAGTTCTAAAGTACCCAAAGAAAAACCTTAATGATGGATTTCAACATGGCAATTTCTTGAGGTAAAATAAATCAGGTCCTATCAGTAACTGTGAACATTCTCTAAGACATGCTGAGAAAGGCAGTAATCAAGCTAGTGATACAAAACATCGTTCTGCCATTCCAAAATCAGCATTAGGATAAACCAAATATTCTACAGCCTGTGATAACAAATTTATTAACCTCTAGTATACACTAGTCACAGTTGTGCACAGTTAACTGGCAGTTGTTGGGAGACTCCAGATACTTTGAGAGAAATGGAATTTTATTTTTAGGGAGAGAGTGATTCCTCTTTATAACAGATGTATAAAAGTGCAACGTCTTAACTATTTACTGCATGCAAGTCGTCTTTGTTAGCATCATACAATCTTATGCAGTAACTTATCTCTGCAAGAATACATTTGAACTCATCATTCAATTAATGCTTCTCTTTAGTTGAGTGCCAGCCTGATCACTGCATTAACCACCTCATAGAGGAATGTAGGATAAAATTTTCAGTAACTTCTTGGCAAACACAGTTCTCTATTGGCAAGGCAAATTAAGATACTAAGATGGGCACTTTGGCCCAGTTTGGTGCATGTCAGCCTACTATATCCTTCAGTTGACTGTATCACAACTATAGTGTTAGTTTTGTATTCTGAAATGCGTGTCTACAAGGCTAACTGGATCTGTCCCTGATTACAGGAACTTTCTGAAGTTGTTCACGATTTAATTCAGCCAGTATGATCAGTTCAGTATGATACCCAGAACTGAATCTGATGTGTCAAGCAACCTTCTCTTTATGGCAAACAGGATAAAGGAAAGATACAGAAAAATAATCAGAACAAAACTGCAGAAGGAACATAAGATCAAGCAAAAAGTGCAGCCTTCTTCAGCTGTATTACACTTCATCAATTGTTCAATTTTAGCAGACCAATTTACATTTAATTCATAAAGATCAGAAAGTATTTCAGAGTGGACACACATAAAGCAGTACTGTAAAAATATTTCCTTTCAATGGCAGCAAGCAATCAGTCTGGTAAGACAAGTGTGCATGGAGAAGGAAAGAGTGCTTTGGACAAGGACACTAAACCTTTAATGTCATGCACAGTGACATGGCATTTTAAACATCTAAAGAGGAAGATGATTTCTTCCTTCCCTCCCCCCACTTTTTTTAAGGTCTTACTGGAAACAAACAAGAACTATTTGTTTTTCTGAGAGATGAAAGCCCAGTTCTTGTACTTCTCCGCCCCTAACACAAAGCCGAATTGGCTGAAACCTCTGAAGATTAGACCAAATGAGCCAAGCAATAGCAAAAATTAGTGGGGTTTTACACTCAGTTTATTGGCTGGACAAGTGGCAAGACTGACATAGAGGGAAAACCCAGGGCAGCTGAGAACTGGGACGTGAGAAGGTCTTTGAGGCTAATTCCTTCTGTAGTAATGAGATATAAGAAGAGATTACTTGCCTTGATACCAGGTACTGACAACAGATGCGTTCCTGAGGAGCTGGCAGCTGTGTAATTTATGGCAGCCTAAAAGTACTCTGGAACTCACAGGGTTTTGGGACAGTATCTTACAAAGCGGTTGGCAATCAGGTGATGAAATCATAGTATGTGATGTAAGGTTTTATCACAACTACACACAATGTATCACACAGATACAGTTTCTACATCTATTTCATGACCTAAAGATCACCACTTACACTGTATTTTTGTTGACATTATCTTCACTGAGACATAAAGTAAGTCCTTCCTCACTGATCCCTCCCCTTTATCCTCTGCAACAGCAAAATAAAATCAGGAACCATTAACTCAAGTCCTTGCTTAAGCAAACTGTTTGGACTTCAGCAATCTTACTTAAAACTGTTGCAATCACATAACGAAGAACAAACTAATTTTTGCAACTGACCTGAAATTCTATTTCTTCAATAATGAAGATTTGAGATCCACTGACTGCTGATCAGATACAAGACATGAAAAGCAACATGCAGGCATCTTTCCGTAATTCCTATCATGACATAGGTGAACATAAAAATCAAAGTCTGTTTTTGCAGTACTACTGCAAACAGGCAAAATGCTTCAGAAATTCACCTTGCCACCTACAAATTCTGAAAGTTTTCTATTAGTGAGATACAGGTTATTATTTCTTTCCCCTCATGCTTCCAAGTTTCCACTGTAAACAAATCAAAACCCCCCTTCTACTAATGCCGTCTCCACTGTAACAAATCTTACATGTTTTGAACGTTCTGACTGTAATCTTCTGGAAAATTTAATATTTAGACAATGATGGCAGAGCATGTGTAATTAAAAAGTAATAATGGAATAATACATCCATCCAACATTTATCATAATAAGCATTATGGGAGAACAATAAGCCCAAATAATGTTTCAGAAAAGCTAAATTTCAAGGAATTAAGATACTATAGTACGAAGTTATGGCCAAAAATACTGTATTTTTAAACAGCAATATTTTTGAGGGGCAGTAACTGTACAATATTAGTTTTCAAAAACCCTATTTCTGTCCCTCAAACAGCACACAATACATGCATTTAAATGACACTTTAAGAACAGCAAATATGATCTTTATTTTTAAATACTGTTTAAAAACATATCTGACACCCCACCCTGAAGAAAAAAAAACTGGTCAAATAAGGATTTCCTGTAGCACAGTAAATGAGGAATTCAGCAACAGACTTCATCTTAGACTATTTTGAGAGAAAAAACTCAAACCTAACAGATTTACAGTAAGATTGACCTGGCTGACTTTCCATTTTTCACACTGTACTCAAAATCTCCCTCTACTCCATTCTTCTGTGCAGCATGGCTACCATCAAAAAGCTTAAGGGAAACTTACAGTAAAATCCCTTTACCTAGCTAAAGAGTGAGCCTCAATGCATTGTTTACAGAAATGTTTCTGGTTTGACTGATGAAACTCAAAACGTTATGGCTAACCAAGAGCCAAGAAAGAGGAAATATCAGTAGCTCCTCTTAAAACTAAACATATGGTTTTGCAAGATCCCCACTAAACTCACAAACTGGACAGGGACAGATGGCTTTACATGTTTAATGCATTTTAGAATTTATGGTTTATGTCAGAAGAGGGACTGTATTTACAAAAGTGTGAATTTCTAAAAACCATAGTTAATTACCTACACCACGACATTTTAACTTCCTAACTTATGACAGCCTCCCTAAAACATTTACTCTACTGGTCTCTTAGCTAGAGGTAGGTCATTTTTAGGCCTTGTTAATATGCTGTGCACACTTCATTAGTTCACTAATATATTAGTCTGCAGGACTACCATGCACAGAGCTCCAAGAACAGCAGCACATATAATAAATTAATTGCCTAAATTTTATTTTTTCACGTGGGTTAACATGTCTTTATTTTCTCCTGGTATTCCATTCTTTTGGGAAGGATGTGTTAACAAGGAAAGGGTCATGAGGCTGAATAATCTGAAAGCCTCCTGAACCTTTCAAAGAAATGCTGGGAGTCCAGCAATGTCTTCATATGCAGCCCTTTCTCCCCATTTAGAGTTTTAGCAAATCATGCAGTCAGTTCTGACTGATATCCAGCATAAAGAGTCTCTTCTCCACTTTCAAACTTTAAAAAGTGACTCATAATCATGTGGCAGTATGATTAAAAACTACAGTCCATACACCTTGACAATCAAAAGAGTCTGAATTATAAAAAGCAAACTGCCCTTATAGCTGCATCATCCTATATATGCAAGGACAGTGCCAGTTAATTTGTGAAAAAGGCAAGTTTAAAGTTTCTGTAAAACACGTATTACAGCTTTCTTGTGCTAGTGAACATCTAGAATACACAGGTTCCCAAGACGTTTTCCTTCTCCCCCATATATGACATTCAAAGAAATCACTTAATTTTGGCAAAGTTAAAAGGGTTTCTGTCTCGGTATTTCTGCCTTAGCTTCGTATTAGAGGCACAAACTTCTGGACTCAAGCACTGTAAGGCATAGTAGAAACCACCGATTAAAACAACAGCACCACTACCACAACTGAATACACTGCAGGTGGGAACAGCTGCATCATTTAAAAAGGAAATGTTTTTGTAAACTGTCACACTGCAATGCTGTGTTAGGTGATTTATGTAAAGCTTGCCTATTTTTTTTTTTTGTGTTTTTTTTTTTTTTTTCTTCCGGAACATGCTCAAATGATCTAAACATTGCTACAAATTTGACTTATCTAAACCATACCATAAGTAGCCCAGTGGCACACACTCTTAAAAACTTATGCAATCATAATGTAACTATAAAGCATGAGTAAACCTCTGTTTTGTTTTTATACAAAACATAGAACCACATTTCCTTCTCCCTCACCCAATATCCCATAACAAAACAAAAACTAAAATCCCCAAACAAACCCAAACCTTAGTAAGACACCACCGTTTGGGGTTTTTTTGTTTGTCTGGGTTGGGTGTTCTCTGTGTGTGGGGGGGGTGTTGTTTTTTTTGTTTGTTTTTTCCTTTTTTGGCTACAGTTCCATTTATAGCACTAATCCCAGTATGGACAATGTATTCCTAAATTAAAAGAAGGGGTACTATCAACAGTGGAACTGTGCAAACAGAAACTCTGCTGCATTTATAGTAAGATCAGGACCAATTTTGTTATGCTGTATATGTAGAGTCACTGCTTTGATCCCCTATTCAGAATGTCAGTGTCATTTTTTATAACCTAGATATAACTGCTTTAGCTTTATTAAGTAAAATGCTTTAACTCATTAAAATCATTAAAAATAGTGACTTTCTGGATGTTGTTGTTGTATTTAAGTTTTCTGCAGTTTCTGAGAAGACTGATTGTTGATGTTTTGTATTTTTTCATGATATTTTTAGGGTAACAGCATACACTCATTAGTACTGCTGTACAATGATTTTGAAATATCTCTAAATTTACTTTTCTAATAAAGCTGATTAGAAAAGTAAAAGTAACCTAATGTGAATCTGACAAATATAAATTAAATTTATATCTAAAAAAGCTTATGCTCCAATCCTAGACATAACAACATGAGTTCTAGTAAGACTGGTTTCTACATCTATATAAAGCCCTGACAAGATTTAAGCATTATTCTGAATGCAATTGGCCTCTGACTTGGTGTCTCCAATTTAGTTCTACTCAGGAATGTGCAAATGATTTTATACAGCACGATGCTAGTACCGCTCTCTACTACAGTAACTTTTTTTTTTTGTAAATAAAAACAACAACAAATCCCTAGTCAGAAATAAACTGACAAAATTTACATTCTTCTCTCTTAAAAAAGTAAATAAAATAACATTATTTAAAATGTGAATTAGCTATAAGACATACAATTACATAGATACATATCAATACAGCACATTCAATTTGCAAAAATTAATGATTACAAAGCCAATATGGATGCCACCATATATATATATAGATGTATGTACAATGATTATAACATTCATAATTGCACTATACCTACAACCAGTTTTAAATTACAAGGTGTTTTAAGAGGGAGCAAAAAATAACAACTGTTCTTATTATTGTTGGTTTAGATTTGGGAGGATTAAGGATTAAAAAAGGTCTTATTAGTATTTATTGTTCAACTTCAGTGATTAATAAGCCATTCTTTTTTCCACCTCCCATCTGCTGCTATGAGGCAGCAACTTCTGTGTCAAGTGCACTCTAGTGCTACTTGTCATTTCAGATAATCAACCCAATTATATGTCTGAGCTTTGAGTTTTCTATTGCTTGCTAGCAATCGTGCACCTGGTCAAAAAACACCTTTCAATTTAAGCTGCAGAATAAAGGATCATCACTGTGTGCTGCATTTTTTGTTGTTAAGAAAATTGCACATTTAAATTTCAAGAATGATTTTGTTTCATTTACATTAATAAATCTTTTCTAAAGAATGTTGAGAGAGGCTATTTTGCATGAAAGCCTATTAAATGTCTGTAAATCAGTTAGTGAACACGCAACCTTATCGAGAAAGGTTCCTGAATGTGATTTCTCATCAGTGATTTCTTGTTATACAGCTAAAGGTGCCTTGATATTATTAAATAAAGCAATCTCATGCCATACCTGGCATAAGGATTTAAACTGTCTTTAAATTAGTAGACCACACGCATGTGCATGGTGCACCTTGTAGCATATTCACTCACACTGTTGGTTTTGGCATTAGAAAATAGAACAATTTATAAAAAAGGGAACATGAGAGCTGAAACTATGTTTGTTTATCATTTGGCAGTTGACTCAATCAGGTCAGTTCCCAACCCATCAGTTTGGCGTATTGTTTTTATAAAAAGCCAGATTTGGCAACATTAATATTATACAATAAAAATAATTTTTCTATTGTGGAAAAAGAACACTTAAAAAAGCTCTAACTTAAGAAAAAATCCTGCACAACTGAAAAAAAAAACCAAACCACCCCACTGTTTCAGGCTGTAGCCACTGGGGAAGATGTAGTGTCTATGACATTTCTATTTGGCATTTATGAATCAAAGAAGAAAAAGAAATGGCACATGGCAAACAAAAGGATTCTAACAAACTACACATATACATCCCAGGTGTGTCTTAATTATGTCATGACTGTCTTCTATGCATCTTTCTGAATTGTGAAAATATGGTTAAATTTAGTATCTTATATAACTGTAATTCTATTTTGCAATTCAAATATTCTAGTCCCAAAACTGAAGACAGAATTAAGACACCCCTGTCAAGAATTTAAAAATCACAGTATCAATACTTTTGATCCTTCAGATAAGTACATACTATAAAATTAGAATGACTGATGATTTCAATTCATATGATAGTATTTTCCTGACCAAATAATTCAACAGAAAACATTCCACCCAGGAATGCAGGGGAAAAAAAAGGCCACTGTACCTTGTAAAAGATAAGAGGGAGAGGAAAGAGGGAGAGAGAAAGGGTCAGGGAAAGAGGAAACCAGCTTGATTTTGCTTCATTAGCAAAACCTGCTATTCTTTGTAATGTATGACTGAGAATTTAAAACACATTGAGTCACAAGGTTTTGCCTAAAAAATGAGGAATGTGCTATGAATGTACTTCAGCATCTTTTGTTTTTCCTCCATATAGTTTAAATTAAAATCATAATATTAACTACAAACTCTGTGGACATTCACAGAGTCCAGGCCAGCAATAAATTAGTATTATGCAAATTGTTTTCACAGATAATACAGTCCCTCTTGTATATCTTCAATCACACAAATGTAGTTTCTGAGGGCCTCCTAGACACAGTTAGACCAGGTTGTACTCCTTCAGGTTTAACTGTAGGATTGTGTCCTTGACAGCAGCAAAGACAAAGCGGATATTCTCTGTGTCTGTAGCACATGTGAAGTGGGAGTATATAATTTTGTCACTGTCTGGGTTCAGGTCTACAAACATCTTCAGGATGAACTCTCGTGCCGCTTGTGCATCCCGCTGTGGTCCTGATAATTAGGAAGAGAAAGTCACTTTTCTTAAAGACAGTTCAGTACTTGAACCTCTTTTAACACAAAACAAGGAAGACTCAGTCTATAGTCCTCATGTAAGAGGGCTAATCATCATACACTAGCTGCTTTCTTCCTGGTAGGAACTATGGAAAATAAAGATGGAAGGAAATTTCATAAATTCTATCAAGTTAGAGCTATCATGTCAAAGGTGCTCTTTTGCTGATGACTATCCTCTTTCTTTGATAACACTTAAAACAGGCAACTTAAAACTGCTCAGAATGAAAACAGAGAAATTAGCTACACTAGTAAATCTTTTAAAAAATGTTAACAGAATTGGTAAATGTTCAGTCTACATGAACTATATTTAAATTATAATTCAGTTATTTTAGCATGGTAACACTTACTAGTTTTATAAGTATTTTAATAGGTAGTGTAATGAAGTTAGATCCTGAACTGTTCTGACACTGTTACCATCAGAATTTATTTTAGTGATAACAAAATACACATGCTCTCCAGCTGAAGCTGTTTGATTGCAAAAGGCTCATGTTCTAACAAATCACTTGTTATCTAAATTATGTATGATAATAATCCTATCAGATCTAAATTAAGGTTGTAATTCTCAGAAGGACAGAGGCTAAACCACATGTTCAGCTTTACAGAAGAGAGAAGGTAAAGTAATGACTTCCAGCCTGGAACAGTCAGGATTCATTTACATTCACAGCCAAAAGAGCAGTGCAAAAGCAAGAACATAAGACACAAGCTGTTGAATTATGTTCTGTTATTCCAAACTACTTCCAAAGGCCATTATGCCCTTGCTCTCCTATTTCTGGAAGTTGTGTTTCTACAGAACATGCATGTTTTCTGTGCTGCTTCCTCCTGTTCTCTTCCTTAGTCCTGGTAATATACCCGCACTCAACCTTTGTAGGTAGCTCTGTCCTTCAGTGCTTATGGAATCTGTACTCTGAGGGTTAGCACATGCCCACATAGTTTTCAACTGCATGATAACCTATCTCTAATACTTCAAGATTACAACTGCTAACATTCCAAATTGCGTAACTATAAAATCTATGTAGGGAATGCACAGAAGAGAAATCATGTACTTTCTGGTGTGCTGCAAATGCATGTAGAGGTATGCACATGGACACATATACACACATATGAACATACATACACATATACAGATAACATATTTCCTGAGATTTGGGGATGTAAACAGATCATAAGCTCTCCAGGAGACTGTTCAATGCTTCTACAGCTTCTAACACACAACAGACTCTAGCCTTTGGCTTGGTCACCCAGCTCTATAGAAAGAGCAGCAATGGTAAGTCTCACACTACCATGACTAAATTTGCAATATTTGTGAAGGAAACTCTTAAGACTTTCAAAGATACTGATTTCTTCAAAGTAAATCACTTACTATTTTAAACAACCTCCTACAATTTTCAGCTTCATAGTAGCTAGACTCAGCCCTCTCTCAAAGACTATATCCAAACTTACTTATCTAAACAGATCTCTGCTGACTATCATGTAATTTAAATTTGTGTTTGTCTGAAGTTCAAGAATGGAAAACTCAGGTTTGAAAGTACATTTAATACCTCAGGAATTCAGAAAAAAATTGAATGAGTCAATGTTGAATTTAGACTGCAGTGGTTGTGATCTGCAGACTGTTCACCCTCACTTCCCCTTAACAGGAATACTTTCCATATTTGAACGTAAGAGATTTACTCTTTTATTCAGCTTTGAAATACGCTATTCACTCTTTGGTGGGACAGAAGACATTCATTTATTTATTTTTAAATAGGAGAATTTAGTTCTTTAGACCCTTAATTATATCAGTTTGATTTTTCTCTGTTACCAAGGCTACCACTCAGTTACCTCACAATAGTTAGGTTTTTACCACAGGAAAACTTTCTTGAAGTACAGGTTTAGTAGAAACTGCTGTACAATCCACATAACTTTTTACAGACAAGCATATTAAGCTTCACATAAATAATGAAAAACTGAAATACAGGAAACAAAGAGGTACAATAAAAGGTTGGAAGGAGTGGTACTGGTTTTTCTGAGTGGCACATGGAATTTTTTTTCTTTTTTTAGCTTTTATACTTCAGTCTAAACCTTCACCTCAATTTTTAAAATGAAATCCTAGCAATCTATAAAATAATCTGTAAAATCCCACAAAAGTTCAATCACATTTTTAAAATGTAGATTATTAAAAATTGCAAAGCAGTTGGTTTTTTTTTAGGTGTAAAATATATTAAATTATCTATGTGTCTAGCATTTGGACAAGGCTATTACAATTCTCATTACTGCAGTGCAAATAGAACATGAGCTCTGATGTCTTTATACTTACCATCATACTCTGGAAAATAATCAACTAGGTGGGAATACATAATTTTCTCCTCTAAGAGATCTTTTTTATTTAAGAACAGAATGACTGAAGAGTTCTGGAACCATGGATATGTGATAATTGTCCTAAAGAGTGCTTTGCTTTCTTCCATTCGATTCTGGAATAGAAAAGAGAGTGAAATTTTGGTGGACATGAAAATGCTTTTTTAAAAAATAATGCAATTTCACTTTATTTGGTAAATTTATCCATTTCATGTTTTGCATCTTCCTACCAGTATGTAAGGTTCACATAATTAAATTACAATTAAAAGGCAAGAAGTTAATTAAATATGCAGGCATGTTTTTGCAAATTCAACTGCTCAAGTGTAAGTGTTCTTTAAAACACAGGCTATGTACATGAAAGCTATAACAGGTGTATTTGTAAAGTCTCAGTATGCACAGCTATGATCAGATCAGCTTTAAAATAGCTGCAAGTAAATTTGGAACCTGAGAACTGTTTGTCAACAGCAAAATCTTAATCTGTGAATTGCTATTTTTTTTCTATCATTGGGTTAGCCTTTAATTACTTAACTGCTCCTGAAAATACTTTGCATTATAGCTGAAATGTTAAGTGAAGCTACAGTTCTATTTGCAACATTTTTCTGTCGCTGTAAAATTAAATTAGAATTTGGTAACAGTTCTGAGGAACTGTTACGCTAACATGATGTTGTTAGTGCAGAGAACAGATGGAGCTCAAAACAAAGGAATTACCTTACTCTTTTTATTTAAAGCTGCAGCCCCCTTAAAAATACTGCTTCACCACCAAACTGTGCTCCAGAGAACAGCAGAAGGTGGATCACAGAATCATAGATAACTGTAAGTAAATCTTTACTTGCACTGATTTGCATTTTAAAGAGACCAACATGAACGTGAACAGGAACTTCAAACCAAACAAAAATAACAAAAAAACCAACCACCCAAAACAAAATCCAAAACCAAAAAACAATCCCGAAAGAAACCAACAAACAAAACAAACAAACAAAAAAACAAATAAAAACCAAACAAAAAAATAACTGTTTTGTAGCAGAAGATTATCTGGTATGGGGTGTCCAAATATATTGATAGATTTGAGAAACTAATGCAAAGGAGTAATACCTTTGCTTTCTTGCAGTGAGCAATAACTCACATTGATTTTCAATGGTGCCAGGATTTCATTCAGAAAAGAGAAAAACCAAAATGTCAAGAAAGCTGAGCATAAAACCTAAGTCCTGAGTCTAACTGTTAATCAGACTATTTTCTTCTCAACATTCCAGATAAACTTCTTTCTCTAAACAAGGCATTACAGAATAGAAATGGGAACTAGACAGGATAGCTTTCACTTTCTCAGCTTGATGCAAAAGGCAATGTAAACTTACAACTACTGTTTAGATTATATTTACCTAATTACCTAAACTAATTAACGCTTGGTTTCTTCTAATGTGACACTTAAAAGGTAGAAAAGCAATAGCAGCATTCTTTCACAGTAAATTTGTAAGCTAACGAAAACCTTGCAGTAAGCAAAGTGCACACCAAACACAAAGAAACACAAAGAAATTATTTATCTGAAGTAAATGTTCCTGTTTTTCACAAAAAACCTCAATACAACAGTCTTATTTTCATCTATAACTCTGTTGGGTTGTTTTTTTTCCCACATATGTAACACAGAATTGCGAAGACAAATCTGTTTGGACACATTTATGACCCTTCCTCTAGGAAAGCTCAAGAAAACTGTCATCCCAACATTGCTACTGAACCCAGAATACATTTTCATTTTCTATTTTAAAGGTATACCAACAAGTCAAAGCAGAAAAAGCATGCAGACTAAAGCGACAGTGATACATGCTTAAAATTTCTGCCATGCCATCAGATAAAAAATTAAGTACTGCGTACCATAAAAATACCAGGAGACCTACAAAAATGAAGAAAAAAATATTGTGTCTCCAATGTAAGAAGAGTATGCTTGCATTATATACTAATGATGAATTCTGTATAATATGAATTGCATTCCAGAGAGTAACTTTTTTACAAATTTATAAATGTCTCTCAAGTCCTTTGAAACTTGAATTGAGGAATCTGACTTAAACCTCTCCTTGCTGACAGATCTCCTAAGGATTCCACTCAGATGAGATGAAGCAGGTTTTCATGACTTCAAAGAATAGGTCAAGTAATTAAAAATCAGTCTGGGATGCCAAAAAAGGATACTGTTAAGAAGGCAGTATAAAAGAGCAGAAAAAAATTAATGTTATATCAAAAGAAATAATTACAACCTTCAGGAATTTTCCAAAGTGGCCAGTATATGCAGTCTAACTGAAAGAAACTCACCTGCTTCAGAAAAAATACATAGTTCAGGATGTCAGTAAGTCAATAAAACACTACCAGATTATTTCACCCTCATTCACTTCATTGTATTGTTTAGTATAATTTCATACAGAAGCCACTTGCATCCAAGTGTCATCCAGTTAACTGTACTTCCAGAAAGACCCAGGCTAAGTCTGAGTCTATTCCTGATTCTAAGAGAACAGGCTTTGAAGAAGCAACAGACTGTTGCCCTTGCTGATTTTGTATTATATTAGCCAGTAATAAACAAAATTAACTGAAATTCAGAGACTTGTGTGAAATTATAAAAAATGAATATTATATTGCCAGAGCCCACTGAAGTAGAATTACTTCTTATGGTATAAGGATCTTGTCCTGTATTGTTGTATCAGATGAGACTATTGGGAATGTAAGACAGTAAGGTCTGTGCACCAAATGGTAGCTCTGAGGAACACTACCTTGGCACAGGGATTATCTCAGAGTGGAACCACCACAGAACGGCCCTTATGCACCTCCATTTGCAGAATGAAGCGAACAGCAGGGATTGAGACATCAAGAAGGCTGAAATCACGTTTTCTAAGGAGCTGGCAAAAGATGGCAAGCTGTCTAAATCAGTTAAATAAAAGGTTACTCTCCTTAAAACCCGTAACTGACAGGTCTATGAATTTTCATGATCCTTCTCAAGGAAAAAAAAAAACCTACACACAGAATGCTATGTTCTGTCCGTGTAACAGAAGCATGGAAAAAAGACTTAGGGTATCATTGTTTATCTCCTCTGAACATATGTCACATTGCAACACTCCACTTCAGAGTGTTCAATTCAGAGAAGACAGAGATAATAAGATTTTAATTTTAAATCTAAATTTTAAAAGATCAGATCAGTTAATTCAAGGGATTCAATACAAATTTCATATAATTTGTATATTTAACAAGTGTCTTTCAAAGCTTCCTAAAGATACTGATCAAGTACCAAGTACAATCAGTGGATAAAGAACTGGCTGGATGGCTGCATGCAAGCAGTTGTAGTCAACAGCTCTGTCCAGCTGGAGACCAGTAACGAGTGGTGTTCCTCAGGGATTGGTGTTGGGACCGGTCTTGTTCAACATCTTTGTCGCTGACATGGACAGTGGGATTGAGTGCGCCCTCAGCAAGTTTGCCAATGACACCAAGCTGTGTGGTTCGGTTGATATGCTGCAGGGAAGGAATGCCATCCAGAGGGACCTTGACACACTTGTGAGATGGGCTGATGCCAACTGTATGAAGTTTAACCATGCCAAGTGCAAGGTCCTACACCTGGGTTGCAGCAGTCCCAGGCACAGATACAGGTTGGGCAGAGAAAAGATTCAGAGCAGCCCTGCGGAGAAGGACTTGAGGGTGTTGGTTGATGAGAAAATGAACGTGAGCCAGCTTCAGTGTGCACTCGCAGCACAGAAAGCCAACCATATCCTGGGCCGCATGAAAAGGAGCGTGACCAGCAGGTCAAAGGAGATGATCCTGCCCCTTTATTCTGCTCTCATGAGACCTCACTTGGGGTATTGTGTGCAGTTCTGGTGTCCTCAACATCAAAAGAACATGGAAGTGTTGGAACAAGTCCAGAGGAGGGCCATGAGGATGATCAGGGGACTGGAGCACCTCCTTTATGAAGACAGGCTGAGAAAGCTGGGGCTGTTCAGCCTGGAGAAGAGAAGGCTGCATGGAGACCTCTTAGCAGCCTTCCAGTATCTGAAGGGGGCCTATAGGGATGCTGGGGATGGACTCTTCATTAGGGACTGTAGTGATAGGACAAGGGGTGACAGGTTCAAACTTAAACACAGCAAATTTAAATTGGATATAAGGAAGAAGTTCTTTCCTGTTAGGGTGCTGAGGCACTGGAATGGGTTGCCCAGGGAAGTTGTGAATGCTCCATCCCTGGCAGTGTTCAAGGCCAGGTTTGACAGAAGCTTGGGTGAGATGATTTAGTGTGAGGAGTCCCTGCCCATGGCAGGGGGGTTGGAACTAGATGATCTTAAGGTCCTTTCCAACCCTAACTATTCTATGATTCTATTTGACCCTTGCCTTTAATATGATGCACTCTTATGTATGAAACAGTTTCACATTACAGTGTTTTTACTGGATAGGGACAGGATGACAAGGAGTATAGAAAAAGTTCAGCACTGGGGATCTGACCTTCTGTCAGATGTAATGTGAAGAAAACTTTGCCAAACCAAGCAAGACAGTGCGGCTCTTAGAAGAGAGGACAAGAACAGTGGGGAGCAGGCAGTATTTAACAGTTTGTTCAAGCACTCGCTCTGATTTTATGCACCAGCTCTACTTCACCAAATTGCTTCCAGGAAAATCTTATTTAAACTTCAATGGCAAAGGCTGGAAAAAGAAACTTGTGAATTACTAATGTACAGAAATGTACAGCTGGAGCTGGCTCAAGGCACTCTTAAGTAGCTGACAGCCGTTCTCAGAAGTGATGCCAACCTTCTCAGCAACTCCCTTCTGACAGCAGCAACAAGCTCACCACGGCACCCCTGACTTTGCAGGCAGCTGGCAGAAGGAAAATGAGTACAGGATCATTGCTTTCACCATCCTTCAAAATCTGCTTGCCTAAGAAACTTCCCTACTCTGCTTGTCTGCAGTCAGTCCTAAATTGCATACTGGTGTTACCAGCCATTACTCCATTTTCCTCCTTATGACATAGAGATGCCAGCATAAAATTCTCCCATTCTCCACACAAACTGCCATAAATACAACTAGACAGAAAACCCACCTTTTGTCACATTTTATATCCAAATGCAAACTCTTCCTCATTTAAAAAAAAGAGTATACTTCTTTCTACCTTTTTCTTCTTTTTAATCACATACTTCCAGTTTTCATGTTAAAATCACGGATTTCTAGTTTGCATTTAGGTAGTCCCTTTGCTATCTGTTGCTCGGAAAAAAAATATGCAGTAACTCCCACAATTAAAGAAATAATAATTTATAACTGCTTGATGCTAAGTTTGCAAATTATGGAAAATACCTGAAAAGCTGTAAAATAGCATTTAAAAGCTGCATCATTTGGTACCCCGTGACGGGAAAGCTAACACAGTGCTTTAACAGAAAAGACCCAGTACAACATTAATCTGAAACAATACAGAAGAAGTAGTGGAGATTCACCCATTACTGTCTTTATAATTGTCTAGAGTGGCATCTAGTGGGCATATTATAACTTACATATAAAATGAAAAATGTATTTAACTTTTGTCTTAAAACTTGTTAGTAACTTAAATAGTGTCTGTTAACAATATTGGGATTTCACAGACTTTGAGGGACTGAATTTTAAAATGATGTGAGGGAAGGCAGTGAGGAGGCAAACAAAAAGCAATTTTTAGTCAATAATTTGCACTATGTACCTGACTACATTTATGCTGTTAACAAATATTTGAGTGAGAGGGCTTTCAGAGATGATAATTCTAGAAGAGGATGTACTGAAGCAAGAAAGCTTTAGGAAAAAAAGCAGAGGTTAATACTTTGGAATTTGTTTAGTATCACAGTAATGGACTCTAGTACTTTACCTGACAAAATCTTGTGCATGTGGATGGTTTTTGTGCAAAAGTCTGTATTAATTAGGAATGTCTCTGTTCTCTAAATAAGACTTCCAGCAGTCTAGCTGCGCAGAGAAACCTACAGTGTATTCCTTGGCTATCAATTTAACAGAGCTGCTACACAAAAGCTGGGAAATAACAGGAAATCCGAAAGTAGGAGGTAAGTACCGAGTCCTCCATTATGTAAAAAAGTAGGTACAGTAACAATATTGGAAATGCTTCAGATTTTTGCCACTGGTACAAAGTATAATCTTGAAACTATATATATATAGTAACTATATAACTAGCCTAAGAAAAATCTATTTAAGACTACTATCAAAGAAAAAAATCTGCAGTGGTTGTACAAATATTTTGATGAGTAACTCAAACACAGTAAGAGACAACTTCAAACACAGAACTTGGGAATAATCCATCAAAGCAACATGTTCAACAACCTTCAAAGCACAAAATCACTGTCCAAAAAAAGTGGCCTAAAAAGTCGCTCCAGAAACACGGTCAAACATTGCTGTAAAATATTCTTTCAATAAATAAATTAATAAAAGCTGTTAATTTTTATGAATGAACATGAATGCCAGAATAATCAAGTTTTTCATGAATATGTACAGATAAAAAAGAAAAGTTGAAAGTATTTTAAAATTGACATTGAAAAAAGTCCTTTTCACTGATCACTGGAAAAAAAGAAAAATAAAAAAATAGAAGCAGTTATCTTTGCCAGCAATTGCTGCCAACAGCAACATTTACCAGCAGTGTTTCTGGCAGCCTCTGCAACCATGTTCACAATCATTCAACCTCCCATTTCCATTATGAACCACCCACTTAAAGAAAAGACAGAGAGGCTCTGACTCTTCCTTATACAAATACTTCCCAGTACTGATACTTTACATTCAAAAGGTTCTTTATCCACAAACCAAAAAGGAAATACATATGCATGTATGTGTGAACAGGTATGAGCAGATACCATACATACAGGAACAAGGTTTGGCACAGGTGGTTAATGCGTTATTTTCTCTAGTTTCGAAATAAACAGTGAGTTCTGGAGATTTTATTTCCCATGGAAATAACATTGTTAAATAACTCTGAAGACGATTTGAGGACTTCAGTTCTATCTGAGAATTCATATTATGCCACTGACCTATGCTCAATTGCTCTGGATTGCTGAATGTTGATGAAAAAAAACCAGACTACTAAAGTATTACATTTACTCATGATGCATAAAAACAGAAACTGCTCTGATCTCATTGTTTTCTTTCAGTCCTCATGCTAAGCCACATAGGACTAAGCTGTGAATAAGGAACACAAAATGCTGTAAGAGAAGTGGAAGCATGCCCAGATGTGAACAGCAAGATAGTTCCAGTGAAAAAGTAGAATACATGCTTGAGATAATTGCCTCCTTTCTTATTTTTGTCCCACATCAAAAGGAAGTGTGATTGGAGCACTGTACCAATGTATCACCCATTAACAGATGGCACTGATGAATGGTACAGAAGTTCCATCTATCAATTCTGCAGATGCATTTTATCCATACTCAAAACATGAGTTTGTATGCCTACATTAATTAACCTACATACACACACAAATGCAAACACAGTAAAAATACTTATCGTAGGTTTTATTGAACTATTTTAACCAAGCAGCATTGATCCTTTCTACTTGGAACATCCTAAGAATATAACAAATTTCCACCAATTAGAAGAACTGGCCTCCTTGCACAGTGCCTTTATTCAGTGCTTGAAGCACTGAATTGTCACAGAAAACCACTCTACAAAGTTCCTTCACAGTTTTGATCTGCAGTTACAGCTGAGGTACTGAGCCGTAATTTTCTAAACCGCCTGTTTTGACTTCATGCAAATGTTATGATAAAATCACAAGACAGTTCTTCAGTGTAAATTAAAGACTGTGGAAGTAACTACACTAATTCAGATATCCAACATCAAATAAAGCTTGATTCTTCAGGGGTTTAAAGCTTATGACATTACCACAAGAATGTTCCCCAAAGAAACAAACAAACAAATCTTTTATTTGTCAAACAATTATTTTTCTACTTAGAGAGAATTTATAGTGGAAAGGACCTGTGGAAGTCATCTGGTCCAACACCCTGCTCCCAGCAGCACTAACTTTGTTATTAGATCTAGTTGCTCATGGCCATGTCTACTCAAGATTTGTACATCTGTCTCTAGGATGGAGATCCTATGCCTCTAAGCAACCAATTCTACTACACTCATATGTAGCTATCATTTTTCAGCCGTTATGATCTATGAACACCAAGCTAAACATGATTTTACTGAGGGGCATTGTATTTATAGACAATTTAGTTACTAGACAGTTTTTATGATTCCTTGGTGGTAATGTTTTGGACAAGTGTTTGTTTAAGAACAACTTTCTTTCCAGATTATTTAGCCTACACCACTTCCAAAAGGGACTCCACCAGTCACATTGTCCCTTCTACCTTCCATCCCTCCTGTTCCACTTGTCTGAGTACCACCTGAATTGCTGCAAGGTTTGTCCAATGGCCTTCAGAACCATTGCTTGAATCACTTCCAGATCTACTGGTCCTGTTCATATCTCAAAATACAAATGTTATGTTTTCCCACTGCTATTGCCATGCAAACATCTGCTACTGGCAAATGAACCTGCTATTCTATGCCTCAGAAACCTACAAGACTTAATGGGGATCACAGCTGCACTTTAATCCTAAGTAACAGCCACTGCTTTGAAAGTTTATAAACACGGTATAAATCTGTGAGACAACAGATGCTGAACACAGAATGAGAGAGCATAAAGTCATAGCAGCAGGATTCTCAACAGTGCAAGCAGCAGTCTTCACACAACTTTGGCTGCTACACCACTGCACGTTACACAGCAGCAACGGAGCAGGGGAACTCTTTCTGTTCAGAATGAGAGCAGTGACACATGTAAAAGTATTTGACTATTTTAAAAATGACTGGTCAAGACTGGCACAAAAAAAAAAAATTAAACCTGGTTAACATATCAGGTTAGATAATACAGGTCTTAAAGCAGACCAAGGGTTACATGTGGTAAGGCAGTGAAAGCCAGTGGACTGATAAATGCAAGGCAAAAGCAAGAAGATGGAAAAATTATTTTCATGACATAATTTCTGTGGATATCCATTGACCAATATTGTTGTCAAGATCACAGAAAAGATTGATCCTAGATAATAGTGTAACATATGAAAGGGCAACACAGACAAAGTAACGGCAGTATTAGGCATAGCTTGAAGGTGCGTATCTAGGATTTCTTACTCCAAGGAATCAATTTCGCTATTATTTTAAAAACTCAGAATCCTTAAGCCATTCCAGCCTGCTCCATACATTACAAACATTTTCAGACAGAACTGCAATATGGGATCAGTAAATACATGAATTATGAGGAAGGGAATAAACTAGTGCTCTAGAATACCAACAGAATCTAGATAGACTGGCTACAGCCTGCCGAAAGCCAAAACTAAGCTGCCCAGATGAGCTGCTTAGCTCTAAGACAGTCTGGCTCCAGGCCTAAGGCTGCTGGAAGGTGCTACTAGGGTACGTATGTATGACTTGAAAACAAGAACTGGTCTGAATTAAAGTTATGAATATATTTTAAACTGAAGGTTCAGAAAGGTTCAGAAGTTTTCCACTGTTAAGATTAGTAAGAAACATTAATACTTTAGCAGCAATGTGGAAGAACCATCTGCAAGACAATGAGGAGTTTTACAACTTTTGCTTCCATGAAGTGTTTCAGAAGTGAAATCTTGAAAAATCAAAACAGCTTTATGTGTAAAGCTATCTTTTTCAAAACAATTTAAGAATAGTTATATAATATATAGTAGTTACCTAACATACATGTCCAGGAACACGCTTTTGCCTTGTTATTTCAACCATTCTCTTACACAGAAATATCAACATGTATGCAGCCATAAAGAATATTCAAATGTTTTCGTTTTTTTCACCTAGCTTTTAGAAGTATGTGTTAAAAGACTTGCATAGGACTGTGCCTTTGAGTAACTCACAGAAGTTTGATGAATAACTTACACTATCCATCAGGAAAGCCAAAAAATCTAAATATTAAATAATTTCTCTACTCTGTAAACGTCCTTCAAAATACTGGATACAAGTGTGCTTTGCCCCCTCAGCTCATTGACTTTCTTACCTTTCTTACTTTTTGAAATGAAAATACAATACACATCCCGTGACTTAAGTGTAAGGAATGAAGTTTACTGCTTTAGGGTCCATTCTAGCATAGAATCATGGAACATTTGGGGTTGGAAAGGACCTTAAGGTCATCTACTTCCAACCCCTAAGCCATGGGCAGGAATGCCTCACACTGGACAGCCTCAGTTTTCTCAGCCTGTCTTCATATGGGTGGTGCTCCAGTCCCCTTATCATCCTTGTGGCCATCCTCTGGACTTTCTCCAACAGTTCCATTTCCTTCCTATGTTGAGGACACCAGAACTGTACGTATACAGTACTCCAAGTGGCGCCTCATGAGAGCAGAGAAGCAGGACCTTGTCCTTCGACTTGCTGGTCATGCTCCATGCAGTGTGATGCAGCCCAGGATATGGCTGTTTTCTGGGCTGCAAGGCCACACTGAAGTTGGTTCATGTTGAGCTTCTTATCAACCAACACCCCCAAGTCCTCTGCAGCGCTGCTCTGAATCTCTTCACCCAACCTGTAGCTGTGTTGGGGATTGCCCCGAACCAAGTGTAGGACCTTGCACTTTGCATTGTTGAACTTCATTAGGTTGGCATCAGGCCCCCTCACAAGCGTGTCCAGGTCCCTCTGGATGGCATTCCTTCCCTCCAGCGTATCAACTGAACCACAAAGCTTGGTGTCACCAACAAACCTGCTGAGGGCAAGGAATCTATAAATTTTGTCTTCATTTTCACTGCCTGTTTTTGTGGCCCTGCTACATAGCAACACTAAGATCATTTCTCTATATTCAGCTGTATTCCCCTTCAACACAAAAAAGACAGGTTTCTCTGAATCCCCCATAGAGTGGATCAGCTCTGCCATATTTGAAGACTGATCCTCTCCTCCCATCTTCATCCCTGTAGTGCTTCTCACTCTATTAAGGGCAGTTGTGCATGCCTGCTGGTAGATGCATTTGGAAAACACCTGGGACTGGACAAGTGAAGTTATTTTTTCATTAAAACTGGTGCTTTTGGTGATGCTTGCTTACCTCATTATCTGACTCCACAAGCACTTGGTCATATTCACTAAGAGCTACTAGGAACATGATAGATGTGACGTTTTCAAAGCAATGTATCCATTTTCTTCTTTCTGATCGTTGGCCTCCTACATCCACCATTCTGCAAAATTAACATCCACATCAACTCCATGAACACCTTAACAGATAAACACACAAGCACACACACAGTGACAAAATTCAAGAATTTAGTTGAAAACAAAGTTCAGTTTGTTTTTCTAAATGTCTTTTTTTAATTGATATTTAATGGAATCTGTTCTAGGTAGAAAGTTTGCTGAAGAAGAATATATTGCTTTGAAGTCTGATGTGTTTTCTGTGTTTAGATTATTGTGGGTCTCAAAACCCTCAGATTTCTGAGATACAAAGGTTTCATGAGCTACGATTTGGCAGTGTATGCCCGGTGTATTCAGCTAAAACATATGTGAACAGAACAGACTCTGTGGCCTGTCATTTCTCTCCCCCCTCTGCACTACCAGAGTATAACTTCCCAACCTGGTAAAGCTGCCCATTTTTTTACTAATGTAAAAAGAAACAGAATAAACTACCTGAAAATGACACTTTGTAAGTCGAATGGATATTCAATGATCCCTGTTGTTGGGACTCGAACTCTGAGCACATCTTGCTGAGTTGGCAGGTAGGTGGTATCTGCTATGCGGTCCAAGTCATTAAGATAGCTATAGACAGGGAGAAACAAAAGGAATGCAAGACAGTGACACCATCATCTGACTGAGGAAAAGAGAAAGGAAAACTTGGGAAGGGAAAGGGGTTGTGGGGTAGGAAGAAGCGCAACAGAAAAAAAAAAAAAAGTATTATTGGCATAAAAGAGGGGACAAAGTATAAAAATGTGCTCCATCCCCTCTTCCTGTACACTTCCATAGCTTCAAGTAAATTCTATAGAAGGGGAGTGTAATTATTAAATTTTATTTTCAAACAAGCTTGAAGATAGCTTTCACATGTATATTCACCAAAGATTCAAATTTTTCTTTAAATAATTCTAGGCAATGTGGAGACAAAGAATATTATAAGATGCCTGAGAAATATAAAATTGCTGTTTTATTTGAATATGCAAAATACTTCTTAATCATTCTGCAGTGTCTACACACATACATGGACAGAGAACCATGAATCTCCCAAGAAACAGTGAAGTGCTATAGAACAGATCTCTGGCACCTGAAAGTCCTGCATTCACACTCAAACTTCTGATGAAGTTAATAAGCCTGTAGTACATGAAATACATGCCAGCTGGTTAGTAAATAACCGCAAATTGCTTAAAATTGCTTGTAAATTTTCATTAGCTACAACACAAAAATCTTCTGCTATTGCTTAATGATGGGTTTCAATCATTTAGCAATGGAGTACTGGAGATTTTACTTAATTCTCATAAAAGAGATGCTTCAAAAAAGGAAGTGTACCAAGTGTGTTATAGCCTGTTTGGGTCCCGGAGCTGGATAAGCAGGGCTTTTTCAGCCTGGAGAAGAGAAAGCTCAGGGGAGACCTTGTAGCAGTCTTCCAGTACCTAAAGAGGGCCTACGAGAAATCCGGAGCGGGACATTTTACAAGGGCCTGTAGTGACAGGACATGGGGAATGGTTTTAAACTGAAAGAGGGAAGATTTAGATTTGACATTAGGAAGAAATTCTTCACTATGAGGATGGTGAGACACTGGAACATGTCGTTCAGAGAAGCTGTGGACTCCCCATCCCTGGAAGTATTCAAAGGTCAGGCTGGACAGGCCTTTGAGCAACCTGGTCTAGTGGAAGCTGTCCCTGCCCATGGCAAGGGGGCTGGAACTAGATGATCTGTAAGGTCCCTTCCAATCCAAACTGTCCTATGGTTCTATGATATCTTACTAAATTAGTGCACCAGGAAGCTTGGGCTCTCCCCATGGTAGGTATCTGAGAGAGACTGCTGCGAGACATGAAGTTCTTGGCCATTTGGTTACTTCCCAGCCCAAGAATGACCTACAGCTAGCCACTGAGAAGATAAATTAACCTACAGATAACCATTTGCACAACCATTTTGCTGCATTCCTTTGGCAAGCTCCAGTTTTGTTCTTCTATGTAAGCCTGGTGACTGCACCTGTGCACAGCACACATGTTACTAAGGTAACCTATAATGCACGTCTGACTGATTTTAGAAAGCCAATAAAACAAAGGGATAATAGTACACTGTTAAATCTCACTTGTGTTACTGGAAACCATTAATTGGGCAGATGAGTATTTTTTTGTCCTAACACAAATCACTGATGCCACTAAGTTCCAGAAGCATTAATTTATCCTTAAAAATACTTATCTTTTCCTCGTCCTCATTCAGTTCTGCTCAAGTTAGCTCACTCAATTACTGAACAGCAACCTTCCCCCTCACTTCACCATCAGCATTTTACAGAGCCCATACAGTCCATAGAAGACTCCTTATATATCCTGAAGGAGTCCTATTTCTTTCCCTAGATTTCTTCACTTAGAAATCAAAGAATGTTGGGCTCTCTAAGAATTAATGTCCTGAACTATACACTCAAAGCCAAAAATAAAGCAAGCAGTATCAAAACTACTAATAGAACCTCACAGAAAAAAATCCCCAAACCAAACCAAAATCAGATAGCATGCAGAAAATCCTTTAAAATCTTTCTGACACTGACAAATCATAACCAGAATCTACAGTCCAACAAAAGCGATTTAGAATACATCCTGCATTTTTCATTTTCAAATAATGGCATTTAGCCCCACTACTTTCCCTTCTAACTTAAAACTTAATAAATTACTGTATCCATTTATTTAAATAAAAATGTCCCAGTTCTTTGTTGTGCAACCTTATTTTTAAATCTTTTATGACTGCTATTTTCATGCTGTGACCATACCGCAGACAGTTAATGAAATTCTTTTTAAGTGGAAAAAAAAATCATTTTTTTCAAGTTTTGATTTGTTGTGGTTTGGTTGTTTTTTTTTTTTTTTTTTTAAGCAAAGGCACTTCTGTTGAAAATTACTTGTGCTGGAATTCACATTTTAATGAAGTTTGTGCATTGTTGCTCTGAAGCAAATAGGCATTTTCTGCTACTGACTTTAACAGTTCTGCAGATCAGAAACACTTTCTGTTACTGTATGACGATATGTAACTTCACATTCTGCTATCAACTTCAGTGGGATTCAACATGTTTCTGAAAATCAGACTGAAGGCTTTGCCTTCATCAGCAACATAAAGCTCCCTTCAAGATACTCTAAAATCACTAAAAATGCTAACACATTTCTAGTAAAATTATTTGGAATAGTGAAGAAAGACTACTAAAATTGCTCAAATTAATCTAGTTTATTTGATGGCTACAGCCTGGGGTGCGGGAAGTCCATAAGCTCTCACAGGAAAGCAGGGTGGAGTTACTTCCTCCACTGACTTATCTGCAAGCAGATCAGAGAAATTTATGAAGAGAACTTTATGAAGCCAGGGCTATGTGCAATGTCTCGAGTCTCTGAATTCAGATGGGTGAGAAGTGAATGAAGATGAAGATTTTCGTAGACTTTTTTGTACATCTGCTTATTAAATAAATGATTCACCATTGCCTTAAAGCAGGTACTGACAAATACATCACTTGCCTGGGCAAATAAATCCTGTGCAAAAAAATTAAGCACATAAAAGATACGCACTAGATACTTCAGGATCAGTGCCTAACTCAAAATGTATGCACAAATACTGCGCTCAGACTCTGCAATGACACTAAATTTTCAGTGCATACTAGAAATGGCTGCACATGCACTCTTGCAAGCAAACCACAAGACTTGTCATACACATGACCTTCCACAAAAAGACTGCTGCCAACAACTGCCCAAAGCAGATGTTTCCTCAGCTTAAAAACTTCAAAATTTAAAACCATAATAATGATACAGGTATTGGAAATACCCTGGCACTGCTCCTCCGGGCCAATCCAAAAGCAGGTAACCACCACCAGAGTTACCATGGGGAGTTCAGCTGTATAGGCAGCAGCAACTTTACAGGCAAGCAGCAACCTTTAGGGGCAAGCCATAAAGGTCTCAGTCATATGGCATGCTGAGCACCTGCTAAGAAGTGTCTTAACTTTGAGGAGACACACCATAGCTATATGGCCTCTCACCCAAACATTAACTACTCAGCTAGGAACAAAATTACTAAAAAAACAACCAAAAAAATCAACAAAAAAAAAACCCAAATAAAACTCACACAACACAAAAACAAAAAAACCAAACCCACAAGAAAACCCCAACATAAAAAAAAACAACCAAAAAACAAAATACATCCCCCCCCCCAAAAAAAAAAAAAAGAAACCACACACGAAAGAACTGCCAGCCCAAATGAGCCAAACCACATAGGTCTGAGCAAATTTTTATATAATGCATACTAAGTTTAAAAACTTAATTTTGTAAATTACTTATGTAAAAATGGATTTTAGAAGCTGCTGAGGTAATTTTCCCAGGAGTTGCTATAGTGACAGGCATGTGGTGCATTACTGAGGCAATGAGCATGTAAGGCGCTGCGGGCATCGCCCTCTGCTGATGTCAGGAGAAATGCCACCGCCTGCCCAGCAGCATGCTTGTGATTTACACGCTGACCAGGAGAGGAAGCCTTTTGTTTCCCAGTCAGCACTGAGACAGAAGCACTTATTTCTAAGGTATTTCACATCACCTGTGACCTATGACAAGATCCAAGCCTGCAGCCAGCTCCAGGGAAGCTGGCCAGGTTATGGAGGTGCTAACAAGGCCCTTGAAAGGGAGCACGTTTCAAAGGTACTGTCTGTGCACATTTCAAACTAAACAGCAGGAGTGGGATCATGGGAGTAGCCTGACTGGCTCTGTACTTCCCTTTCTCATAGAAGAATCAAGCAGAGAGGTAAGACTCTTAGCCTTAACAAACAGACCAGAATTGTTTTAAACAATAACCTTCTTCAAGAGGTTAAATACAACTCCATCACCGTGAACAGGTTGCTCAACATCCAGTCTTAATTCACTTCCAAAAGCTACATCACCTAACAAAAACTGATGATCAAAACTTACTTGAATTTACCTTCTGGGAATGAGGTCTTAAAGCACCTTCAACATGAAAAAACCTGGGGCAGGAACTTCAAACACCCTCCACTAGCCATCAGCTACTATTTTCCAGCATCTTTAAGGCCAGACTTTTGTGGAAAATAATCAGGTGATAAAGTAGGATTTTCTCAAGAATTATTCCATAAGAGGGATTTCTGTAACTTCAAACCGCTTAGTGGAAAGCCCAATTAATCAAGAGAAGGCAGTATGGCATGGGCAGACAAAGGCAGAAAAGCTACAACCTTCATCCATCTAATATTTGCTTCCCTTTCAAAGGTTAAAAATTGGATTGTTCTGTTCATCAGTGTTGCCCAACAACTATTTCCAGACTCAGCAGGCAAAACTGAGGTACCAAGATGCTGAATTCACTAAGACCTTAATAAACCCTGCGCTTAGAGGCAGTCTGCCTATGATACCCTGTGAGCACAGACTGTCTTCAAAACTTACTGCTGAAGTAAGTTGTGGTGCCTGGCACCACACTGAGAAACACTCCCAGAGAAATCATTAAACAAAACCAAAAAATGGCAGGAGGGTTAGAACTAGATGATCTTAAGGTCCTTTCTAACTGTAACTATTCTAGGACTCTCTGATTCTATGTTGAGATAGAGGTAATTACTTGGCACTGATAAAAGGGTCGGTTGGTCAGTCTAAAACCAGAAAAGACGACCTGTTACCTACCAACCAGCCAGCAAAACAAGACAGTTTCTTGATCTGTATGGGGAGAACGAGAGTACAGGGGAAAACGGAAGGGACAAGCCTCAAGAAACTACGAAAGTTTGCTGTTTAACATACAGCTTGTTGAAAGATTTCAGTGTAACCACAGCTATAAAATCAAGGCTTACCAGTAACACTTAACATGCAAATGTTTTCACTGTATTCAGCCATGCATAAGACAGATACCACATGGCTGACTTTTTCCAGGTATTATAGTAACCACAAACATTTACATCTTTTCAACCCTAATGCTGCAGGTTTAATGCAAAACAGAAAACTAACCCTAACCCTCTACAAAATGCTTTCATGCACATATAGACTGTGAAAGTGAAAATAAAATCCTAACCAAATTCTATGACTAAGGCTAATGATGCAAACAAATAATATTTGGCATATCTCTGTCCTCTGCAGCCTGGCTGTTCTGGGATTGGTTTGGGCTACTCTCCATCCTGCTGTGGGGGTTGATGTGGTTTTGGGGAGGTTTTTTGTTTGTTTTGCAAAACTCTTAACTGGCTGAGACTACCCCAAAATTTGGCCATATGCTAGAAAACAAGCTTTGAAAAGCCTTTTTCTACATTTTTTAAAATGCATACTATTTGATTGCCTTTCAACTCCACATTTGCAAAATGTTACAGCTGCTGTAGTAGGATTTTTCCAACCCCACAGAACTGCCAGAGTAACTGACACAAGTGGCCTCTTTGCTAACGTGCAGCAGCAGCACAGTAAAACGAATCAATTTTCCGAGTACAAACACGAGCTGTAAACCAAACTAAGAGTAAATAAAAGTACTGTTCAGCCTGGAGAAGAGAAGGCTGCATGGAGACCTCATAGCAGCCTTCCAGTATCTGAAGGGGGCCTATAGGGATGCTGGAGAGGGACTCTTCATTAGAGACTGTAGTGACAGGACAAGGGGTAACTGGTTCAAACTTAAACAGGGCAAGTTAAGATTGGATATAAGAAGGAAATTCTTTCCTGTTAGGGTGGTGAGGCACTGGAATAGGTTGCCCAGGGAAGTTGTGAATGCTCCATCCCTGGCAGTGTTCAAGACCAGGCTGGACGAGGCCTTGGGTGATATGATTTAGCGTAAGGTGTCCCTGCCCATGGCAGGGGGGTTGGAACTAGATGATCTTAAGGTCCTTTCCAACCCTAACTATTCTATGATTCTATGATTCATTTTCAGAACTTCTCTGTAGGTTTGCATTTCTGAGCCTGTACACCATTGGTGGAAAGTCAAGGCACGTTTATCAGTTTCTAGAACTATCTAATTTTAATGTAAACAGAGTAAACCTAAGATCATTGCAGTGAGGTATGAAGGAGTCTGCACTGTATTATTTTTATCTTTATCCTACCCAAATCCTACCTAGCTGTCTCTCTCAATTTCCGACATGGCTAAAAGCCAACCTTAGCAAACACTACAAACAAGTAAGTAATCAAATAAAAAATGCTTGTGCAATCTTTTCTTAATAGGAAATGTGGTTTAAGAATTATAGAAATATTAAAAATATGTTCAGTACTGCATGAAAAAAAAAAAAGAACCTGGAAGAAATACATAGTGTATACTCCTTTATATAACCCCACTTCCCTTTCTGCATTTCCCTTGTTGTGTTGCATAATCTTCAGTTTTTCTACAAGATGCATAGCTTTTGTATGCAGCAGACCTTGTCCTATTTTCTTCAGACATTTATTTTATATTTGGGAACTGTATCTAAGGCATAAGATACGGTTAGCATGGTTTTGCTGCTAGTACTCGATCTTAACATTGAGACTTTTATTTGCTGTTTTTATCTTACTGCAAAGCTACATAAAAACAGAATCTACCACCTTGCAACAGAAACCGTCTCCAAATACAGCTAGAACCTGCAAGTACATTCTTACAAATGAAGGGAAGAAAAAAAAATAAATCAATAAACTGTATTAAAATGTTTATTAAATAATGATGTTCTTATGTATCTTGGAGTATATTTATTCTTGTCCCCAACAGATGACTATTACACAGATATTATATAGGCAGTTGTTCATGATTTACTGTACCAGTGTCAGCCACAGAACAGGTCCCAATTTAGAACAGTATTAATCCTCCAGAAAGGCTCACAGAGACCCATGATATAAGAATTCCCTACAGCTGTACAAAGTGAAAGAATAAATGTTCTGACCACTAGAGGCAGCACCACCAAATGGAGTACACTGCTACAGTATAAAAACTTAAAAAGATTCATACAGGGATTCTTCCCCTTGCATGCCACTAAGCACATCCTATTCAGCACACAGTAATTCCACTGAAATGCACCTGTTTCAGAAGTGGAACATGGAAGCAAAATGCTATCTTTTTTTTAGGTATGAAGGAATTAATTGTTCAGCTGAAGTTACAAAAAACTTTCAAACTCTGCGTATCATTATATAAAATTATTTGACAACCAAAGCTTTACAATTCATGCAATGGTTTCATTAAAGGTGGAACATGAACTTTGATGAGCAGACATCGTTAGGATTCATCTCCGTCTTTCGTGTAAAAAATCAGTGATATTCTGAAGACAAATGTGAACTCTTACTTATGACAACAGTAAGACTGTTGACTCCCCCTTCTTCAGACTTTGAAAAGCCATGACATAATCAGACTGTTGACTGGTAACCTGTTTACATTTGGGTTAAGGTCCTGACACCCCGTAGAGTACATACTGAATGATTTCATCTCACACAGCTATTACTTAAGGCAATCAGCAGCGTGGTGTTGGTTTATAGCTGTCTCACACAGTGAATAGTATCTAAGAGAGAAGTGGTTTAGTGGTAAGTAGGTGGCTTAGTCATCCCGTAATTTATATGGGAAATGAATAATCTCTGCTTACCTGATGTGCTCTTGACTTTACCACACAGAAATCCAGAAACTGCTTTTAAGAACAACATTAACATCTGAACTTTGGAGCATTCAGTTGCGAGGTAAGAGAATGAAATGCATTTGCTGAGCTGCTAAGTGGTTCAAATCAACCTCTAGGCTGTAGGAAGTTTTCTTTCTTAGACCCTGCCCTCACATCTTGTGACAAACACACATCTGATGTATTCTTTCAGGGTACTAGCAGTGGGTGTAAAAACATCAAAAGCACAGCTAACAGTGACAAAGCAGGTCAACAGATGACAGAAAGTATAGAAACATACAGGGTATATTAAAAAACACTTTAGAAACTATAAAAAAGAACCCCATAAAATATAGAGGAAAAGATTTAGGAAGACAATGGGCCAAAAAAAAAAAAAAAAGCAATATAGGGAACAGACTGAAAATGCTACTACTATAAAACACAGAAAAAACTGCTGGGAAGATGAGAGTCTCATGCAAAGGATGCATGAATAACATGTGTGATATTGACACATGTTTAAAAATACTGACACATTCTCACAAAGTATATTGACACATGTGCTTACAAGAGATCTGGTGGACAACAGACCATTTTGGTTTATCCATCAGGTCAGGAGAAATTATCAAGACTCACCAACATCAGTGGGCACAAGGGAGTTTATTCTAGCTTACTGCCTTATGAATCTCAGTAGTAACTTTTAAGCATTTTGTTTTCTTGCTTTGGGACAGGAATTACAGATAGAAAATTCTATTTGGGTGTTTTCTTGCTAAACATACATACCGTATTTTTGGAACAACATTCCTTTAGTTTTTGCTAATTGCTTTTATGGGAAAAAACAACCCTACCTGCAAGCACAAACATAAGGGAGGCCTTTCTAAAGACTTATATACAATGATTCACAATTCTCATTTAAAACAGGTTTTGCAGAAATCCATATTATGAACTATAACAGATTAAAGTTACCAAATCTGCAAAAACTCATGTGAAACTGCCAAACAAGCTGAGCTTGAAAAGTAACGAATCAATTAGTATATGCCTTCTGCAAGTCAGTGACTGGCAGTTTGCTTCTACAGCTTAGTGAATTATTTCCTACTATTTTTAATACAAAAGATACACATGATGACAATTTCATTCGAACTAGGTCAAAACTATGGTATTCAGCACAATTTCATCTGAAGTAGCATTAGATGACTATTTCCTACTTTGGAGAGTAAGTAATTCTATTTTTATCCTCTAAGACACACAGAACACCTATGTGTATTTCAACTTTAAAAACAGCATCACATCTTTTGTGGAAACAAAGTTAGCACCTACAAATCTAAGAAATCCAAAGTGTAAGACAAGCTTTGTTTCACCTTCCACTTATGCTTGCTACTCATTTCAGTATGGAAACAGTATGAATGTACATTGTCAGTAACTTGTTTCTTAAATTTTCTTTTCACCTTTTATGCACCCTACAGTTTTTCACTTTATGTAATATTCTATTTGTTTTCTTAACACTAAAGAACAAAACACAGTATGGTACCTTTATGGGGAAAGTGAGAATCCAGTTAAGAGAGATCCCACTGTGCTTTGCACTACTCTGCACCAAAGCATGCATACAGAAATGATAGAAGTGATAGGCTGGGAAGCTAACAAGCTCACTGGACAGCAAACTGCATAGGATAACAGGAACCTATGCATAGGGCAAATGTCGCAGAAGAAAATGGTGTGGTGACAGCACTGGAGCAAATCAGAGAAGACGTACATCATGCATCTGTTGTTTTTCAGCTGACTAAATTGCATCAGCAAGAGACAAATGAGTTCACCTTGACTAAATCACATATAAAGTCTTGTGCTAGGCCAGAACTCTCAAACTACTCTGCACATAAATGTCATCCCAGACCTCTGATTTCCAGCTTGCATTTGTGAGTGTATGTCAAAGGACAGTAAGGGCTTGAACAGGTGTAACAAAGAAAACAAAACCAACAGTAACTAACCATCCCTAGTTAGAATCTTCAGATAATCACAGACTGACACCCTGCAAAAAAAACATGGACATAATCCTGAACTAGATGTACTCCTCCCCTGAAAATGTTCTCTAAAAACAATTTAGTAAGTGTATATTCAGTTAGGTTTGTGCTGCATACGCATACAAATATGTAAACGGATGTATAGTATAAGAACCTAAAAGGTAAAAATCACTTCGTTAGAAAGAGAGAATGATATATTGTTTTTTGTAGCCACCATGTACTTACTATTTAGTTGAATCTGACAACTGATACTCCCGTCGTCTATCATAACACTCCTGAATTCCAGGGTCACTCCATAAGCTTCTTATTGCATCTACGTAAGGATTCTCAAAAGTTGACACCTTCTCTACATCGACTTCTCGAACTAACTGTGCATGAGCCTAATTCAAAACAAAACAGTAAAATTTATTTTGTTTTTTATGTTTGCAGATAGCTCATATACAGTGAATGGGATTAACAGGACCAATTTTTCATACTGGCCATAGCACCAACATGTATATCCAATTTGAAAAAACAAGTACCACATAGGAGGATGGGAAGATGGAAAAAAAAGACAACCTCAGTTCCTGAAATAAGCTAAAACAGGAAAAACCCTTACTTTTTTTATGTAAAGTATATAGATCTCAACATGCATCAGCATATATTTACTTTTCATGCTAAAAGACACTGTTAAACAAAATACCTAATATCCATTCTATCAGTGAAACCACTTATTAGTGAAGGAACCTGGGACACTTGAACAACATATAAATGGAAAAGACAGTAAACTTCCAAAATATTCAAAGATGGGTATTTTAATAAAATCTGTATCCATGTGAATGAACTTAGTGATGATGTAGGAAGAAAACATTATTGTTGATTTACTGGGGAAGACCTTAAAGACAATGGTGAATGAATGAGAATAAATAAGAGTACTGAGTAAATTACAAATGAAAGATGATAAAGTGTGTTCAAAGACAAACAGTGTTAAATATAGTATTATGACAGAAAATGAAGTAATAAACTTTGGTTTTAAATAAAATATGGGTCCTTATTTCACCCTATGCTTACCCCAATCCAATAATATTTCATTAAAAATTTCACATTAAAATTTCTATCTAATTAGGATAATTTTGAAGAAAGCTTTAATTTTGATTTTTTCAGGTACAATCTTAAGAGTATATAAAACATGCTTTTTGAATGATGATTAGTTAACCAGCATGACAGATTTAGAATCTTATGGCAGAGAACAGAATGGGAAGGAGAGAAGGAATTTGCTTTTCAGAGAAACTGATAATAAGATCGTAACATTACCAGAAGTGTAACCAAAGTTACCACTGAAGAAGAAAAGCAGGATTATTAGAAACTGTCTCTAGTTTCAATCTGCACTATAAATATGGAGCTTCTTGAAAAGTAACATCTAAAATTAGGGGGTGCTAAAAGGAAATAATCTCTAAGAAATCCAACACCTTCTAAATACTTACAATATTGGTAAAGCCTGTGGAGTCAGAACTACCAAAGAAATACAGCAAAATTATTTCCAATTTGTCCTGGCAGTACTATGTACAAAATTTGGTAACAAATACATGAGCGTATGTATCTGTCTAGAAATGCACACCTATGCAAACATACATACACCTGCAGAGAAGACAGCAGATGAAAACTTAGTCAAGGAAATAAATTTGAGGGACTGAAGTCTCATATCCAGTCTTTGAGGTGATGACACAAACCTCTTTTCTATTTTAACTTAGGTAAAAATACATTGAAAGGACTGTTATTTTCTAATAAATTCATCCTCTGTTTACACACACACAATCCTCATCACCTTTTTGACAATCTAGGAGAATGATGCTACTGCTCATTACTTAAAAGTATTATGCTGCAATAGTTGTTTACTCAAGAAGAAATAAACCTCTCCAAGTTCAACATGAAAAATGTGTGTCTTTAGGGGTGAGTAGAACATATGTTCTCCATTATCAGAGCCCAAATCTCCAAAGTCCTAACAAAGCATACCTTCTTCCTGATCATGTCCATGCATACCCAAAATGTCTGACAAATCAGTAAGAGTCACTACCTTCTCACAGCAAATAACAAGAAATGGTACTCTACTAAGTAAACACAAGCCCAATATTCCTTGTGAAACAGGGTAATTTTTTAACTATCTTCTATCTTATCAAGCTTAGTTCTGTATTCTTTTGCCCTTAGCACTTCCAAAAGAATGATGCCCTGAATATTTTCCCACAGCTTGTGACAAACTGATAAAATAATATATTCAGGCATTTGTTTTTGTCCTGAACTCTGTAATTACAGCTAAGTGATATCAAAATGCTAACAGAACCAAAAGACTAACTTATTATCCAAAAGCTTTCATTTTAAATCTGTCATAACTTAAGTATTTCTCCAACAGTTCCCTAAACATTCTGTAACAGGTGCTCAAGTATTCTACCTTGGTAGATGACAAGATCTTAAAAGGTAATTGCTTTATTCAGTTACTTATCTCGACTTAATACTACAGACTTGTCCTAGATCTTGCATTGGTTTATCAGTTCTGTATGTTCTGCCATACAATTAATATGGCTTTGCACTGTGTGACAAAACTCACAAAATAAACTATGATATATGCCAAGAAGCTGCATCCATCAAAAAACTGATTCACTTTTTTAAAAACAAACATTTCTTCAGTACTTCTGCTTCCTTTGGGTTTTCTTGGACAGACTCAATGACCACTTGCACCCTACCAATATACTGCTCTTCATATCAGTGCTGCTTCTCTTAAAAAAGTAATACCCCTTCATATAGATTTCAAATCTTTATTAATCTTCAGCTGTGCCTTCTTGTTCCCAGAGGTACTATACTTTCCTGTAGACAACAATTTTTCTTTCATCCGGAGTCTTTGCAAGGAAACATCTTTTGCTGACTTTCAATTTCTGGTGGCAGAGACAAAGACGAAAATACAGGAACTCATCTATTGGCTTAATTTTTCTCTCCATTTGCCCTGATACAAATCAAAAGTAATTCTAGTGAAACCTTTTGAGACAGAGATGCATAAATTTAATGCAGCAGAAGAATCAACAATGTACAATGTGTGGTGTTGCTATTGCTAATTCCTGGAGTTATTTTCCTTCCATTAATATAAATAGCAAATTTGGAACTTAACTTCTGATATTAGCACACAAACATGGCAAAAAAGAAAACAAACCCAAAAACTAAGGACTCATCATTAATCCAGTCCATGCAACTACAAATGCTATTGAGTACTTCTCAGTCTTTACAAATCCTTTCACTTTACCCAAAAGTTTACATTTTCGGGGTGGGGATAAAAAGAAAAAAAAAAAAGTCAAGCTTGTTCCCCCGAGAAAATTGTACCTTCTTAAGAGTTCTCTCTTTTGGAACACCAGTAATTGTTAACAAAACGAAAACCCCCAAACAACAGACAAAACTGAAGGAGTCTGTAAATACCACCAAATTGAAACTGGTCATTAAAATGTAACTCCTAGTGCAGATGCAATGTTCCACAAACAAAATCTAGATGGCGAAGACAGCTTTTCAGTCTCAATACACTTTTTACATCGGCATTCAACATTTTCCACAGCCTTCTGGGAATAAGACTACTTGTAATTATTTCAATATTATTTGCCAGAAATCTTACAAACACACATTCGAATCTTTTTAGCAAATCATATCTCCCAAATTTAAGAGATACTTCACTGATTTTTACAAGTATCTTAAATACTTGTAGAATAACAAAAATAGAACTTGGGGAATACTACTGGATTCTAAAACCAGGAAGTCTGAGACCATGCCAAAATAACTATAATTTTTCCTTTTTCATTCCCCCCATAAAACTACTGCCAGTGTTAAAAACTAATTCTGAGCTTTGCTAGCATTACTAATAGTTTTATGCTGGTGTTTCTGCCAATATTATTCTGGCCACAACCCATTAGTGTAAGTACACTTTTTTTTTAATCTCTAGGCTTCATCAGTTTTCTTATTATCTTCTTAATAAAACACAGCTTTCTTGACATCTCTGATGTGTCTTAGGACTAACTGGGCCAGCCAATGGGACTGAGCCTGTATTCTCTCCGCGCGTGCATGAATCATTTTAAGCCTTACCACAGTGGCCACAATCCATGTAGCAAGCACGGGAAAAGGTTCATTATTTTTCCATTCTTTTTGATACAGCCTCTGTAATTCTCCCAAAACAGCACTCCAACCTACCAGAATTATTTATATGAGGGAGGACCAGGCAGAAATACTTGGTCTATTTCAAAACAAATTCCTCTGGGATCTTAAATCCACAGGAGAAAGCAGTATGCTTGAGACATAGCAAGCAAAGTTGCTTTGCATCAATGTTTTCTCTAGCTGATTTTAAGATGCTTTTTTGCTGTTGTTTTTGGGTTTTGCTTAGTAGGACTCAGAGAAAGCTTGGGAAGTAGCTAAATAAATAGGAAATTTATTTGTACACTGCCACAGAATCCACATCTTCATAAAGGTACTTTGTTACAGTTATCCTACTATTCTATACTGAAGCTTCCAATCCTCTTTTTATAAATGAAAGGTTTTGATAGCAATAAAATAAGGGTTTTTTTTTTATGTTAAGACAGAAGAGTAAAAAGATATCTGATCATCTTATATCAGTCCTGATAACTTACTCACCCAGTGTAACTGTTAGAAAGTTAGCTGAGTTAGAAAATTTAAGTATATAAAGATAGTTTTCCTGTATGAAACATGAGATGCCTCCTATGACATGGAATATATGCATTGTTTACTTAAGGAAAGGAAAGCTACGGTATGGTGCAAGTAAATCAGCACATTGTATATACTGTTTATAGAAGAAATTGATCTGAAGAGCCCAAAGCTAATACAGACTCATTCTGCTAATGCAAACCTTAGTATGGAGCAACAAAAGGGTGTGATTATTTTTCTACCTACTGTCCAGCTTTCCTGTTTTCCATATATAAGGTTTAGGTTTCCTGGCTATCACTGTTAAGCTGTTGCCTAGCAAATAAAACCGACATAAACTGATGATTAACATTACTGTTACTTTGAAAGAACATCTAATTCTACATCACAGCCTGAATTACCACTTTTATCACTATTTACCCCACACCTATTGTAATACTTCCATCAACTGAAACAATTTCTTCAGCTGACATTTCTGGCAATCAACATTCACAGAACAATACAGGTTTTCAAAACAAAGGAGACAACAGAAAAACATGTGGAAAAACAGAAATAAAGCATCCATAAGCCATTCCCTCTCTACCAAAAGGACAAAGAGGCAGATGAAGTAAGACAAATCAGTCCTTCAGTGATCTCACGTAACTTCAACTATTAAAGCATTCGCCATATTTTCCTCTATAACGAATGCTAGGTTTTGGATATTCATCCTCATTTTCTTTCTTGTTATTCTAAGCAGAGAAATTTACAAAAACTCTGGTAAAATAGTTGATAAAGCCAGATCCAATATGATAAACATCTTTATTAATTCATATCTCTAAGAAAACAACACTGACTTTTAGATTTTTGTGTTCTATAACATGCTATTTTAATCTGAAGATCTCGAAACTGGGCTACATCAACAAGGCCATCACCAGCAATCATAAAGAAGTCATTATCCCACCCAGCACTTGTCAGGCCACACCTGGAATACTGTGTTCAGTTTTGCTCCCCACTATACAAAAGAGATGTGGATAGGCTGGGGGGGATCCAGAGAAACGTCACAAAGATGATCACAAGACTGGGCAGCCCGCTATATAAGGAAAGGCTGAAGAGCTGGGTTTGTTTAGTTTAGAGAAAAGAAGGGTCAGGCAGACCTTATCACCATGTTCCTGTATTAAAAAGGTGGCTAACAAAGAAGACTGAGACTACTTTTTGCAAGGAGTCACATGGAAAAGACAAGAGGTAATAGGTACAACTTAGTCCTGTGAGATGCCTGTTGAACACAAGAGGGAAGTTTTTCACAAATAGAACAATAAGCCATTGGAATAATCTCCCAGGGAAGTGTTGCAGCGTTGGACACTTAAGATTCAGCTGGACAGGGTGCTGGAACATCTAGTCTTGGTCATGCTTTAGCCAAGAAAGGTTGGACTAAATGATCCTTGACGTCCCTTCCCAGCTGGTATTCTATGATTCTGTGAAAACACTTCACAAAGGTCATAAGTACCACCAGGTGCAGTTGCTGAAGATTTTCACAACACACAGGTTAGTAATTTCCAATGGTGAAAGTGTAATCAATATTAGTATTCAATTAACATCAATTACCACTAGATTATTATTACATTTGAGACTAAGATTCAGTCCTCTAGGAGAGGCTAAGTGTTCCCTTCAAATGGTAACACCTCTGCTATAAGTGTTTCTAACAAGGTTACTGAGAGAGTACAGAACTGCAAGTGTCTACATCACAATAAACAGCTCTGCTCTCTGGCTCTGTAGGACTGCATTAATTGTGGTTAGGATTTGCACAAGACTTCCTTTCCTTAATGAGTTGACATTACACTGCTAGAAAGTACTTGCTTTCTTTAACTATATTTTTGTACATTTAAATTAAGCTGCGTTTTACAAATTTACTGAAAGTAATAATTCACTGAATCACTAAATGGGTAATTATGGAACTCGGGGAAAAAAAACGTAATGCCGAATACCCATTTCATCTTTCCAGTTATAGGAGGAACTAAATCAGCCACCTTTTTTCTATAAAACATATCAGTCTTCAG
This sequence comes from Pezoporus wallicus, assembly GCF_028554395.1. Taxonomy (NCBI): domain Eukaryota; kingdom Metazoa; phylum Chordata; class Aves; order Psittaciformes; family Psittacidae; genus Pezoporus; species Pezoporus wallicus. The sequence continues at coordinate 1,030,087 of NW_026636901.1, read as the reverse complement.
AATGAAGCACTAGCCAGATCTCCGAGGAAAAGATCAACCAAAAAGACATAAAATAGTAAGGCTGCTTTCTGTCCTCTAACAGCCTCCACAGATCATCCCAGAAACTTGGAAGGCAGAAGACTGCCCTGTCGTCTTCTCCTGGACAATTCACGACCCCATACAAAACAGAGGGATAAAGCAACCAAAAAGCACAGCATATTTTCCAATTGCCTAGTTCACAATAAACATGCAAGGTCAGGAAAACCTGTGGATTCACTACAAACTGTGGATACATAAGAATGTTACTTTAAAAGACACAGACCTTCTTTTCTCTTTGTTTTGTTAGCTTATTTATTTATATGTCCCTCTTCTGTCATGTCCTGGGTTCAGCAGTAGCAGTCATTTTTCTCCTTCGTGGTAGCTGGTGCAGTGCTGTGTTTTGACTTTAGGCCTGGGAACAGAGCTGATAACAAGGATGTTTTGGTTTGGCCAAGGACTTTGTGAGCCTCATGCTCTGCCAGGGAGGAGGGGAAGCCGGGAGGAAGCAGAGACAGGACACCTGACCCAAACTGACCAAAGAGGTATTCCAAACCACAGCGCGTCACGCCCGGATGTAACTGAGAGTTACCCGGAAGGGCTGGTAGACTGTGGGGTTGGAGGAGGTATGGGTCAGTGCTTGGTCGGGCTGGGGGGGCGAGTTATCGGTTGGCTGGTGGTGAGGTGAGGTATTCTCTTCCCTTGTTATTTCCTTTATCATTATTATCATTGGTGGTAGCAGTAGTGATTTGTGTTATACCTTAGTTACTAAACTGTTCTTATCTCAGCCTGTGGGTGTTGCATTCTTTAGATTCTTCTCTCCATCCCTCCGGGAGTAGGGGGAGGGAAAGAAGGGGGGGAGTGAGTGAACGAGTTGCCTGACTGGGTTTAAACCACAACATGTGAAGAGAGGATACTTCCTCTGGAATGGGGGGGATAAACACCCCAAAAGTCTGATGTTGTCAAAGGCTACTGTTGTCCTATTACTGAACTGAATTATGAGGCAGAAATTGGTGGTAGAGTCTGAAATTCATCTCAGAAAAGCTCTGCAAAAGGTCTAGCAGACTGTCTAGCTGACAGTCAGAAAATTAGAAACCAGATTAAATAGCAGAAACTTTAAGAAGTAAGTCATCTGCTTGCTGCCAAATGCCTGAAATGGTGGCTCTTCTGTGAAGCACTCAAAAGATTGAACTTTGTCCTGGTTTCAGCTGGGATAAAGTTAATTTTCTTCTTAGTAGTTGGTGCAGTGCTGGGTCTTATTCTGAGAACAATGCTGATAACACACTTATGTTTTCACTTGTTGCTCAGTAGCGCTTACCCTGGTCAAGGACCTTTCAGTCGCCCACGCTCTGTCAGTGAGGAGGTTCATGAGAAGCCAGAGGAAGCAGACACAGGGCACCTGCACAAACTAGGCAAAGGGTATTCCATACCACAGCATGTCATACCCAGCATATAAACTGGGGGTAGACACCCGGAAGGCCCAGACTGCCGCTTGGGTCAGGCTGGGTATCGGCTGGTAGGTGGTGAGCAATTGCATTGTGCATCACTTTATTGTTTATTTCCTTTCCCTTTTAATTTTGTATTCTCTCCGCCTGTTATTTCCCTTATCATTATTACTTCTAGTAGTATTACATTGTGCTTTAGTTACTGAACTGCTCTTATCTCAACCCGCGGGATTTACATTCTTTCAATTCTACTCCCCATCCCTCCTGGGGAGAAGGGGATAGCTAAGCAGGCAGCTGTGTGGTTCCGAGTTACCAGCTAAGTCTAAACTACGACATAATTTTAGTGGACTGATGGACAAAGAAGGCAAAAAAACAGTGAAAAGCTACCTTATGTTTAGTTATACTGTTATTTGTTTTTATTACTAAAAGCCACTCACTGCCTAACTTTAAGATGAGGTCACAAGACAAAGTAGGAAAAAGAGAACCTCATCAACACATTTAGAATGGAAAAGTTAATAAAATAAATCTAGTATCACTTTTCTTAGCAATGTCTTCAGCCCCTAGATCACACTAGGTAATATACAAAAGATTAATGAAACTAAATTTTCAATCTCATGCATGAAGAAGGTTCAATTTTTCTGTGCAGTTATTTTTAAAAGCTGGGACCTAACTACACAGGATATTTCATAGAATCATAGAATAGTTCGGGTTGGAAAGGACCTTAAGAACATGAAGTTCCAACCCCCCTGCATGGGCTGGGACACCTAACACTTAAACCATCTCACCCAAGCCTCTGTCCAACCTGGCCTTGAACACTGCCAGGGATGGAGCATTCACAACTTCCTGGGCAACACATTCCAGTGCCTCACCACCCTCACAGTAAAGAACTTCTTCCTTATATCCAATCTAAACTTCCCCTGTTTAAGTTTGAACCCATTACCCCTTGTCCTATCACTACAGTCCCTAATGAAGAGTCCCTTCCCAGCATCGTTATAGACTGCCTTCAGATATCGGAAGGCTGCTATGAGGTCTCCATGCAGCCTTCTCCAGGCTGAACAGCCCCCAACTTTCTCAGCCTGTCTTCATACGGGAGGTGCTCCAGTCCCTGATCATCCTCGTGGCCCTCCTCTGGACTTGTTCCAACAGTTCCATGTCCTTTTTATGTTGAGGACACCAGAACTGCACACAGTACTCCAAGTGAGGTCTCACGAGAGCAGGGTAGAATGGCAGAATCACCTCCTTCAACCTGCTGGTCATGCTCCTTTTGATGCAGCCCAGGATACGCTTGGCTTTCTGGGCTGTGAGCGCACACTGAAGCCGGCTCATGTTAAGTTTCTCATCGAAACAGAGTTCATTTCCACGAACTGTGTACACAAATGTCCAAAATTAAAACATCCAAAAAATCAGAGTAAAGATTTGAAATTGCTCCTGATCCAAACACTTATAATTGAATTGATAGCTAAATGGCTCCCTGCCCAATGTGCCATGCAATTTTCCTGCATTTATTTTATATTAAATGCAGATGCAACTCTACGTGTTCATAAACACAAGCCTGATATGTTCCTGCCTAAAAATCATGGCACAATTTACATTAAACATCTCTAATTTTGGAATGTGCTGTATTTTGTTAAAACAATACTCAGACTTATTTATTTCACCTATGTATTCCAGATCTGAACTACAGAAAGACAATGCCACAGTAACTTTCAATAATCCCAAAGTTTCTGGTGGGTTGGAACCAGATGATCTTTAAGGTCTCTTCCAATTCAAACCATTCTGCGATTCTGTGAAAATACTTCCAAATTTAATTCTAATCTATAGTGACAGAAACTAACAAAATCATTTCAGATTTCAACCAGCGTAAGCCAGAACTGGCAACAAGATCTCTCCTCAGAACAGTTTTTGTAGCTAACATGAATTATCCATATTACTGCTGTATCTATGAGAAGACAGTAATACCAACACAGTTTTCAAAAACACATTCAAGCATGTATACAGAATCAAGTTTTCAGAAAAATACCCATGTCCTGGGTTGTCTGGATTTTTTTTATTCCTTCTTTTTCCTAAGGACCACTTTTAATCTGAGATCTTCAAATATTAATAATGTACATTAATCCTACACGTAATTATTGTACACATAAGAAAAGATGCCACTGTTTCTTGAGCTAGCTACATCAGTTCATACACACAGAGCTTCTCAGTTCTACTTCAGTTGAAACTGCAGGTAAGTGTCCCTAAACTACTGCATCAAGCCTATATGTAGTAAATACATAGGTGGCAGGGGGTATACTTGCATCTGGTAAACTCCAAGAACCTTGTAACAATAACCTCACACAAAACACAGGCTGAACCCTAAACCCGAAGTCATTAAAATACACAGAGGTATCTAAACTGGGTGAAGATCTGGTTGAAGACGTCCCTGCTCATTGCAGGGGGGTTGAACTTGATGACTTTGGAAGGTCCCTTCTAACCCAAACTATTCTATGATTCAGGTGATATAAATTGGGGCAGGCTTAGAGCTGTTTTTTTAACAGCAGTGAGCAGAGAACAATGTCAATCTCAGAGTCAGGGACACATTTTCCATTTCACCAGGGCTCCTCATCTTGCGTATGGTTCGACACCATCTGTTTGAGAAGCCTGTCATCAGGAAACAGTATTTAAAGTACTGGACCACACAGTAACAACAACAACAAAAAGAACCTGGAAACCAGAGGGGTTAAAAAAAAACAAAACAAAAAAAAACAAGAAACAAACAGAATAATTCACCTGCCAGGCTTTCTAGAGACTTCACAAGAAGCTGAGATACATCACTGAAATTTTTAACAAGTCCTTCCTCTACTTTATATGCATCACAGGTTTTAAGAGGCTTTATTGCAGGCTTCATGTCCTAGTGCTTTTTTTTGAAGAATGATACTCAATAACAGTAGTGCAAATAACAAGTTTTTCCTTAGCAGTATTTTTGTATAGTGGTACAGCTGAATTTATGAAGACAATGTTATGCAAACATGCACATGCTGAAATTTTCATTCCATTTTCAAGCAAATAACGGGCTTTACTTCATAGTCCTGCAAGAATTTACTACCTCAGTCAACCACTGCAATATAACAGTATGTGCTTTAAAAAACATAAAAGAATAATGTTTCAGTATCTCACTGAAGAAGAGTACAGATGCACAGAACTCCTTCTGAGCCTTATTCCTGTACAAAGCCTGAATCAAGTCTTGCACTATAGATGTTCTTAAGGCTCAGAGGAATCAGCTTTGCTTGGCTTTATGAATTCAAATAGCTAGAACTTAGACTGTATGTCTCTTTACAGAGTAGAAGTTATGGCCAGTTGATTCAAGCAGTTCATAAATTCACCCACCCCATCCACTTGCTACATAAAGGAACTGCAGAAGTTTCACTGCATTTCCCATCTAGAGAAGAACCTGTGGGGGACATAGGACAGGCACAAAGAAACAGGGGAAAAAAGAAAAAGGCACTGAAAAGTATTTTGCCTCCCTACAGTTAACCAGTCCTTTCTCTGTTTTTTTAAAGGAGGAGGGTGCCCTCTGCTGACAAAGACGTAACAGCAAAAGCAGTTTTTTCAAACTGGTATTTCTAGAAATACCGGATAACTGATATTTCGAAAGGGAGGGTGCCCTTCAAAATAATGAAGGATTCCAGCAGGAACTTTCCGCTGCAAAAATTGCAACTAATTTAAATGTTTGTATCTGTGTGTTGTCCAACCAATGAAGATTATTTCATTTCTTGGAAGTAAACTGAAAAGGAGTTTCAGACTTACCTAGGCATGCAAAGCTACATGATACCCAAAGGCCTACTCCCTTTGGGTGCTTTTGTTAATCCCTTTACGTCTAGAGCAAAGAACTGCTAGGACTGGAGTAAGCAGCAAAACGTAATCACAGATAAAAAGTTGTTCCTTAGAACTGGGTCACACAAGGATGATTTTAGCCCCTTAAGATGTTAAAGATAGAAATGCAGCATTATTTTCTCTAGAGAAACCACAGACATATTATACCACTGTGATGAGTAACTATTTGAAACATTCCTTGAGGGAGAATTTAAAAGTTCCATGCCACATCTGACCTCAAAAAGTGATAGCTTCTTTATAAATCAGGTACAATCTCATTCCTAGAAACATACTGTATTTCTGCTGGCTCCAATCAGGTACCAAGAAGAGCTTATTTAAGCACTGCTGACTCCTCTTTCAAGGCTCCAGGCAAAATACCAGTCTCCTGAAACAGGCTGCCAACTTCAATCATAAGGAAGGAGGAGGAAGAAAAACCAATAAAACAGCATCCTTCCTACACATAAATCATGGAATCAAGTTTCATACAAACAAGAGCCTGAAAGCCATCTTTGCTGCCTGGTTTGTATAAAACTGATTAATAGTCTGACAACCTAATTAATATGCATTCTAAATGATTAATTTTGCTTACTAACTGTTCAGTATTTACAGAGGGAGGTCACAGTGGGCTTTTTAACAACCATTTGGAAAGACTTATTTATCTGCCAAAGCACAAATGGAGTATCTTCGTAAGACACTGGCCAAAATAAGACATGGTCTTTGTAAATGTACTATTAGTCATCAAATTAGTGGAAGGGTTTTGGTTGTTTGCTTGTAGCGGGTTTTTAGTCATCTAAATGGCTTCTAAAAGCCCATGTTCTCAGTAAGAGTTAAATCTATGTGAAAAAAAAGCAAAGCTGAGAGCTTTTTTGAATTAATTTTGATTACACTGCATCGGGAAGAAAATTCTGGGAACTGAATGCGACAGGTAAAAAAGTGACAACACAGCCTATTGAGAAGAACTATGCATCCTCCTTATTTGTACAGCAAGCTTTCCACACTCAGTCACCTAATCCCACTGTGCCACACACTCTGAAGATTCTCCAGGACACAGCAAGGAGACAAAGATCTCAGGACAAAGTCAAGAGCTGCACACTGAGATATCACAGCAAGTCTCCTGGAGCCAACAAGTTCTACTTAGCCACAAATTTCAAAACCTGCTCTCTCTCCCCAGTCTTTTTTTTTCTCCAGAAATGTCCAAGGCAGCTTCCAAAAAAATCTTCAAGAAAAAATTATCACATTATATTAGGGAAGCTGTTGGTGTAGACAAAACAGGCAGTGCTACATTCTGCTATCCAGAAAAAAGTGCTTATTAACACGCCTTATCTACACTGTTTGTAAGTAGTATCAGAGACAGGCAACTACTTTGGAAATCAGCATGCAGCTATGACACACATGTAGACAAACATTTTGCACTGTAATTACAGTATTAATGCAAATGCTGGTATTACGCTGAACTAGCTGGTTAACAATAGTCTGTAAATTGGTCTTTAAAACAGTATCATTAATGCACCTTAAGAAACAAGAAATGATTTTGTTGATAAAGCCAGAAAAGCACTATTGCCCTGATCAAGTACCAGCTGATGTTATCAATATTTCTGTTTTCTTCACTGGGCTTTAACCTCCCTCTCAATATGAAAATGAACCTAATTCCTTTTTGGACAGGGTACCTAAGTATTTTAATTCAGACTTCTGTCCTAAAATTAACCACAAATTGGATTAAACATGAATGACATATAGCGTCGCTGGATAGCTGTAGTACTTAGATTTCATATAATCACCCAGGATTACATGAACACATCTCAGACCAGGAACACTTCTGCATGTTTGCAAGTAGGCTTGGACATTACTAAAAAAAAAAATTAAGAGAGCACAGCTGGAGGGGAGGAAATTAGAAGAAGCTTTATGCCAGTTTTGCAGCCACCCCCACGCTTCCTTTGGAAGCGCTGCTCACTACATCTTCTGCAAATCACTGCAGCCCCCCAGTCACCCCAATCTGAAACAATGGTTAGTGACCTGACAGCAGCTGTCAGCACCTGGCAGTCTGTGCATTCGAGTACATGGCCACTGCTCTCTGCAGTCTAACATACAAAGCAGGAGGAAATCTGTGTGGGAAGAGATACCTTCCTTAATTGCCACGATCACAAACCCCTCTGGGAAATGTTAGGCTAAAATTTTACAAGGCTGGAAGCTGGAGAGCAGGTGGCAAGGATGTGGCTCTGCCACCTCCTCTTCTTGTTGGTGACCTCTTCTTCATGATATTATATTGATACTGTAATATGTATTTTCAAATGGCTTATTTAAATAGACAAATTTAATTCAATAGAATAGCACTGAGCACATAGAGGAGCTTCTTAATGATGTACACTAACCATGTAGTTACAAGATACAGCATGAAATGTCCCTTATAATAAAAGCTGAATTTTATGATCAAAATACAATCACATACTGCTTCAGACATCAACACAGTGATGTCAGAGCACCTCCTAATCTACAGGAGTGCTCTGTCCTGGGTTCAGCTGTAACAGTTGTTTTTCTCCTTCCTAGTAGATGTCGAAGTGCTGTGTTTTGGCTTTAGTCTGAGAACAATGCTGGTAACACACCAATGCTTTTAGTTGTTGCTCAGTAGCTCTTACCCTGGGGTCAAGGACTTTTCAGTCTCTCACGCTCTGCCAGTGAGGAGGAGCATGAGAAGCTGGGAGGAAGCAGAGACAGGGCACTTGACCCAAACTAGGCAAAGGGGCGTTCCATCATGCCCAGTATATAAAGTCACCTGGAATGGCAGATCACTGCTTGGGTCAGGCTGGGCATTGGTCAGCCGGTGGTGAGCAACTGTATTGTGCATCACTAGTATTTATTGTGGTTTTTTTTATCTTTTTCCTTTTCTCTCCCCTTGTTATTTCCCTTATCATTATTATTAGTAGTTTTATATTATACTTTAGTTATTGGACTGTTCTTATCTCAACCCGTGGGGTTTGCATCTGTTGTGGCTTATCCGGCTGGGAGCAGGCGGCAGAAATGGGGAGTGAGCAAGCAGCTACATGGTTCTGAGTTACTGGCTGGGCTTAAACCACAAAATACTCTCAGCTGCAATCTCTGTCATGCTGTCAAAATTGTTTTAAACAAAATCCAGTAGCTGTGGATTATAATGGATTTATAGTAGCCAAGTAGCTCACTGCACTGGTGAATTATTTTTATCTGTATAATAAAATGATAAAAATCACTTAATGGAAAGCCAGGAAATTCACAGTACAAATAAAATATTAAGCTTTCACTTACTTGTAGGATAGGACAACGGAACCCTAGAATTCACCATTTCCAGAAGATTTCAGCACTGATGCGGATCCCTTGCATTTCCTTCCTTTCAGTAATTTCCTTCTATAGTACACTATTTGCTGTATCTGTTAAACTGCTACCTATTAAAAGTCTTCGTATTTTAGAATATGGCTTTAATTTAAAAAACAAACAAAAAAAAACCAAAACCTGCAAAACCCCAAAAATTCTGATCTTAGAAAACTGAATATTCAATTCTGCCATGAGATTTTTCCATCAGTCTTTTCCTTACTTGGCCACAAATAGCGAAGTCTTTCTTATTATTTTTCAAAATTCAGCTTTTCACAATACAAAAAAATCTTCTTTAGTTAAGTAGTCTTTAATGGAGAATGTTACCAGTACATCCAGAGGCCCCTGATAACTCACTACCAGAAGTATTTATCAGCAATCACATTTACCTTTCACAAGTTCCTAATCACAGAGCAGTAAAATCATTCCATTCTTTAGGGGAAAAAAGTGAGATACCAGTTTGAGGTCAGCAAGACTTTTGCTCTTTGTAGGTCACCCTCTTTTCAATTTAAGCAGCAAAAAGCCAGGAATGTTTGCAATGTTTCCTCCCGAGAGTCAGCACATGACACAAGTATAATGGAGGTAAATCATGAACAAAACAGTTCAGATAAGAGTAGGAGGGCCTCAGCCTCCCACATGACAGCATCACACATACTGCATAGTGCTAAGGTCACAAATACTGCTTACAGGTCACAAATACTACTTCAGCTCAGCCAAGCAGGTATGTGCATACCATTTTGAAAACATGTAAGCGAGGAAAAAAGTTAACAAAGTCTGTTAAAGTGCAGGCTTTTCAGGAGGAATGTAAGTTTAATTAAAAATCATATTCCAATCCCATAGAGACCAATGATTTGACTAGCAGAGTCATGAAATTAAGGCAACCACACACTTGTGGCTGGTGTCGCAATGCTTTCAGAGATGTCACTGTGTGTTCTTCTCCCATATAATTTATTATTTTAATGAGAATCCACAAATTCTGTCTGTAAGTCCTGACACACCATACATACTACACCTCCCCACAACTCCACTGCTTGATTTGTAAGCAAAGCCTTTGATTACTGAATTTAAAAAAAAAAAAAAGTGGTTGATTGTTACCAACCTCAGCATGTACCCAATCTTCTTCATCTCTATGACTGTCAGGATCAATGGCAACATGTTTGGTCTGACACTGATACTTTCATGTAAAGAAAGAAATGGAAGAGATGGGAAACGAAACGACATCTCTATAAAGACTACATCCTGTGGGTGCTGCCATCTCCTTACTGCCCTAGAATTACAATTATAACAGAAGGACTGTATACCCTGAAGTCGAGGGAAGTATTTAAAAACATCATTACAACAGTACTTTAGAAGCATAATTAAAATTATGCTGCTATACCACTCTCTTCACTTTTAAGCAGAGATTCAGTGGGCAAGGTGAAGAATTTATTATTTAATAAAAATAACTGTGAAACACAGCTGTAACCATATGGCTACAGATCTTTTATTAGTATTTTTCCTGGTAAAGGCACCACCATATTGATTGCTTTCATGTACAACCCTCTTAGCATGTTATTACGGATAAGTCCGGTTTCATTATTAAATGGTTAAGAAATGTACCAATACACCAACGCAAAAACTTGGCTGCTGAACCTTAAAGATTGCTAGTTGGCCAAACCCAAAAAAATCCCTTGAAGATAGACACATTAATACCCCTTTTCATCAAGAGGCCTTGCCCAAACTAATGCTCATTCTTTCCAACACAAGTAAATAAAGATGCAGAAACAAACAACAAACAGAACAAATACTCTGTAAGAAACAAAATTACTCATCCAAGTGTCATAGCGGCAGCCTGCCATAAGCTTGTGAGCCATACACAAATGGCATCAAACAAAGCAGGAGACAGCTGCCCCTTATAACCTGCATAACAATATGACCTGAAAGTAATTTCAGAAACAGTTTAAAAGAAAAATTACTAACAGAATATATTTTACTGAAAGGTGATTCAGATCTACACCAATCTCGCAAGTCACAGTGCTAGGTATACTACCAGTTACAAAATAGTTTTGACTCTCTGTTCAAGCTACAATATTGTGGACTGTTCTCCAAATTTAAAGCAGACTGATCTTTCTGTGTTTGTACAAATCTTCATTTTTTCATTTTCAGAAGTCATGTCATGGAAATCACTTACTCTGGACACCATTTATCTGAATGAGGATTGCTAGGGATTTTTGATACAATCTGTATCACCAGCAAAGTCAGTACTGTACCACTGGCTCTGGAAGAGAAAACAAGGCTTTGGGAACTGCTGAACATAGGGGAAGAGAATGGACATAAGGAAAAGCAGAAGAGCAAGACTTAACACTCAGAATAAATGCCAGATACAGCAAATGTGCTTCACTACTTTAAAAGGGTGTAGCTGGAAATACTTCAAAATTTAGTGCAAATGACACTATGGAGCTACATCAGACAGCAAATAAAGGAAATAGTGTGGCAGAGGACCTAAAACACTTGTGAAGTACATCATGTCTCAATATGTGCAGTAGAGTATCCCCAAGGGGAAGAGAGAGTGCAGTTTCAGTGACTTGAAGGAGGACCTTAAAATGAACTGTATTTATCAGAAATATGCACATTAATAGCTTAAAGAGGGCGATTAGAAAAACAAAAAAAACCAACAATGAATGGGGAAAAAAAAAAGCCAAGCCAAAACCTTTGAGACAAGAACTGCTTTCCTTGATATCATGTAAAATGAAAGGTAAAAGGGCAGTCTCCATCTTGTAACTAGATTCCGTGATTTCATTATTTTGATCTTTATAGAAAAAAATGTTTTTAATTAAGATCTGAAATCAGAGATCATGCATTCAAAATAGATCACCTTGCCTCTATCACAGTTACCGTGGAGATTAATGTCTAAGCTGTCATTAACAGTGCTCAGCTGGGAAAAAGAAGACTTGGGTATGAAAAATTACCAAGAAAGCATATGTAACCGTGTAAATACAGTGGTAGGCTGCTGGAGAAAGACAGCCTTCTGGTTACTTTGGAGCCAGACAGCAATCTTCTGAAATTGGAACTATTACACAGACAAACCTCCAAAATTGAAACCTGTTGAAGAAAACAAAACAAAACAAAAGAAACACAAAAAAAACCAACCCAAACCACTACCACATGAACTCATCATTCATGTACCTTTCACCACTGAATCCTTACCAGTATTGTTCATATTTTTCACTCGCATCATGCTCCTGGTACCTTTCTTTTCCTCAGGACAACCTTCTATTAGCCATTACTTCTTTTATCCCACATTAAGCACGTTAAACTAATCCAGATATACACAAGCAATTGTATATGGGTTGCTCTGATTAACACTCTGCAATTTTTAACTGCTTTATTTGCTGAAGGCCTTGTGCACAGGCTAATAAATTTGCTATTTCAAAAAACAAAATAAAACCCAAAATGAGCGAATAAAACTTTACTTTCTACTGCACTACTAAATCAACAGTCGTTTACTTTCTGTTAGAACACGGTTTAAGAGCCAGACATTTAAACCTTTATTTCCTTTCAAGATGTTAAGCTGTTTTGGTTCTTTCAGAAAGCGTGGAAGTCAAGTAGTTTTTAATGCTCTGAACATAGGTTTATCATATTAAAAGAAAAAAAAAAAAACAAAACCAAACCCTGACTTACATGGGAATGGTCACCTTCTCTTCTGGACATACAAAACAGAAATTTAAATTGAGCTCATTGTTTGGCAGTACGAGAGCTTTTACTGGCTCACAAGCTTTGATGGATTCCAAAGCTGCACGTACTTACCATGCAGTTCCTGTGGAACTGGGTTTGAAGTAACTGCTTTTGAGTTTCTCTCTGATACATTACACAGGCTGTTTTATATCACAGCTACAGCTCCAACTAAACACTATGCTTGTGGCAGTTATATAGTCACCGATTAATTTTCATATGAATTTAGGCTACTACTTATGGATCATATTTAATTTTTCTATTAACTTTTTTTTTCTGTGCACACTTTTGTGAACAGCTGAGTACTGGACCATAATTTCTAATTAATCTATTTTAAAAAATAAATCAAGTGGCTCCTATATTTTGATTCTACTTTAAAAAAATATTTTTCTGTATTACAGCACATTTTAGATGCCATCCACTACTGAAACCAATGGCTTCTCCATATGTAAACACATGAACACTCAGAAGAATTGACTGGAATTAACTGACGCACAGACACATACTCATTCAGTAAACTGCCCTTCATTCAGATCAACCTAATTCACTTTTGAAACTAGGTCTGTTCTAAAAAGTTAAAAAAAAAAAAAGGGGGGGGGGGGGGGGAGTCGGGAGGGAAGTCTGTATTAGAATGGATATCTGGATTGTATCTGGACCTCCCACCCCAAAGAGCTCATCTGTGAGCTGTGCCCTAGTTTGAACCCTGACTGTGGGGCATTCATGATGTTCACAGATGACATGTGTTAATGGAGACTGTTAGTTATTTTCTCAATTATCTGGCCCAGGAATGCAAAAGACTTATGGGTGATTTTTGTCTTGTGAGAATAAGGTGGACTACTGCAATTTTCAAGGTGCTAGATTGATTTCTCTAGAGAAGCACATTTCAATAAATGTTCATGAGTTTATAGCTAAATTAGGTCATTTAGGCTTATCACTCATGGGACTATACATACTCCTAAGTTAGATTCTCTGCAAGGAGAATCAACCAGACAGGAGGGCACAGGTAGGCAGTTTTCAAGCGGAGATGGCCAACCACACAAAGCACCCTAACCACTGTTCCACTGTGGAAAATTATGGGAGGTGCACGTAACGAGGAGTACCTGGTGTACTGCGAGTCCCTGCAGCCACCTTCAGTGCAGCAATCCTTGCCCACCCTATGACAACAGGGAAAGAAAAATGCAAAAAGTATCTGGAACATTACTGAGCCAAACACTAAGGAACTTCCATGGTGTCCATATCCTTCATTTGGTTTTGCCCATGAGGTATCTGCTGGAAATGCTGCCTTCAAATGGCAACAGAAAAACTGCACAGATTTCTTCTAGAAGTGGAACTGGGCCAGTTACTTTGTGAAATATTTTATGCTATTTTAGTACAGACTGAAATGTATTAAAAAAGTGCAACCCTTAGCCAAATTCCATAGGTGTTCTGATTTCCAACATCTGAACTACAATAATATCAGAATGAAGAGATTTACCATATATACTTTTTCATGTATGCAATATAAACTCTCTAAAGCTGATCAAGGCTAAAGACCTGCTGCATAAATCAATCTCAGTTATTGTGCTTGCAATTTTTACTTAAGATTGCTGCGTATGAGCAATAATATTATGCCAATATTGCTCATACTCTGCTGAACAAAGAACAAGTTAAGTTCTTATTCCACTTATAAAATCTGAACATTTGTTTTTGAAAACTGGAAATCTTTAAACAGAGGTTTATTGCCTTTGTCATTTTAGAAGATTACAGTATAATTTGTCAGCAGAATAGTCCTGGTTATAAGCAAAATACACTTAATCATAGAATCTTGGAATAGTTAGGGCTAGAAAGGACCTTTAGATCATCTAGTCCCAACCTCCCTGCCATGGGCAGGGATACCTCACACTAGACCATGTTGCCCAAGGCTCTGTCCAACCTGGCCTTGAACACTGCCAGGGATGGAGCATTCACAACTTCCCTGGGCAACCGATTCCAGTGCCTCACCACCCTCATAGTAAAGAACTTCTTCCTTGTATCTAACCTGAACTTCCCCTCTTTAAGTTTAAACCCGTTACATCTTGTTCTATCACTACAGTCCCTGATGAAGAATCCCTCTCCAGCATCATTGTAGGCCCCCCTTCAGATACTGGAAGGCTGCTATGAAGTCTCCACACAGCCTTCTCTTCTCTCTCTTAAGAGAAACTTCTTCATTTTTTTTTCAGTCAGTATGAGTCTTAGGAGTTCCAGATCTCTCTTCCAGACATTATTCGTGGAATGATATCAAGGTGTTCATTGTAGTCACTGGGATCTCTTAAAGAAGTCTGGAACCTGCTTTATATATGCCATAAACACCTTTTGTAGTACACTATACAATAAAGAAAAAGGAAGACTTAGTCATTTGTGGCTTTCCATAACCATTAAGCAGTAGATTTGATCATATATGTGTATCTTACTAAAATAAAATAGAAAAACATCTCCAAAATGTAGACACTGCTGGATGAGTTGAGGACTGTCTCCAATGAAGTCTAATTTTACTGACACTCTTTCCCTATCACATAGCCCTATTCTGTGAGTTCTGAATATATTAGAAAATTTCAAGACTGAGCATACTAGCCCTATAATAAAATGGCAAAATGAAAATGAAATTAGCTCTGGAAGTATCTTCCTAGAAAGCAAGACTCTTGACTTCTTTCATGGCATTATCAGTTATATGAGACACTTAAGACAGTGTTGCCTGGTTTGGCCTGGAAGAAATAGTGTCAGACTGTTTATCTGCATTACAACATCTGTTACATAGGAAACATGACTGCTACATATATTCTGACAATCGAAGTAAAATGCAAGTAGAAAAACACATTTTAAAATAAAAAGATTTCACTGAGATATTACAAATCCATTCAAATTTGGGCAACAAAATAAAAATATTTTCACTGGTGCAAAAGTACACTATTTTAGAAAACAAAACCACATTACTTCCAAATCTCCCTAAGGTAGTAGGTTATCTTATGAACAGCAACCTGTAATTGTTGAATGCAGAGTCCAACTAATACCAGCGCAAATCACTGAAACCACTGAGGATTTGTCAGGACTTCAAATTTCACTCGCCTCATACTCAAAACTGTTCCTTACATTATCAAATAAGCACCACCTTTTGATCACTATTACTCCTGGCCAGAAAACAGTAGACATGAATGCTATGAATTCAGAATTTCTTCTGTTAAATGGATTTTAAGTGTTCACAGTCATTCTGGAGGGATGAAATAAATTAAAACCAGGTCATTATTTACCAAGTAAATCTTTCCAATTAAGGGCATCTACTCAACTATTAATCATAGAATCACAGAATAGTTTTGGTTGGAAAGGACCTTAAGATCATCTAGTTCCAACCCCCCTGCATGGGCAGGGACACCTCACACTAAACCATGTCACCCAAGCCTCTGTCCAGCCTGGCCTTGAACACCTCCAGGGATGGAGCATTCACAACTTCCCTGAGCAACCTATTCAGTGCCTCACCACCCTTACAGTAAAGAACTTCTTCCTTATATCCAATCTAAACTTCCCCTGTTTAAGTTTTAACCCATTACCCCTTGTCCTGTCACTACAGTCCCTAATGAAGAGTCCCCCCCAGCATCCCTATAGGCCCCCTTCAGATATCGGAAGGCTGCTATGAGGTCTCCACGCAGCCTTCTCTTCTCCAGGCTCAACAGCCCCAACTTTCTCAGCCTGTCTTCATACGGGAGGTGCTCCAGTCCCCTGATCATCCTCGTGGCCCTTCTCTTGACTTGTTAAAAAACTTCCATGTCCTTGTTATGTTGAGGACACCAGAACTGCACACAATACTGCGAGTGAAGTCTCACGAGAGCAGAGGGGCAGGATCACTTCCTTCGACCTGCTGGTCACACTCCTCTTTATGCAGCCCAGGATATGGTTAGCTTTCTGGGCTGCAAGCGCACACTTCTGGCTCATGTTCATTTTCTCATCAACCAACACCCCCAAGTCCTTCTCTACAGGGCTGCACTGAATCTCTTCTCTGCCCAACCTGTATCTGTGCCTGGGATTGCTCCAACCCAGGTGTAGGACCTTGCACTTGGCATGGTTAAACTTCATGAGGTTGGCATCAGCCCACCTCACAAGCGCGTCAAGGTCCCTCTGGATGGCATTCCTTCTCTCCAGCATATCAAGCAAACCACACAGCTTGGTGTCATCGACAAACTTGCTGAGGGTGCACTCAATCCCACTGTCCATGTCAGCGACAAAGATGCTAATCAAGACCGGTCCCAACACCAATCCCTGAGGGACACCACTCATTACAGGTCTCCAGCTGGACATTGAGCCCTTGACCACAACTCTTTGCATGCACCCATCCAGCCAGTTCTTTATCCACCGAGTGGTCCACCTATCAAATTGATGTCTCTCCAACTTAGAGACAAGGATGTTGCGTGGAACAGTGTCGAATGCTTTGCAGAAGTCCAGGTAGATGACATCAACTCCTCTACCCCTGTCCATCAGTTCTGGAGCCCCATCATAGAAGGCCAGCAGATTGGTCAGGCAGGATTTCCCCTTAGTGAAGCCATGCTGGCTGCCACCAAGCACCTTGTTGGTTTTCATGTGCCTTAGCATGCCTTCCAGGAGAATCTGCTCCAAGATTTTGCCAGGCACAGAGGTGAGACTGACTGATCTGTAGTTCCCTGGGTCATCCATTTTCCCCTTCTTGAAAATGGGGGTTATATTTCCCTTTTTCCAGTCATCGGGAACTTCACCTGACTGCCATGATTTCTCGAATATGATGGCCAATAGCTTATCAACTTCACTTGCCAGCTCCTTCAGGACTCGCAGATGGATTTCATCAGGTCCCATGGACTTGTGTACATTCAGGTTTTTAAGATGGTCTCAAGCCAGCTCCTCTCCTACAGTGGGCCCAAGGTCTTCATTCTCACAGTTCCTGCATCTGCCTTCCAAGACTTGGGTGATGTGGTCAGAGCATTTGCCAGTGAAGACCGAGGCAAAGAAGTCATTAAGAACCTCAGCCTTCTCCAAATTCAGGGTAGCCAGTTCTCCTGAGAGCTTCCAGAGAGGGCTCATGCTGTCCCTAGTCTGTCTTTTATTTGCAGTGTAGTTTTACCCTACTGATGCTGTGTTGTTGCAATAGTAATCCTGCTCAGTACGAGAGGAACCGCAATTTCAGACCCCTGGCGCGTGCGCTTGGCCTGAGGAGCCACTGGCGCGAGGCTGCCATCCGCGGGTGTCCTGGGTTCAGCAGTAGCAGTCATGTTTTTTCCTTTGTGTTAACTGGTGCAGTGCTGTGTTTTGACTTCTAGTTTGAGAACAGTGTTGGTGAAGCCGATGTTGTCGGTTGTTGCTAAGTGATGTTTACCCTGACCAAGGACTCTGTGAGGCTCATGCTCTGCCAGGGAGGAGGGGAAGCTGTGAGGAAGCAGAGATGGGGCGCCTGACCCGGGCTAGCCGGGGAGGTATTCCATACCACAGCACGTCATGCCCGGGGTGGGGGGTAACTGGGAGTTACCCGGAAGGACAGGAGCTTCCGGGTGGAACTCGTTTTCTTGGCCGGTGGTATCGTATTCTCTTCCCTTGTTATTTTCCCTTATCATTGTTTTAGCTGATAGTAGCGGTGGTGATTTGTTGCTGGACTGTTCTTGTCTCAACCGTAGGAGTTGCACTCTCTCGATCCTCCTCCCCGCTCCTCCGGGAGCGGGGAAGGGGAGAGCCCCGGTGCAGGGTGGGGGGAGACGGACACGGACCTTGATTGTTGTCAGCTCGGCACCACTCACTGGGAGTGAGTGAACAAGTTACCTGACTGGGTTTAAACCACGACAGCGGGCTTATGACTGAACGCCTCTAAGAACCCGCCTAGACACTTGTTGTGCTATTGCATCATTGGTTGCTTGTGACTGACCCAGGAGATGACAGTCTTGTTCATAATGCGTGGGTGAAGGTCTTCCCGAATTCGTTAGCAAAGACAGGCCTTCCTCACAGGAGGAGGAAAACTCCTATCTTCACACCCGGGCTGATGGAGCTCATCTAGCCTTGTATGGTCTTCCATTAAAGAGAAGGTCACTCTTACAAAACCTACGACCTGTGGACTTCACTGTCACCGTCCTAGCTAGCTAGGCCGTGGCAGTTAAACCTCAGGTTTAAAGGGTAGGGCCAGTTCTGCGCAAGCTGCACTCCACCTAAAAAATCCACTGCACAGGCTGGAAGGGCTCACTCTCACTTGTCTGTATGGACGGGACAGCGCCGAAATGGTAGGGGACATGGTGGATGGGTAGCTGCAGATCCAACCTTGCATGCGGGGAGACCAGCGCATGGATAGCTCAAGATCGCTTAGGACATGACAGTCCTGGTCAGACACTTCCTGATTGCCTAAGCACCATTTTTTCCAACCAGATTTGTATATCCCACTTGCCCTTGGTCATCATGCTTGTAGTAAGCATGATTAAAGCCCTTCCCAAATCCTCACTCACGAAGCCAAGCCATCTATCAATCAATCAAACCTATAGAATTCCTTTCAGTTATCTTTCACATCCCTAGCCAAGTTTAATTCTAACTGGGCCTTAGCTTTCCTAACCTGGTCCCTAGCTTCCCAGACAACACCCCTGTATTCTTCCCAGGCCTCCTGTCCTTGCTTCCACCTTTTGTAAGCCTGTTTTTCTCCTTCAGAGTTCCTTCAGCAGCTCCTTATCCATCCAAAGAGGTCTCCAATCTATGTGAATTCTGCTGCATCTGAAAACTATGCCAATTAAGGTTGCGTCTTCAACACAGTCAGTATTTATGCCTGATTTAATATTAGATCAAAGGGTATATATCTCAATCCATGAAAACAGATTCTGGGTAATTTTATGAAGTAGTTAAATCAGAGTAAGATGTAAAGTTACAGTGGAAAACAAATTTTTAGCTTCATCATGAATACTAAGGGAAACAAACCCTACAAAAATAGAAAAAAGGGTGTATTCTTCTGACATGACTTCAGCAGAATATGGCATCACAGAGCCAAATAATTTTCAAGTTATAAAAGGGATTTATTTTCCTAGGGAATACAAAAAATGTAGAAAAGAGTAAAATATACAAAAAAAAAATTCCTTGATAGAAGTTACATTAACTTCCTAAAGAGTAAGGAAAGTATAATTTAAATAGTAAACATGAAAATAACATCTGAATTATATGATGCTTACTTTCAGAGCTAGAAGAGAGTAAGCACACTGTAGTGTGCATTTTGCTTCTCAGCATATACCTAAAGCAAGAGGAAGTAATAGGTGTTGACAATGGCGATCATGCCTACTGTTGGATCCATAAATTAAAAGGACAATGGCCACTGGGCTCCAAAATGGGAAATCAAAAGAGATCAAAAGTTATATGCAAGTAAGAATAAAATCATCGTGCTAGGGGAAAAAGTCCAGGAAACAAACATGCTTTGTGCATGTACGTTGACTGCAATGAGCGTTCCTACAGCTATGAGGATCAGATGTGAATTCAGGCTCCAGCTTACTGGAACTGTAAACGCTGAACACTATTTCAAGCCAAAGTAAATTCATTCAAATTTCACATCAGATATCTTTTTCGTAGAGCTGCAATATGGTTGCAGGAATTTAAAACCACTTAAAATCATGGCTGTGTGGATGGCTTCACCTTAGAAGAATACTGAACTTGAGGTTTTTCACATACCTCCCATGTAAAATTTTTTTAAACATTTTGACTGCAAGCTTGTGAACAAGAGTTATTTCTACAAACTCAAATCTTTAGTCATGTGGTTTAAACACTGGCAGAATGCATATGTAGTGCTCTGGGATAATTATATCTAAACTTTAATTTTCAATATCATTAACAGTTGAATTTAAGTTAAAATAATGAACTAAGTGACCTATTCCTTCTAATATGAATTTTAAGCGATTTCACTATGGGGAACAGTAAGAAATAGCACGCATAGGGAATTTCCTTCATTCTGGTCTCTCTCAATTACATATTTTCCATCAAAGAAAGGCAGATGTCCAAAGGCCAACAACTCCCAGAGCTACATGTAATTTTCTGTTCTAATGGAAACCAAAAATTAAGCGATTTGGAATTATTATACAGTCACTAGTACAGTAAAGCTTTACAACAGTTCTTTACAACGCATTTGGAGAAATATCAGATACAGGCAGAAAGAAAGAAACAAAAAGGTACTTCCCTACTTCAGAAGACAAAACTGCAAGTGGATAAAATTTTCAAACTGCCACAACTTCTTCACACATAATAAGCAAGGACACATTCTTAGAAGGCAGCTTAAGGAAATAACATCAAATTGGACTTCCCCACATAACTCCTTGCAAGTTTATTCCACCAGTAGTTTTGTGGTCCTACATACCTCATCTACTCACTTTGAAGAACTCTTACATAAGAGATACCATAAGAATGAGAAAAAAACTCAAACCAGTTTTGCTATCCTAGACTATACACAACATTATGAACATTATTAAGAAGCTCCATTAAAAAGTCCCATCCAAGAAACAGAACTCGTCCCTACCTCCCTGCAACCCAAAAGTAGTGCTCCCAATGAACTATGTTTTGGTTCCAAGCTAGATAATCAGCAAGATTATCAGAAAAGAAAAGCAATTTTCAGAGAACAAGCTGTATTTCATCCTCTAGTTTGGATGTTCTTATAAGCATGCCAAGTCTGGTCTTTGCAACAATAAGACTGTGAAGTGAGAACACAGCAAGTTTGGCAAAAGGTTTACGTTTTAAGGAAAGTGAGGGGTGAAAAAAAAAGGCAAAATAGAGATAGCTTGAAAAGAGCTGCTTGAGAATTTCAAGCACAAAAAGGTGCCAGTTCAGGCTAGCATTACATATAGTTAGGTGCATTTCCGTTTAAATTCCTTTTGCATTCTTATGTGGTTGGCAAAGTTTTCCCCCCTGCTCTCCCTCCAAACTTATTTGCAAATAAAGTTTACTAGCTGGACAAAGGGCAAGAAAAAACTCAAATCACAAACCTAACTAAAATGACTCAGGTGGAGAATAGATTAAATAAAGAATCAAAGACAGTAAGTTTAGCTCATTAGGGCTGAAACAAACTTTCCACTAGCTTCATCAAAACCTAGCTATATGAAAAGTAGCACAAAACTCCCCTCCCCCACCCCTTTTTTTTTCTAACTGTAATCTGACAGATGATCAGATCTGGGAGATCCCAAAGGTTTCAAAAGAAATCATCTAATTATATCAACATTTCTTTTTCTGTAAACATTCAGCTAATAGTTGGTATAACTTAGGGTTAATGAGTTTCCTTCTTTTCTCCTTTGTCAAAAACATACTTAGCTAGTTATGCAACCAGAATACAAAACTTCTTGTGAAAACCAGGGAAATTTCCTAGGATTCCCATGGGTTGCCTTCTTGCTTCTGTTCACTGTGAAAAACAAATTCATTTTCACCTCCAGTCCCTTGTGTCTAAAAGAGTTTGGACAATCCATTCAGGAGCATACATCCCAAGAATTTGTAGGCATAAAACTCAAGTGCATTAGGCAAGATTGTGAAAAGATTTGTTTTTGTGAAATAAAGAGTTTCCACATAAATTATGAGTCCCATAAAGTTCTCATGGGACTATAGGGGATAGGGGTCCTACGGCTGACATTATATTGCCTGAACAGCACCAGAGAGGACCTTCTGAATTCCCTGCAGGCCCAGTGGGAAGGCTCCAATGGACAAACTGCAATCACATGTGAACCAAAAAAAGGGAAAACAAAGCAAAGTGTAACTGTGAAGCATTAGAGACCTTCAGGAAAGAAGGCAATCAGGAATTTATTTGGGGCAGAAAAGTAAATAGGGCTGCTCTGAGAATTATCACATGACAGTCTCAAACTGGCCTCATGATCCACAAGGGCTGTTAAAGAACATTTCTTAATAAATTGGGAGAGAGGGGCTCTGCAGCATGCAAAGGCATGGAGCTTTTTTTTTTTTGTCACAATATCTGCCATTACCTAAAGGAAGAAATACCTAGGATATAAGTGATTTTTCCTGAACCACACAGAACTTGGGAATTCAAATCTATTCTTCTGTGTTAAAACATGTATTTTAAAAGAAGCATTAAGAATTTGCTCCAGACACAGAGTGAAAATGAAATACGATACAATGGCACCACTGCCCCAAGTAAAGGCAGCAAGCACAAAGCTATCTTTATGCCATCAAGATTCTGAAATTATATAAATGATCTGAGCAAAACAGTCTGTAACACAGTAACATTACATGTAAGTAACCTGATCCTATAAGAAACCACTCCAAAAGGACCATGCGTGTGCATATTTACAAAAGTTGCATTAATGGGACAAGATTCACTGGAACATATATTGATGCTTTTGGTTTCCTACATTAGATTTCATGACTGAATATGTTCTGTTGTTGAAACTGAAAATGTTTACTGTCTCTTTATTACTGGATTTAGATTCTCCAGAAGAGATAAGTTTTTTTTCTTCTCCAAGCAGTGAATACTTAAAGCAATGTTCTATTTCAAATCTTCGTAATATTAGAAGATTCTAATACTTCCCTGTTTTCAGATTCATGATCAAAATCGCAGGGTTCTGCATTCGCAAATTCATAGCCACTGAAATTAAGTTAAATTTAAAGTGAAAAAAAAACACCAGAATATGTAACAGAATATTACAGCTTTAGTGCTAGTTGCATTGTACTGCAATTTCAGAAACTGGAAAAAAAATGCTATGCATCTTAGCGCTTACTACAGTTATAAAATGTCAATAACAAATCTATCAGTCTTTCTGCACAGTAAGCAGGCAAATTTCCAGACTGGACAAATAAAGTATTAAGATTTTTTACAGTTCCAGTTATTTGCCACTTCTTAATAATACTGAAGGAAACCTAAACAGCTGAATGTAACAGCACAAATATAAACTTATTTAGCATTAGTTATTATCTAAGCAACATTAAAAAACTGCAAGCTTTACAATCTTAAGTTAAATTCTATGAAATATTGAATTTTTTTTTCTGAGATTTAGTTTTTTGAATTGTCACTGAAGAATAAAAGCAGTATAAATAAAAAAAACTAAAGGGGGGTGGGGGAACTAAAGCCATTTATACTTGACTTTTGGTCATTCAGCAGATTGAGAAAGAGGAACCTGACAGAACAGCAGTTTGGGATCAACTAATCCTGGGGGTAGGTGCAGAATTACTCTCTTAACAGAATCCTTCCTTACAGTGGCAGGGTATCTTCTGGTAGCATGGGAAAAATGAAAGAAATGTTACTACTAAACTCTGTACAGGGTAACTGTTCTTGGTTTAAAGACTCTGGAGATACAGGAAGAAGTCTGCTGTCAATGAAAAAAGAAATAAACAATACCAAGACCTTGACATACGGAAAACAGATCATTAAAGGTCTTGCAGAAGAACTAGGGGACCCTGAATGGTGAAGCAAAACAAACAAAATGTTTGAGGAAAGCTAAAAACTATATTCTGTATCTGATAATGGTTCCTTTACTATTTTTTTTTGTTGAGAACACTACTGGGAATAAATGGCTACTGAACGTATATTTGAATATCCAAACTCTGAACAACTCTACAAAAGAAGTACACGAACTCTACAGAAATACTGATGAAGTTAGTGTGATCACAAAAAGAAACAGTTTTAATACAAAGGTCTTTCTAAAACAGCTAAGAGAAAAACCTAAGAAACATTGTATAACAGATCACATGCTGCTGTAACACTATTTGTAATTACTGTATTTTTGCTACCTCTAATTTTCCTTTTTGTTATTTCTTTCCATTGTTTCACATATTTTCCATTGCTCCATGTATTTCCTCTTGCATTCTCACCTTCTGCCCCTGTTGCCTGCCAAGATATTGCACAGTGCTGCCTGAACTTGTTTAACAGTTTGTGTTAGGCCCCGTATTACCTATAAAACCTCCAGCTTCCAATGGTGTACCCTCGAAATCGGATACAGGGGACAACTTATAGTGATATGACCGCATGAAGTTACACTATCATATAGTACAAGCCCACAAATACCTATGAGATTTCTAATTACACCCTCCACCCTCTTTTTTCTCTTTTTAGTTAGCATTTCTGAAGAAATAATTGTACGCACTATGCTAAATTTCATGAGACTGAACAGAATTATTTCAGTGCATATGGCTGAACTGTGTAAGTTAGCAAATTCTGTAACTTTCTCTTGAATTTTATTTCTTAATTTATATGAAGTAATAATTTTTTCTGTTACTTCCTGAATATTTACTAGTGAATTCCCTAAGCACTACTACAAATCATGCATGCAGGATGCAAGCATATCTTAAGATCTGGTGTGTAATTTTCCTGTGCAGCCCAACATACATTTTTTTACATCAATTGGAATTTGGTCTTAAGTATTTTCCTTATTTTCTTATACAGCATACAGTGTGAAAGCTTTCTCTATGCTTTTTACCAATATCATCCAAGATGACAGATTTATTATAATAGTGACATATTTAGAAACAACAAAATTATTTTAGCACAGATAATTTAGGATTAGCATGGTTTTATGCAGTCTGCTCCAAAATTACTTTAACCACAAATATTTAAAGCCATGTAGGAAAAAAATTACATTCCCACAAAAGCATTTATCAGAAGAGACAAGCATTGATACATAGTTTCAAGATAGCTCTTCCAAATAGCTTGTAACTTCATGAAAATACTGAAACATTGAAATATCACATTTTCTTTTAAAATGCACATGAATGTCTATACTAATAAAGCCAAACACCATAAAATGTCTCAAGACCACTATTAATCAGTGTTAGCAAAATAGGATAATCAAGGAACAGTATAGTTATCCAGACTGAGAAGAAACTTCTTCTCAGTGAGGGTGACAGAACACTGGAACAGGCTGCCCAGGGAGGTTGTGGAGTCTCCTTCCCTGGAGACATTCAAAACCCGCCTGGACACATTCCTGTATAACATTATCTAGGTGTTCCTGCTCCGGCAGGGGGATTGGACTAGATGATCTTTCGAGGTCCCTTCCAATCTCTAGCATACTGTGATACTGTGAGACCAACTGAGACAGACCTTACCCTAACGGGTGACCATTAAAATCCATCTCAGTCATGAAAACAGCTATGTTATTACAGCCTAATGGCTGCTTGGCCACTGTATAGGGAGTTTTCTGACCTCTGACTGTTTGCTATGATTCACCACACTGTTGTTGTCAAGCTAAGAAGTAAGCAATTACTGACTGCTGCAGTGAATCCCTTCAGTGCTGTGCCACACCTAATGCTCACACAGGTCACTGACTTCCCCTCCATATTACAGCCTTCCTCACCAGCATCACAAATACCAGAGCCCAGATTCACAACACTCTGCTTTTGATTTCTTTAGGGCTCTTGACTCTCACTGAAATGAGAGGAACCTGGTGTCTAAAGGCTTATTTAAACCTAAACTACAGAGAAAGCAGAGCTTATAGAATGGCAGACAAGAGTTTTTGAACTGAGCATCCTTCATGAAGCATCCTTCTTGATATTTACAAGATAAAAAGTGTGACTCACATAGATACTAAACCAGTGCTTCCTTCCCAAGTTAATAAACAGAAAGCTGAATTGCTTGTGCTGCTGTTCATAGCTCTGTCAAACACCAACAGAAGGAATTAACAAGATTACAATTAGCCTCACCATTATTTTTTTCAGCAGTAGTCATATAATTAAAATACTATGCTATCTGTATTCTGCTGCTAATCCTTAAGGGAAGTTATAAAATGCAGAACTGTTGTTCTTCTAGACTTGAGTTCTTAAGGAGGAGGAAAACCTAAAACATGGCCTGGCACAACCATCAAGACACAGACGTACACAAAGGCTTTCGAAGTAACGACTCCTTCTACACCAACATTGAGCCAGACTGAAGAGGCCTTATCTTATAAGTAGAGCTTAATATAAAGGGAGTCCAAGAAATTCCAGTCTAGCCCCTCTAGGATATATAACAAATAACTAAGAATACCACCTTTCCTTCTCCATCAGCTATTCATTGGGTGCTGGTAAGATTTTCAAATGTACCCCACTGTATATCTGTGGTTTGTTTTTTCTTTTCTCTTGTAATTAATACTTTGTTTAATTCTGGCTCATTAGGTTTAGTCCCCACTAAGCCGAACAGGTGTGAAGAGCCCCTGAGGGCGAGAATCAAAATGAACTGGTACGCAAATGACTGTGACACAAAGTTACATCAACCACCAGAAAGAAAGTACATTACTTTGCCAGGTAACCAGGGAATCCCTCCCATTTACTTCACCTATTGGCTACAGATTCACCACTCTGCCTCAGATGCAAGAAATAGAAAATAAAGATAGGAACATACTGAAATTAGACAATTTACTCATCATTATAAGATTTAATTCAATCAAGATCTACAATAACTTTTCATTTCACACTTAAGAGATGGAGAAGTAATGAATTAAGCAGATAACCCCCCCCCCATTAACTAGAAAATGACTCATCAACAACACAACTGTACATTAAGTAGTATCAAGTCATTCATAGCTTGCTTTCCATCAGGTATTCAAACCTCAACCCATTTAAACATTTCTAATATATTGAGCCCATTATGCAATCTTCACTCATGCTTATAAATTCTTAAATGAATAATCTGGTATTACTTTGAGCAAGCAATCATCAACATGATTAAGAAGACAACCACTGGACTCATCATATTAATGCCGAGTCATAAATGTCCTTGGGGAAGAAATAGAAAAATAATTATGGTCCATATCTCATTAAACTTATACTACAAAACTTCAAGATTACTTTGAATATTTTTCACTGTAGTTTCCTTGAAAATGGCTTACATGAGGCTTCCACAAAGCATACCTGAAAGAATGCTTGATGTAAAAGGAAGATGCCAGCAGAATGAACAAATGGAAAAAACACTTGCATTTTTTTGTTACAATTTTATAAAACCATAGAATGGTTTGGGTTGGAAGAAACCTTAAAGATCATCTAGCTCCAACCCCCCTGACATGGGCAGGGAAACTTTCCACAAGACCAAGTTGCTCAAAGCCGCATACAACCTGGGCTTCAACACTTTTAGGGATGTGGCAGACACAACTTTTCTGAGAAAAGTGTTCCACTCTCTCACCACCCTCATAGTAAGTTTTTCTTAATATCTCACTTAAGTTAACCATCTTTCAGTTTAAAGCTGTTGCCCCTTATCCGGTCACTACATGCTCTTGTATAAAGGTCCCTCCAGATTTCTTATAGGCCCCTTTTAAGTACTGGAAGCTGCTCTAAGGTCTCCCTGAAGCCTTCTCTTCTCCTGAAGAAGGCAGCTGAAGAAGGCTGAACAAGCCCAACTCTCTCAGCCTGTCTTCACAGAAGAGGTGCTCCAGCCCTCTGATCAGTCACAGCTCTCCTCTGGACTCGCTCAAGCAGGTCCATGTTGCGCTTGTGCTGGGGACACATCCCCAAGAGCTGGATGCAGTTTTCCAGGTGGGGTCTCACCAGAGTGGAGTAAGGGGGAGAATCACCTTCCTCAGCCTGCTGGTCATGCTCATTTTGATGCATCCCGGCACAAAGTTGGCTTTCTGGGCTGCAAGCACACACTGCTGGGTCATGTTGAGCTTCTCATCAAGCAATACCAAGCACTTCTCAGGGCTGCTCTCAGTCCACTCTCTTTTCTTACTGATTTGTTGAGGCAAATCAGTAGAAAAGGCTTTTACCATCTCTGACTAATGTGAAATGCAGGTACTGCAGCTCCTGGATGAGTGGCTAACTGCTACTTAACTGCCAAGAATAACTCCTGTAGCAGATGATAGGTACAAAGTCAGAAGGCTTTCCACGGAACAAAGAGCTCTGAGGTAAACCACCCATTCCTGTTAAATCACATGGCAGCTGAAGCACAGGCTGCTTGTCTGGGGTGGCAGTGGGGTGCTGTTTAAAGACCCAAATGACAAGTAACTGCAAATTAAAAGATGTAAAATATGGGTGCTTCTGAAGCAAGTCTTTTTCCTACCAGAAGCAGCTTAGCCTGCTTGCCTTGTGCACTCACTGTCATTACATCCAACTTAGATGACCTATGGACTGCAAGTGTTGTTTGTGTAAGTGTACTACCTGTATGGAAGTCACATGCCCTATCAATACATACAGCATACCAACACTAATGAGACAGAGGGGGTGGAGAAAAACACTAGCCACCTGAGTGAAACTTTCTGGAGTGAGGCTGGCAGTACAGCTACAAAGAGGAATCTTCTCAGAAGTCTCACTCCACTTTCACTACTGGGCACAAACCCGCTTCTGTTAACAGCATTTAATTAGAAGAGGCGGAAGATGAGGAAAATAAGCTTTGCCTTTTTTAACACTTATGTCTGATTTCTATTCTGTTTCAAAACCTATCCTCCTGTTTTCATATAACTGAAACAGTGGAAGTGCAAAGTTAAAAAACAAGTAATTGCATTAAAAACAGAAGAGGTTGTAATGCAGGGGGGAAATAAGATGACGAGAAAGTATTAGCATTTATTTATTACTAACTGGCTATGCACAATCCTGTGATTTCCAAAATTAGGACTCATTTGTTACAACTTCTCACAGAAGACAGATTTGCTAACCAACCCCCCCCCCCCCCAAAAAAAAAATAAAGAGCAGGGGAGGGCAACAAGAAAGAGTCACTGGAAGTGGAATTCGCAGCTCAGGTATGTGTCCTCTTGTTGAATTCAGATTTAGGAATGAAAACATTGACATCATAAAGCCCTTCCCTGTGTCTAGAAACTGCTAGTTCAATTAGTAACTCTATTAAAAGAAAGCTTTAAAATGCCATTAGTTTTCAGCAAAGAGTGGAGATTTTCTTTTTAAATATTAAAAAGAACTGATGCCAGAAAAGGTAGCATTAACTTCACCAGAAAGGAAATTTACTGCAGCTTGTCTTTTGGTTCTACAGAGAAAAAAACTGCATTTGCTGAAGCTAGCATCTCTCTTCCTGCTTTCTATATAGCCAATATTAAAAGTATTTGTGAAGCAAAGCTCTATACGAATTGTCTTACAAGTTGAATTGTAGTTAAGTTACTGCTGTTTCATATCCAGACTAAAGAATCTCACTTCTTAAAAGTCACTTTGCCACCATTAACTCCCCTAAAAAAAAAAAAATAATTACCCTGACATGTGAAATTCCTGTTCAGCAACTACTAGTGAACAGAGGAAATTTCTGGACAGACAACAGTTAATCCTTCAATCACAAAACAAAGATAAAGATGTATATTGTTTTTTACCAGAACAAAACAACAAACAAACAAAGATTTTTCTATCCTGATTTTGGTGATCATAGAATGGTTTGGGTTGGAAGGGTCCTTGCAGATGCTCTAGTTCCAACCCCCCTGTCACAGGCAGGGACACCTTCCACTACACCAGGTTATTCAAAGCCCCATTTGACCTTGCCTTGAACACTGCCAGGGATGGGGCAGCCACAGCTTCTCTGGGCAACCTGTGCCAGTGTCTCATCACCCTCACAGGGAAGTATTTTTTCCCAATATCTATTCTAAATCTGCCCTCTTTCAGTTTAAAGCCATTCCCCCTTGTCCTGTCACTACATCCCCTTGTAAAAAATGTAGATAAATGAGTAATATAAACATCTATAAATTGAAAAGAAGTTTTCAACAAACAAATCAGGGCTGAAAGAAATGAGACCTGGGAGCAAAACTGAGTTGCTTACTTTAGCTTCAGGTAGACCACTTCCTGTTTAGCTTAGGGAAATAGTTCCTTGTTTTAACCAGTGGAAGGCATATTTAATTACTTGCAATATCTGAGAGGCCAATGAATAAATATACATTCAAAATCACTCCCCCCAAAAGGTCTGATACTGACTTACTGACATTTTCTGTAATGTGTTATTGCTGCATCAGAGACCGAAGGCCAAACCCAGAAAGCTAGAAAACCAATATACGCTCAACACACTTAAAAGCTGGGGGAATGGGGAGAAAAGAAAGAGTTAAGCATTAGGTAGTGATATATCACCTTTATACCCTCCTGACTGTTGGAGCTTTGAGCTTCAGGCACTAATCCAAATTAAGCTAGAACATCCTCCAGGCTGACCTAACTTTCATCAGCTGCTAATGGATCTGGCAGATACTGTTCTGCTCTCCCTACCTCATCAAAGATCATGGTGGTCTAATCACATCTCTGTACAAAGTGATTGCACAGGACTGGAGCTAATGTGGAGATACCAAGGTGGGGCACGGGTATTACATATCCAAAAACTCCACAGTTCCCATGTATGCATGTCTGCACACTGGCATAAGGCACTGAGTCACAAACACAATTCCAGTATCCCCTTTCTGCAATCATACAGGTTTTTAAACAATGCCGAACTAGTATGATTAACATTT
Source organism: Pezoporus wallicus (assembly GCF_028554395.1). NCBI lineage: Eukaryota > Metazoa > Chordata > Aves > Psittaciformes > Psittacidae > Pezoporus > Pezoporus wallicus. Next base: position 999,435 of record NW_026636901.1, on the reverse strand, counting down.
TGGTAAAAGGAAGACAGCTCCAAGGGAGGAAATAGCTATGTTTCATACAGAAGTCAAAAAGGGGTGTAAGCGTGTGTGTGTAAGACAACTGGCATATTCAATTTGCTTAAAGTTTTCCATCTTTAAAGTAAATAAAATTAATGTTAATGTTGTGGGATTCTATCCAAGATCCATATTTAGGTTCTTCGATATGCTGCTCCAATTTATTTACTGGCAGTTATGCTAGCTATTAAAATTAAGTAAACGAAGCAAGTAAAACAAATTAAGGCATTATACAGGATATTTAGATCAAATTATCCAGACTTAGCAAGCATACTCAACAGCTCTGGTAAAACTTTATTGTGGCCACATGAGAGTGAAAGTGCAAGGGATTTAAGAAGACAGGGTCCCGACAGCCTACCACAGCTTGCTCACAGGGATGAAAGAACCTAGCTCAAAGAGACTATGTAGCTCATGGTGATCCACAGCAGCAGGTGCTGGCCTTGCTACCATTCATGCTTGCTCTCCATTCATGACTCTGTGATGAAAACTGCATGAGGGGTCATTCAGGGACAGCTTGTGATGAGAGTGCTACTGCAAGTCTAGCAAAAGGGGGGCAGAAGCAAGGGCACTGGATGGAGCCACAGTCCAGCAGCTTAGAGCACAGAAAAGCTCCTCCTCTGAACAGTCTCCCAACAGCAGCTTTGAGCACTTTTCCAGAACTTTTTTTCATTTAAATGTCCAGTTACTAAATTTCAGACCTACCCACCTGTCTCTTAATAGCACAGGTTTCTGCAGAGCAAGATGCTGTACGAAGATGAAAGGCGCGACAGACTAACACTCAGAATTGCAAGATTTCCTCAAAACAGATGAAACATTTTAAAGGGCACAAGACTTTCAATTATCCTGTAACTGGTCATACTGAAGAAAATAATTCCTATGAAGTTCAGGAGAAATTGCTTTGTTCAGCTACTGACTTTACTTATAAACTGTAACAGTGCTGGCACCTAACATCATAACAATGAAGATTTATCCTTGTTACTTTCATTACATTTATCTACTGATGCAGTGAGGCATAATTAGGAAATGGAGATGAATACAGATGTCTGAATTTTGGGTGCAGTAGTGTTCTAGTTAAGTACATTTATATTCAGCCTTTCAAAGTACCTGGGTACTCCAGTTTCTAAGACAAAATTACTTCATAGTAAAAGCATGCGTTACATTTTTGCTCACTGTAAGGAAGATAAAGTTAATGTCCTTTTTTTCATGTAGCTTATAGAAGGGATGCATTGTATTTTGTGCAATGCTGCCAAGTGTAGACCCAAAATTATGGCATTGTTTTCTGTTTGGTTCCTCAGACACCTGGAAATACCTTTAAGAAGCACTGTAGGAAAATTCCCTGGAACTCTTCACAAAGCAGGTGCTGGAAAATGCAGCTAAATCAGAAAGTCTATACTCCACAGCCACCTAACCACATTTTGTCCAGCTGTATGAAGCTATGTCTAATAATGATCACATCTGACTAATTCAAAGATCATACTTCTAGCAGTGTAACAGTCTTGTGCAATTGTGTGAGAGAAGGATAATAAACAAGATCTGATAGGGAGAACATCCAACGTGAAAGAAAAAAAAAGAAACTAACACAAATAAAGAGATCTAATCACCAAACCTAGAATAGCCCCCCCCAAAAAACAAAAAAAACTGTTTAATGAAAAAGCTTATTTGATACTCTGAGAAGTAACTATGTCATGTTCAAAGAATAAAGACTCAATGAGACCATGTGAACGTCAGAGAAGCATTACTAAACAAAACTCCCTTCAGGGACTAACTTTAAAAGTAGGTCCTTGACCACTGACCTACATATCAACTATATCACTCCCTCCACTCACGTTTCTAACAAACCCTCTCCAAGCCATATTTATTTAAATTTTCTCTCATTGTGGTAGCCTCATATAAGAAATCTAATTTTCATTCCTTTCCCAAGAGAAAAGCATTCTTAAAGTCTAATTCTCATATAGTTTGGACCAGTAATGGAGGACACACTGAAAAACTGCATTAAGTGTCGAACAGCCAGAATTTGATTACATTTTATGTTGGCAAGGTTTCTGTAGATGATGTCTGTTTCACTACACCCAGACTTACAACATCTGCCTGAGATACATTCATAAAAGGCTGTTTTCTACTGCATAACCTTGTCAGTATACGGTAAACCAAAAAATGCCTCTTGGGTCACAGGAATGCATCTCAATGTGAATTAAGAAAGTAACCCTGAATATTACTAACTTCAATGAAGAAGAATCAAATATACTGGTGCTGCCGTTTTCTTATTTGTTGGAGGGGCAAAACAGCACCCACATTGCTGATTCATATGGTATCAGACAGTAGTCTGCAGGAAGCTCTACAGGAAGACCACAAAAGATGACAAGTGTCCAAAAAGGGACAGATAGGCAGAAACGTACCAGTAAGAGCATACACAGGCCACTGGAATCAGGAAACAGAGCTAGCAAGTGAGCTACAGCTTCTCTCAATCATTAATATTAGATCCTCAAAAAACTACTTCTTTAAATTCACATTTCTTTTCTGAGACAGAGAACAGTGAAAATATGTAACTTTTTCACAAAAAGGAGTTGCTCTTTAAAAGATTTTGCAATGCAGTGAATGAGAACTCTGCTATGGCAAGGGCAGCCCCTGCAAGTAATTTTTTATCACACAAAAATGACATGAGCTGCAAGCCTGTACTGCCATGCCCCTCTCTGATTAGGATGGTTTTATTTATAAACACTGCCCTGCAGAACTCTTCATATGAAATGAAGCCTTTCACAATGAGTCTAATAATGAGGTTGCACAATTTGTTTTCCTGGTCAGTGGCATGAGAACTACCCAGAAATTATGAAAAATTCCAAGACTAAGCTTGGAAAAATTCTGACAGGTGTTTAGATTCCCCTCAAGGAATGGGAAAGACTTCGGCTTCAAGCAATAAAGGAACTATACAAAACACATTATCACAAATTCTAACTAACCAAAAACTAGCAAGCCTACACAAATACATACACCCCTCTAAACTGAAAATGGTCCTTCAAAACTTCCTGAACATAATTTAGAAACCACCTGCATGGCCTGTGTTGCAGAAACGTATCACTTTACCAGTGTGCAGGCTCCTTTGCAAACTCCGAGATCTGTCCATTCACGGATTTCTCAGTTTCCTCATTCATTTCCTGAAACACCTTCCCTTACGAGCAAAACTGAGCCAGAGAAGTAACCCCAATTTTCTTTAATGAAATCCCATTTTATACTGCATACACCACAGTACATAAATGCACTAGTCAAACTTTATTCATGTCATTAAATGATACCTCAGTCCAAACCCAATGGCTCTTCCATCATTATCAAAGATGGACTATCATCTTGATTAGTACCCTTAATAAAAATATATGGACAGTCCAAACCAAAAGCAGCAACAACAATAAAACCCCTCTTCAATCTGAAGTATATATTCTTTTCTATTACTGAAAAAGTGAACTTTTGCATCTACACTCAACTCAGAAGCTATGTTTTAGTAAACTACAGAAAATTGTACTGGAACTCTTAACATTCTTACATGAGGAACAAATCCCATTTCTGCACAACTACAAGTTGCCAGTGTGGTCTAAGAGAATACTTAGTGAGTCCTGTGTGTGTAAAAACTACTGTATGTTTTATATTCAACAGATTTCTACCTTAATTTACCCTTGAAAGAGCCATGAGTAATGGGTGCTACCAGGCTACAATTCCAAGCACTGAGTTGAGCAGAACCAGCACTGAAGAAGAAACTACTGAGCTGCCTCAAAAAACAATCATAATTGACTAAACAGGCACTAATACAAGGGCATACATAAAAAACTAATTTCCACTTTGTTCTAAAGCTCTTCAGAAATATGACATAGGGTGCCCTTACACATAATACAGTTAGAAAAACAAATCTGCAGTCAGACCTTCTGAAGTCAGGATGAAGCTTTTCTTCCAAAACCTACAGAATCACAAAATCATAGAAAGGTTTGGGTTGGAAGAGACCTTAAAGATCACATAGTTCCAACCCACACATTTTTCACATGATTACACAAAATAGAACAAAGTAAGTCCCCCTAGGACTGGATACCCTCAGCCTCTCTCAGGTGTAGTTTTCTGTGGATTACTAATAGATACAGACTAGGTAATGACTCAACATTATATTCCACCCCTGTGTTTTTCTATTCTTTGGATAAACAGAAACAAACATTCAAATCACCACAAAGTGGTGTAATTAACCCTGAAGACCACAGTATGATTTCTACGGGTTGTGTAATGGCTTTGTCAATAGCTCCCCCTCTGGGGCATAACCCCACTGTTCCTCCACTCAGTATATGGCTGTGGTGGAGTTCAGAGAGGGGCAGATGTGTCCAAGGCTTATGCTCCAGTGATACGCAGCTGCCTTTTCATCCATCCTGTACAGCTGGCAGCATTTTGTTTATGGTTGAAAAAAAAAAACCCCAAACAAACGGTTTGATAAAGACTGAAGACCAGATGCAAAGAAGATCTTCACACACCAAAAGAACTCATCTGCCTGCTTATAAAACCAACAATATGCAAACAAGAGTTCAAGTTCTCAAACCAGCAGTTACAGTTGATCAAACAAAAAATACTTAAAAATAGAGAGTATCTCCAAACACAAAAATTATTCTGGACACAATTTGCCTTTTGGAGAATTTTCAAGAAGTAACACTCCAAACCAGCAAAACATGTACACGCTACCTATTACTGCACTGTATATACGAATTGGCTTATAAGGTTAACAACTACACAATAAGTCAATTTTTAACTCTTGACAATAGGTCACATTAAGAAAAACAGGAAGTCATTATCATGAAACAATTAATTAAGAGAAAAAGCCTTAATTGTAACAGTTTTTCCACAGTACTACTTGCCCCAGCCAAGTGCCCAGAAACTCTCATATATAATAGGGACTAAGGAAGTGGAGAGACACATGAGAATTAGAGAAATGGGATCCGGACTACATGACCTCCAGAGGTCCCTTCCAACCCTAACAGTTTTGTGATTCTGTGAAATGTTACGAAGGATTAAAAGAAACTCTTGGTAGTTACTACCCCTCCAATACAAAATTAAGCTTTTGTCATGCTTGAAACTGTTCAAGAAAGTGATTTGCTCATAAATTATTTTCCTAACTACCCAGTATCTTAGGTCCACCATAACATAAACCAGTCTACAGTCAAGATTTGTACATTTTTGCCAAAGCTGAAGCATGCAACCATAGCCTTGTTTGATTTTTATAAAAGCTATTAGAAAAAAATTAAAACATAACATGACTAATGTTATGCTTAGATTTCCCTTTGCCAACCTCCTCTTCCAGGAGCAAAATGCTAGCCTCTTGCCTCCTGCCTCACCTCTATGCAATCACCCAAAGTGAATACAAAGTCTAAAAGTGGAGCTACATGGGCCTACAGTCTGAAAACAAGTAGGCATGTGACTAGACTAATGAAGCGTGAATATGTAATCAACTCGTCATGTGCAGACTTTATACCTATGTCGATCAGGAGAAAAAAAGAGCAAAATAATCTTTCAGGAAAAGTAAAGAATCAAAGGAATTACACGAGTACCTCACTCTGGCAATACATTCCAAAATCTAAAGTGAATTATACATGAGTAAAAAAAAAAGGTGTGGAAGATAGTTGTGTTTTATTGTGCGGTTTGTTTTTTTTTGTTTTGGGGTTTGTATTTTGTTTGTTTTGTTTTTTTTAATAGGTATTTTGCTTAAAACTAGCCTGTTTTCTGAGCCAAAGCTGAATTTCATTATAAAACAAAGCCTTCCTGCATTTCAGGCATTTTAACTTTTACTGCATAGGAAATGCAATTTGAACAAGAGACTGACAAAACCTGCAGAAAAATATGGTCCATTTCAGATGAACATTTCTCAGTCTATTGAAGTAAACCTTATTTCAAGCAACTTTTGTGTGTTACTAGAAATGAACAATAGAGCCATGAGATTACAATACTTTTTGGCATTCTATGTTATATAACCAGAGCACAACCAAATCAGAGGTCCCCAGAAAAGTTTTCTGCAGGGAAAAAAAATATTTTCACAAAATTTCAGAGGAAAATAGGACAAAAAAAAATTCAATCTGAAATTGCTTCAGAAATAAATGCTGGATAACCTTACTAGGTCTTCTGTAGAAATGAATTAAATAATTAGGAAGCTATTACTGTTAAATATTTTCCTCTGGGAAATACTGAGATATGGTTATGTTTATATAGTTTCTGTATAAAGTTATATTGTATAAATACTTATATTTACATAACTTAATTATGGAGAAAGTCAGAACCATTCCAAGAGTATGACATCTCATTATCTTAAAATAAACACCAAACTTCTTTCACATTCAAAAGTTGCTCTAAATATATGTTACACTTTCACTGTCGGAGCACATGCTCACACGAATATTTCCTAGCAGACACACAATATGCTCTGCAAGAAAAATAACTAAGCAACAAACATATCTGAAATAAAATAAGAAGAAAGGAAACAAAAAAATCTTAGAAGCCTGTTTCTGTATTCGTGGTTCTTTATACAGTGTATGAGTGGTCACAAATTTGATGATAATCTGCCAGCATTATTACCACACATTTGTTCTCCACAGTAACTGAAACAGTAAAATAGTGGAACTAGAAAGATAAAACACAACCATCATGCCCCACACAAGTGTTTTTTGTATGACTTATCACTTCCCGTTAGCAAAGGGTAGTTAATCACTTCAGATGTCCTATTTGGAAAAATAAAGAGCTTCACTTAAAGCAAAATATAAAAGGAGGAAGGAAGAAATCCTCTTGCTCTGGAAAAAAAGGTTGCTAAAATCTAGTTTTCAAATTTATGTTGAACTGAAGGCTAAGACAGTTTCCTCATTTCATACCAGTGAAATTACCTATTATTTTACTGGGGAAAGGAAGTGTTCATTTATTTATGTTTATTTCAAATAAAGGTATTCTCAGCTCTTCATGGGAAGATTTACGCCTGCTTGTCTAGCTTACTTCTTTTTCGATCTTTTCCCCCACACTGAAGAAAATTTATCTAAAACCTGCACTTCTGTCACAGTGAAGTATGAAACACTTAAGCAGAATCTAATGGAGAAAACAAGTAATTTACAAATCCATTGGAGCAATACACACAAATGCAAGAGACCTCTGTTTTAAACAGGGGAAAAAAAAACAAACCAACCCTGGTTGAAAAAGGACAGCACATAAATTACTATATGTTGTTGGGTTTTTTAAAATTATTATTATTTTATTCAAACGTAAACAAAGACAAAGAAAACAGCATAGAGTAGGACAAAATGGTAAGGCCACAGGTAAGCAAATAAAAGACCTGCTGAGGTCAAATGTAGGTAAGACTGGAGAGGTGCCAAAGAGAAAGGCAGAGCATGAGAAGAGTAAATGACTTGCAGGAGACTGATAAAGACAGTTGGGCAGAGGCTGGGATCTAGCTGGGACTGTCAAAGTCCTCAGAAAAGACTTGTTATGAAGCTCTCAGAAGGAAACTGTTCATGGCTTTACTGATCACTGTCCTCACCAGGGGAAACACAGCTATCAGGGGAACAGGTATTACCTCACATTACAGCTCCTGAAAAAGCTGTCTTCAGTTCCTCTACCTGAATACATTTTGTTGAAGGACTACGATACTTTAAATTGAACTATACTGTCCCACACTGGCTGGCTCTGCAGCAATCTGTTTCTTGCCAGAGTAATGCATCTAGCACTTCCTGGTATTAGAAGCATTTAACTCTTCTGCAAGGCTCCTATTTATTGGGTAACTTTTGGTTTTGAGTACTCTCAGATGTTCTTGTAACTGAGCACTGTGATACATGAAATACTAACAGTATTAATATAAATCTATTTTTCTTGTAGCCCTCGTTCCAGGGTTGAGACTGTGTAATACTGTTAACGCTAATGGCACCATTTGGAGTTCTCCATTATCCCCTCCTCCAAACCAGTAAGCATTTCATTTCGTCATACCGAGAACATTAGTCTTGCTCTGAAAAATAACAAAAAAAAAATCCACCCAAAATGTATTCCTCACAAAATGCCAGAAATCCCACACATTCTGCATCATCTGACAGTAAATAACCCTCCCAGTGTTTGCATACTCCTGCTCTGCATTGAGTCTTTCACGCTCTTTCCATTTCAGGTGAGGTGTCTGCAGAAGGCCCTCTCCTTCAAACCAGGTTTGTTCAACATCAAATACATCAAATTACACTGAAGAGGTATAGAACACTTAACACCCCCAACTGTTTACCCAACATAAAAATTTATGTAACCTGACTCCATATCCTACTTCTTTCTGTCTGTATTTTTATTTGCTTGCTCCAGTGGATTTGTCTGACTTAGAAGAAATGAGCTAACAAGGTAAACATGGACTTGAAGATTATGCCAGTAAGGTTTGGACTTTGAAAGCATTTCCCATATCTGCTTATCTTTCACTGTGAAACATTCCCCAAAGGAACAGGCATAAATACAGAAACTACTTCATCTTAAAACACTCTTCGAAATTTAACAGCAAATGTCTAGGTCTAAAATAAAATTTGCTTTTACATATTCAGCCTCTTTAAAAAACTTTCTTGTAGCCTATTTGTTACTGTTACTCACATTAGTTACCCTGTAATGAATATTAAGTAAGTCCCACAGGAAATTATGGGCATGGGATTCAAGTAAGATTTCCTGCCTGTTAATCCCTTGGGGAGTGACACCTTCCTGATGTTGTCTGCTAGAGAGAACCTACTTGTCTGAAAAGAAATTGTACAGGGTAAGAGTGGTAGTCAGTGTTTATCATAGTAATAGATTTATTTGTTTAGTCTAGTAATAGATTTGGTAGAGACAAGAGAGAATTGGGGGGGGGAAGCCACCCAGGTATACTCCCCATCTCCAGTAATACCAGACATGGTAAAAAAAACCAAACAAACCAACCACAAAACAAACAAACAAAAAAAACCAAAACAAACAAACAAACCAACCAGAAAAACACCCCCCCCAAAAAAAAAACACAATAAAAACAAAAAAATCCAAAACAACTAAAACAAAGCCAAATAGAAAAATAACCCAAACAAAAAAAAAATCGCCACAATAAAAAAAAACCTCCAGAACAACAAAAACAAAACCCAAAACAAAAACAAACAAAAAACCCCACAAAAAACACAGAACCCACATTATATATTATATTATATTATATTATATTATCTGAAGGAAAGGCTTCTAAAGGCATTATGAGAATTATACCACATTCCACACTAGGAATGCGAGAATTTAAAAAGATTATAATGCATGGTCTTCTTATTTAAGTATTTGAAAGGAATGACAAGCATGGATACACAGTTAACTTTCTAAAAATATAAACAGTAAAAAACAAACCTGTATTCTAATTTTTATAACATGTGCATGTGGGTTGCACAAGAGTTAGTACTGTACACTCCCAAAATTGCTGAAAGACCATTTTGACAATTGCTTGTGAACATTTCTATGAGAAAACTAAGGCTTTCCCATATTTCACATAATACTTCTTACTCTGAAACACAGAGCCATCTGAAAACTTCACAACTTCACAATAACATTTACCCAAAAGGAAACTCAAAAACTTTCCATAAGCCACCATTTCCTATGACAGACAAATTCCTAAGAGGAAAGATCACCCTCATCCATTATGTTAAACTCAGTAGAGCTTATATTTTAAAGCTTAACAAGGAAAATAAATGTCTTTCACATTTTAATGCTCTACCATCACTTCTGAGATACTCATTCTGAACACTAATAGTCACTCTGGTAATAAATCTTTCAAAACAGCCTGGATTATTACAATATAGCACAATACATTTCACTCTCCATCTCTAATTATATTGGTAACTATGAAGCCAAAACAGCTCTGAAAGAACATAGACTTGCCTCTTGATACATTGATCATACTAAAAAAAATCCAACCTAAATATTGAGACATTGTATACCACACAAAGATCGCAACTAATTTTTTTATATGACAGTACTTCAAATTCTGGCAGCATTCTGAGAGTTGAAATGCTCTTAATTTTAATAATTACCTTTAACAATTAAAGGTAAGAAACTTGGTACAGCAAGAGAAAGACATTTCTACTGTAGCCTCAAAGTCTATCACAGAACATAAAGAATTTGACAAAAAAAAAGATCACCTTTCTTTAGGCCAAACCAACATCTACACCAGCCTGAGCTGCCATTTTCTAAATAATCGTGCAAAACAGCTACAGTGCTAAAAATATGTTGTTACTCTAACTTTGAGATACTCTCTCCAGAGATAGGACTTCCTGATAGGAGATTCAAATTAATAGGAAGTGCCCTTCCTGTGTTTTCTAGACTGCTAAGCTAATGAGTTTGTTTTGAACTGCCTTGGAGAAAAAAAAAGGAACAGACTGATTGGTGTTCACTGCTTTAAAGTGTAGCAACCTTCTATATAAAGTGTAGTAGGCCACTATCTTATCTATTCTGGCATGATACTGTAGCAAGTTTGATTTCCCCTGTATTTCTGAAGGAATTAGTACAGGAATTGTCTTGAGACCCTGTCAGTTGGTGACTTCTATTTTACTCTGCATGTCACCCTGTTAGAAATTGATGGGAATGTTTAAGAAGGAACTGATCATAGAAATGGAATCCCACTTTTAAGCAAGTTATTTTCATATAATGAAAGTGAACAGCTCTGGCCATGCACATACAACTATGCCAAACCTAACTGGCTCACTTCAACTACATGAACACACCTTACAAATTCAGTACTCTTTAGCTTGAATGGCATCCACAGAACATATATTCCATAGTATAACCCAAGGAAAAAAAAATTTCCTCATTTATGATTAGGACTTCCAGAGACTAAGGCAAAGTGATAAAGAAAAAATTGCGGTCACTATGCTGTGTACTTTTGCACAACGCAAAAACACAGAGACAAAAGGCTGAAACAGACACAGAAATGCAGGTGGTTTTTTTTTCATACTAATTACACACTTGATTTTGCTTCATGAGGGATGAGAGGAAACTAGACAACTAGCACACAGTCAGACCAGGAAGTTCTACAGTCTCCTACACACTGGGACAAGCTTTTCAATCTTTCTTGAGTGCATAAAAAACCCCACCTACCATTAAAGAACATTAACAATCCAGATTTTGACAGGCAAGATCATTCTGACTTCCCACTGCATAAATCCAAGCCCCTGCAAAACTCTGCTTATTGCAACATTCCATCAGGAACAAAGTGATGACCATCTGCAGTGACTCTGGCAGATGGAAATGGTGAATGCTTCTTTAACCCAGTAATAAACTTTTTCTTTCCTTCTTCTAAATTAGATACCTAAAATACGTACAGCAGTTGAATTCTAATAAAAAAACTTCATATATGTAAACACAAAGGATTTTCATCTTAACACAAGTTCATTTCATCCTGTCTTCCCCACTTAACAAAAGCTTATTTCTTTATCATGAATGCTCCTGCTCTTTGACAGTTTCTGATGTTTAAGAATAAAAGCACTTTTAAGTAATCTCTCTGATGAAGTATTATTTTCATTCAGGACTACTAAATTATTATTTTCATCCAGGATTACTAAACTACCATTAAATACTCTTTCACAAGATTGAAGAAGGTTGAGCCCTCCACTTTTGAGGGATCTTAACTCTCCACCTGAGAACATTGCTGATAATGGCTCAAAAGTAAAAATTAGAACAAGCTCTGAGGAACTGTTATCAGTCTGAGCCACTCTTGTGTCACCACCTGTGATACCACCCCTGTGACAAGAAGTGGGACATACAGTCATGTAATTCTGTGCCTTACTACGTACTCAAGTAAATGTTAAGCATTTCACTCTTTCATGGAATGCTTCAATTATTTTTATTTATCTTTCCTTCAAAATGTAAGCAGAAACAAAAATTGGGAATAAGGCTAGTCAGAGATGAACCTTTCAAACATTTCAAATGTATTTTGTCCTTTTAAACTTCAACACCATCAACCTCAAAATGATCTGACTGTTCCCTTGTCTTGTGTTGAAAATTTTATTTCACAGTTTTCACAGATGTTCAGACAAAAACAGGTATCCCCACCAACTTTGCTAATAATTTGAGTTTTGTCCACATGTAATGTTAATGGCAAACCTTAAGCCATAATGATCTGCTACAGATCAGAAGAATGGCTTAACTGTGCTCTGGCCAGAGCATGACCTGGGAAAAAAAGACAACGGGTACTTAAAGTCACAAGTCAAAATAGCAGCTTGCCATTAAACCTCTGCCCTGTGACACCACCCCCCTCCCCCAAGGCATCTTAAGAGCAGCTCTTTTGATAAAAGCAGCAGATATGTGTTGTTAAAGTAGCCAGAAGGGCAGAGAACTAAAGGCAGGACTGGGAAATGACCTTTTCTTAGGAGCTTTGAGACTAATTGGGAGATATATAATTTTTTTGAGACCTTCCATGTATTTCCTAAAATAAAAATACAAAAAGCTTCAGCTACAGAAATAAATATACATCTCACCTTGTTATGTTCATGCTTGTAGGGGATTTTGAGGGTATCCATGGCTCTGATCATGGCCTGCATTGCTGTAAATATGTTCTGGTACACCAGTTTTGTAAAGCCTCTTTTGTCTTCATCAGAGTAACCTGATCCATGAATGATTCTCATCTGCTTGATAAATGTGCTTTTGCCACTCTCTCCTGTCCCTGCAAGACAAATAAGAAGGATACGCTTTAGCCACTGGACACAAACATGACTTTTCCTGTACAATGCTGACAGCTGGTTTAGCGCAGGGCTGAGCAGTGCCAAGTGGTGCTTAAAAGTAACTACTAGGACCGGTTCAGAATCAAATACTAGCATCAGTATCAACTGAACTACCACTGAATTAAAACTTGTGCATTTATTTAACAACTAAATGAATGAGAAAAAAAAAACCAACAAAAAAACCCCCACACCACTCCAAAATACACACGACTGTGTATTTTAAAGATCTTTAATTCTTGGAGACAAATGTCCAAAACATCTAACTTCAGGTGGTTATTATGGAACATTTTCTTCTAAAAATTCAGGAAGAATTAAGAAAAAAAAACCTTTCAGGACATTACGGTAGGGAACGTACAACCAATACATACACTTGCGTTTTGGTGCTGTGGGTTTTGGTGTGCTTTGTTTTTTACAGGTTTTTGTTTTGTTTTTAAAGCAAATATTGTAACAATTACAGTCCTGCAAAATTTAACCTCAGAAACATGCAATATCAGTGCTAATTAAAATTTGGCTCATATTCATTAATGGGAAGTCACTCCTTCCTTCCTTTAAATGTCTTTGCATCTTTGTGCTTTGTACTAAAAGTAGTTAGTTACTGAACATTTCTGACTATTTGTCAATTTAAAATTAAGATCTGCCTGTTGGAAACTTAATGCAAGATACATCAAACAGTTTTTCTTTGCTCCAATTCAGTGATCTCATCCTCCTTGACCAGAAGAGCTTATCTATAAAATTCCTGTATTTGCTTAAGAGGAGGAGCTGAAATTCAGAATGAGCAGCTGCACAGCCACATAAATCCTGTATTCACCCAGCTACTCAGCCCTGCATGAAACTAAATGCATGTACCAGGGTGCACTGCTCAACACTATGCTTTTCAGCCTTTCAGCCTGCGTTTTATTCAAATAATTTCTGTTAAGCTTTAATGCCTCACACCATGATACTCTTGTCCCAGGACAAAGGCAGCCTTATGCCCCTTGGTTCAGGCATCTTGTCAGAGAAGTCTGTTTCACAGCAGTGCAGTGCAAGGTTAAAGGAGCAACCCTGAAGCATTTCTGAAATAGCACACACTGCAGAAATCTAAGCTGGAAGCCTCTAAAAGCTTTTTCCTTTACCAAGACCATCATTTTGAAGCCTTCAGTTCCAGTTCCCACATGCGCAAAACAAACTTCTAACACAAGTATTACTTACACACACAATCAAGCACTCTGTTACATACTGACCAATTTTTCTCGGGGGGGGGGGGGGGGGGGCGGGGAGGAAGTGGTTATTACTGTGATGAATAAGAACTTGCTCTGAAGCTGAAATCAGAGACCAAGCCTGGCTCCACCCTCAGCCTTCACAGCTCTTCCTCAGCCTGTACTACAGTTAGGAGCACACAGGCCACCTCTGCACGGGTTGGCTTACCCACCAGGAAGAATATGCCCTACACAACCTGACAAATTCACACTAACCAGGCACAGGTCTCTGAAGAAAGACGTGCTCTGAGACATGCTGGGTCAATGATATCTGCCTGAATTCCAGCTCATCGGAATCAGAGAGGAGATATTTACAATTCTGCAATCTCCCAGCCTGGAAAAATCACTACTTAACACCGTACAAATTACAAACCTATACAATACAGAACTATTAAACTAAGGCTACCCTTAAGACCACCATAGTTTCTCTTTCTTCTGAAACCTACGACACAAACATGTATGTACTTACATATGAAGTGACCTACCACATATTTTTCAGTAATTCCGTAATGCTGGTCCAGCTTTTCTAAGGAAAAGTCACACATTTAGCACAAAGATCCGTTCAACATGAATCTTTAAAGCCAGAAAGATCTATGAGGTGCCTTTTAGACATGATTACGCTTTTACTGAAGATTCTGCTTTAACTAATCCTAAGAAAATAATTTCCAGACACCTCTGAATCATTAGAATACAAACCGACTTCCAGTTTTGGTCCTAACACTTCTCCCGACAGGAAATCCAGATTTCCTCAAAATCTCCAAATGCAAATTTAGCATAAAGATAGGAAGAACACACTTGTATTATCTACTCTGTTCTAAAACCTGAAGCTTCTCATTCTTTCAATTCTTTATTGGGAGTTTAGGTACCCACATGATAATCACACAGAAGAAAACACGGTGGTAAAGCAATCTGTGTTACATTAAAGACTGTATTTCAGACTGCACCTTGAAAGTGATGTTTACAAAACTACAGTATACAGGAAAAGGAACTTAAATCCAAAGAAGAATCTAAGACTTAAGTCTGTGTCTTATTCAGCTTCGTGGTTCTGTAACTGGCTGTCACTGTGCTAAGATTTTGTCAGCCAAAGACCAGTAACAAATTGTAGTTGGGGATCTAAAGACACAGATGCATACATACTCTAGTATTTCTGATTTTTTTCAAATACATACATATATGAAAAATACATTGTATATACATATAACTATCCATACATATACAACAATGGTATCTTTCTTTTAGAGGGCCATCTCAGTTTCCTCAAGTCTGTCCCTCCCAGGTCAGTGCTTAAAAGTACTTTGTGCCCACTGGCAGACAAATTTTGTTTCAGCCAGGAGCAACGATGAGAACAATTCTAGTCCTCCTTCACTGCATGGAGCAACACATGTGCAGCAGTCTGAAAGCATCCTTTAAAAGAAGGAAATAATGGAGAACTTCCAGCACACAATGTACAAAAAGAGGATAAAATAACATGAATGACAGAATAACAATATTTACAGGAGTGCCTAGACATTACCAAGAAATGAAGATGTTTCATTTTCAGCACAATATACAACTCAGAGAACCTTCACACTGATAGCTCCTCTTAAGATTGTAACGATCAAGGGTAGGAAGTATTTTTATACTGCTGCTGACATAAAAGCAGACAAAGAAATTTCAAGTATGGCTTTAATAAAAAAGAAACAACAAAAAGAAACAAAACAACAAAAACAGTGCATCAAATCTTTAAAAACATCCTGTTCACGTGAAAGCTTTAATAGTGATAGCCATTTGAAAGCATGGTAGTGGAGACCTGCTCGCACACTCCTCCCCAGACCAAAGAAACAAAGCAGTGCTATTTAGTATCAGAGAAATGGAGGGGGGGGGGGATGTGTAACTAATTGCCAAGGTTAGTTAAGCAAAGCTGCAATCATTACAGCACTCCTGGTGGAGACTGGGATTTTAACTCAGTGTTACAGTACTAAGTCAAACCTAGATTTGGTTATTTTTATATATTTTTTGCCTTTTAAAATCTCATGACTGGCATTATAAGAAGACCAAGACATTATCTGATACAATACCAACTGTGCGTTCTATAGCCTCATCTATTACAGAGCAGGTTAAGAAATACAACTTGGAAATATGTGACTAAAATCTTATTTGTCACATACGAAACAAAACGAATACTGGGTAACAGGACTCTTGAGTGGGCTTCTTCACCTTTGAAATTGGATTAAAAAAATATAGATCTATCTGTCCTGAGAAGATGTGAACGTCCTATGCCTTCTACTATGGCTTTGCTGCTTCTATGACCATCACCCCAGCAGTACCTCCAGCTGATATAAGGAGAAAGGAAACATGAAATGGCAACAGAGGGAATCAGCAGAACAGACCACGGCGGGAGAAAACTATAATGAGATCAATCTTCTGCTAGCTGGCATTGCACACTTAAATTAGTTGAGACTTAGATCAGTTCTCTGAAGCCTGATGAGTAATTGCTTCCTGTCTGTCAGAAGACAGTTGAAGGCCACACAACATACCTTAATCTTTAATAATAACAATAATACCACCCACTCCTTCCTCATCTTTTAAGAACGGTGACGTACAAACCAAACCAAACCAACCAACCCACCATGATCCTAATAAAGCCCTTGGGTGGTACTTTGGAGTCAATGCTGTGGCCGGGGGGGAATAAACCAACACAACCTAATCCCCCTGCCCCCCCCCTAAAAAAAAAAACAACCAGCCAACAAACAAAATGAAACAAACAAAACCAAAGAACTTCCTGATTCAAGGAGACAGTATGGCTTACTCTTTTTTTCCTTTCCAGATTAAAAAAACCCAACCCAACTGATGAATGAAAAGAATTAACTGCCTTCTAAAAATAACAATCGCTCAGTGGTGAATTTCCATTCAAGCATGGCACAGAGGATTATCAACACTTGTATGTAAGAGCTTTGCATCTTACAAGCTGTCAAATCTCTGAAGACCTCCCCAAGAGTTTTATCTTCAAATGGTGATAGCAACAACTGTTACTGCATCATCAGTAATTTTACAACCACAGATCTGAAAGTCCCCCAAGCAGTACTGCCTCCAAAATGAGAACCAGGAAGGAAGTCAATTGCTTATATGCAGCAGTAATCCTTTACAGGTGTGCTACCACACACATACGTACATATCATGCACAGTTTATTGTATTATTACTCCTGGTGCATGTTCTGCAAAAATGTTGAAACACAGTGTGTGGCTTCAGAACTTATATAGTAGCTAACAAGGAAGACATAAGAGACTAATTTAAAAATATTACAAGACTAGAAGCCTATGCTAACAAACTTCTTTCACATGGGTGTGCAATGCATACTTGTTTTCACAATTCTCTGCATTGTAACTTAGATAAAATGAAGTATAGTGTCTTCAGTGATCAAATACAAGGCTGTTTTTAAACTAAAACAACAAAGATGCCCTTTTATAACTAAAATGTACACTGGCATCTGTTTAGAAAATAAATGCTGCTAAACTATGACTGACTCTCATGCTTATTCCCATGTTTGACCTATGAAAAGGCAAGGGAAAAAAAAGGTTGTATTGTAGTGTTTGAAATGTCCTACTGAAATTAGATAGAAAAAGGACATTCTTAATATGTAAGGAAAAAAAACCCAGCCCACAAAAGCTATGGAAACCAACTACCCTGTCAGTTACTATCTACATATATTTACTAAGAACCATTAAATCAACAGTGTATATATGCATTTGCAGAAGACTGGCTTTTAGCTTGGGACTTGGTGGCAGGAAGAAGACTAGAGGTACCTGAAAAGTCAAGACTAATGGGTCAGAGTGGACTCCACATACTGTGCAGACTGCATACAGCCTGACACGTTATATGCTGAACATTCTTCTAGCAATATTACTATACCTACACAATTTCATGAAGCATTTACCCAGAAAAGGCAGCTTGCTGAGCACTGCCTCACAAATTTAAAAAAAAGTGCAGAAACCAACCTCATCAGGTATTACCTAGCAGAGTAACCCCTATGAAGAGTTAGAGCTAAAAGGTAATAGGCAACACATGAGAAAAAGAAATACTTAACTATATATTTCACTTGGAAGAGAGTTCTATGTCCTCTCTGCTACTACTAATTCAGCTACAGAGAAAGCAAAATTATGATTTCTTCTGTTGCTGTTCCAGTGGTGGAATGCAGCAGGATCACATTTCTGCTGTAATTATGTATGGCCCTATATAAAAACAACAAAAAAAAAAAGATGAGCAGAATCCAGGCCTTTGACTGGCCTGGCTTTCTAGATGCCAAAATATCCAAAACAGGTATTACAGAATGCATGTGATCATCCCAGGAGCTGAAGCAAAGCAGTCAGTCTGTCCTACCCCTTGGAACAGCAGCTTTCAGCCCTGCCACTGAAGGTCACTGCTGGGAGGGACATTAAGATGGTACAGGCTGCAGTAAACTCCTTGAGGCGGAGGCAAAGCTCCCCCGCTCACCCTATAACAACTCCCTGGAGCAGAATTAGAGTATCTCTTCTCCATTAAAAGGCAGTGGCAAAGCTAGTGAAACAAGCAGGCTCCTATCCATTTGATGTGGTCAAGCACCCAGGCAGACAGGTTTCTCATCTAGACACTTTACAAATGGATCCTTACCTCTGCAGCCTTGCCCATCACCTCTGGCAGCAGCAGCCACAACTAGAGAGCAGTCCATTGGCTTCAACCCGGTACATCTATTGCCTAGCACTCCTTTCTAACTGAGAACTCATAGTACTGTATGCAACTTTTTCTCCATTGCTTAAAAAAATATTATCGCCATGACACATGAACTTGGAGAAGGGAAGACCTTATAACAAGTCATCCAATACCTAAAGGGTGCCTACAAGAAAGCTGGAGAGGGACTTTTTACAAGGGCATGTAGTGATAGAACAAGGAGGAACGGCTTTAAAATGAAAGAAGGTAGATTTAGAGTGGACAGTAGGAAGAAATTTTTTAATTGGCACAGGTTGCCCAGTGAAAGTGTGGCTGCCCCATCCCTGCCAGTGTTCAAGGACAGGCTGGAAGGGGCTTTGAGCAACCTTGTCTAATGTAAGGTATCCCTCCCCATGGCACAGGGGGTGGAACTAGGTAAGGTCACTTCCAACTCTAACTATTCTATGATTCTATGATACTGTATCTCTGTCTCCTACCTCCTGAAAGTTACTTAAGTACCAACCTATACCTTCAACCCTTTTACATAATTAGCAATTTTTAGAATTGAACATTTTCATCTTGGTCATAAAAACTGGGATATAACACCAAAGAATTTAAATGACAACTCATCTGGAGTTGAATAAGTAGAAGTTCTATGTGGAAATATTATGAGCCCTGATAATGAATACAGTAGGCATATTTGTATTTTCCATTAAATTAACAGTACTACCACTGTATCTTCCTTCTGTGATTATCAAACTCCTTAATTAATATTAAAGAGATTACACCTCACAAAAGTCACTTAATGTTAGCAAAGATTTTTGATGGTGATTCAGTTAAACTAATGGAAAAGACTATGGAATAGGAAAGCATCTGAAGTTTCAAGCAAGGCAACAAAACAGCCAGAAAGAGAGCTAAGGTCTCTTGACGTCTCTTCCTACACCAATACTACACTGCTTTGTATTTATGTTAAAAATTGAATGGAGTAACTCCAAAAAGCCAAGATGTTAGTTAGACAAGTGATGGCCTTTGAGATTTAACAAAGCACAGGTTTAAATTTTAAGAGCCATTAATAAAAACCTGGGACAAGTGTACATGCTGGTCTGTTGCCAAGTGTTTGCTCCATTGACAGAATCTAATTAAAAATCTCTACATAATAATCTTAATTATTTTGTTCACAATCCACATCTGCATATTCCACTTGCTTTCAAAAAAGGAGTGTATAATCATTTTGCCATTCACCAAATTATCTGCTGTGTACCATTTTAGTAACTTATAAACATTTAGTTCAGATGACTATTAATATTATATGAAAGAAACCAAAATACAATTTCATGAATGACTTGTAACAACAAAAAAAGATCTTGGCAAGGTAAGTAAATAGTCCTTCTAAAGAAAGGAATTATACAAACACAGCTCAAGAAGTGGAGAGACATATCAAATAAGTAAGGTGAAACTTCTACATCAACCTACAGACAACGGTTTCAAGAATAGTCTTGTATGTCTTAGATGCTAATGAAAAACGAAGCAGATGTTATCCATTACAAAATATTAATAAAGTTGTTGCATCTTTTCCTTACAAGACTGTAAAAACTCTACCAACCATCTTTAAGGACAATTTTTTCCCTCTCACTGATTATTATATGCATAAATATCATAGTATAGTAATGAACTTCTCCATACCTGAGTATGGAAACTGAATTCTCTCATTTCCTTAAAAAAGGGAAATAAGACCTCTATGTAGACAGTCTGGATGCTTTCTAAAGCAGAGAAATCTTCTTACAAATTTAATCTCATTGTGTTCGAGCAGATAGTAAATTTTCTTGTCACCTTAGTGCAGTCACTAAACTCAAAGCAATACAACTAATACTCATCTTTATTGTATGAGTAACACAATTAAATTCAGTCCAAGTGATTACTACAATAAAGCTTAAGACACTGGACTGCTGACAACTGGGAGATAGAATTAGAATTTAAAACTCAGCTGATGTTCTACAGCTTCTTAAGTGAGTATTAATTTAAGCTTTTTATTGAAACAGAACATCTCAGACTCCTTTATAAGAAGTCCAGTTAATCAAATATAGCTTTGTCCGGATAGTCAAAACCACGCTGTATGCAGCCAGTCACAACCAGTACTGTAAGTCAGTATCTTCCTCTCTCCACCTTAAATTCTGGAGAACAAAATATCAAACAACAAAAAAATACCAACACCACAACCCCTTACCTCCTTCCCCTCAATAAAAATCCCACCCAGCAAACCAGAATCATCTCCTTATCTTTTTAAGCTATGATCAGATCTAGAGCTACGTCTTATGGTTTAGGTATAATTCACAGTCAAGAAAGTAAAAGAAGAGATAAATTGTCTGCCTTCACAGAGGAAAAGTAACTCCTCAAGATTTCACAAAGCTTTGCAAATGGGTTCAGGACCCCACCCTATGTGGCTTTCTCCCTCCTCTCCAAAGGATCTCTCTGAGAAACAAGGGACTCCCTGAAGAGAAACAACTCTTTACTGCTCTGTGCTTAGTTTTCTGTTTTATATGGTTTGGAGCAACGGCCTGAAGAGTTCACCCATGCAGAAGAAATGCCAGAAATGAAGTTTTGCCCTCAAAAATATTTTCCTTATGCTACTCACAACTCTTATCTGACAGCAAATTGGTGAAATTCAGTCCACTGCATGCTGTTCTTCCATGGAACAAAACCAGAAGCAAATACCAGCATTAGTGAAAGATAGTACAATGCAAATTCTTACCTTCCTTGCACAGAGAAAAGGCCAAATCTCTTCAGAAATTTCTGTACAGTTAATTTCAAATGGATTTTTATACCCACATCTGAGGGCAGAATATAGCACTGGAAAGCAGACTTGCCTAAGTAGACTCCAAGTAGAAAAACTTGTCAGACTTGATCACTGTACCCAAAGGTGCGTAGTTTTCCCCCAAATGACAAGCCAGATACAAAAATTCAGGTAGATAAACCAATAGCCTCTTTACTCAACCTTTTATTTTCTCTTATATATATCTTCTTTGATGAGATCGATATCATATACAACTACTGTAAAGCAACATGTATTGTTTTTGTAAGCAATTTACTGATAGAAAATGGTAGCAATATGCTGACCACCACCTGATTTCCTCTGAAAACTAACTTTACTATTTGGATAAAGACTTGGATAAGGCTAAACTTCTTAACTTTCTTTTATATTCCACTTACGGTCCTTCACCTGTGCACATGAACTGGACTGAAAATGCTGGCAGCTGCAACGGACCATACAACCCTAAAAATCCTGATTTTCAGGTCTCTAGGAGCTTAACTTCAGTATGTGACCTTAGTTTCTCTGCATCACAGGATGAAGTTCAGTTCACTCTAAACTTTGTTAAGGACCATAGTTATATAAAACATAGGAGAAAAAGTACACTTCCCTTTAAGCCTATCTAATAAAAGGTTGTAAATAAAATTGGGAAAAAAATGCAACCATGCTTAACAAGAAAGGTTACAGGTTGGTTAACGCTCAGTACCTCAAATAAGACTGGGGGGGGGGGGGAGGGAATAAAAACTTACCCAAAGCATCAGAATGGTTTGATGGTAAATAATTTAGATATTGCTGATGTATTTAAAAAAATCTCTACTTACATGTTTTAACACTGTTGCATTTCCTGCGTTACATACATTCGTAAAATGTAATAGTAATAATAGCATTTACTCTTCAAGTTGATGTTTCAGAGGGCTCTGAGGGTGTCATATGAGAAAGTTAATTCTTCAAATTAGAATCACAGAATAGTTTTGGTTGGAAAGGACCTTAAGATCATCTAGTTCCAACCCCCCTGCCACGGGCAGGGACACCTCACACTAAACCATGTCACCCAAGCCTCTGTCCAACCTGGTCCTGAACACTGCCAGGGATGGAACATTCACAACTTCCCTGGGCAACCCATTCCAGTGCCTCACCACCCTCACAGTAAAGAGCTTCTTCCTTATATCCAATCTAAACTTGCCCTGTTTAAGTTTGAACCTGTTACCCCTTGTCCTATCACTACAGTCCCTAATGAAGAGTCCCTCCCCAGCATCCTTGTAGGCCCCCCTTCAGATACTGGAAGGCTGCTATGAGGTCTCCATGCAGCCTTCTCTCCTCCAGCCTCAACAGCCCCAACTTTCTCAGCCTGTCTTCATACGGGAGGTGCTCCAGTCCCCTGATCATCCTCGTGGCCCTCCTCTGGACTTGTTCCAACAGTTCCATGTCCTTTTTATGTTGAGGACACCAGAACTGCACACAATACTCCAAGTGAGGTCTCACAAGAGCAGAGTAGAGGGGCAGGATCACCTCCTTTGACCTGCTGGTCACACTCCTTTTGATGCAGCCCAGGATACCGTTGGCTTTCTGGGCTGCGAGTGTACACTTCTGGCTCATGTTCATTTTTTCATCCACCAACACCCCCAAGTCCTTCTCCGCAGGGCTGCTCTGAATCTCTTCTCTGCCCAACCTGTTTCTGTGCCTGGGATTGCTGCAACCCATGTGTAGGACCTTGCACTTGGCATGGTTAAACTTCATAAGGTTGGCATCAGCCCACCTCACAAGCGTGTCAAGGTCCCTCTGGATGGCATTCCTTCTCTCCAGCATAACCACACAGCCTGGTGTCACCGACAAACTTGCTGAGGGCGCGCTCAATCCCACTGTCCATGTCAGCAACAAAGATGTTGAACAAGACCGGTCCCAACACCGATCCCTGAGGGACACCACTCGTTACTGGTCTCCAGCTGGACACTGAGCCATTGACCACAACTCTTTGCGTGCACCCATCCAGCCAGTTCTTTATCCACCGAGTGGTCCATCCATCAAATCGATGTCTCTTCAATGTAGAGACAAGGATGTCTTGAGGGACAGCGTTGAATGCTTTGCACAAGTCCAGGTAGATGACATCAACCACTCTACCCCTGTCCATCAGTTCTGTAGCCCAATCATAGAAGGCCACCAATTTGGTCAGGCAGGATTTCCCCTTAGTGAAGCCATGCTGGCTGTCACCAAACACCTTGTTGATTTTCATGTGCCTTAGCATGCCTTCCAGGAGAATCTGCTCCAAGATTTAGCCAGGCACAGAGGTGAGACTGACTGGTCTGTAGTTCCCTGGGTCATCCATTTTCCCCTTCTTGAAAATGGGGGTTTTATTTCCCTTTTTCCAGTCATCGGGAACTTCACCTGACTGCCACGATTTCTCGAATATGATGGCCAATGGCTTAGCAACTTCATTTGCCAGCTCCTTCAGGACTCGCAGATGGATTTCATCAGGTCCCACGGACTTCTGTACATTCAGGTTTTTAAGATGGTCCTTTCCAAGTCCCTTTCATTTTCTGTTACTCAGAGGGACTAGGGTCAGACATAATTCCTATTCTGGCAACAGTAAGACACACCATTTCAGGGACAGTATAAACCATTTATCTTTGATTAATCAAAAGCAAGGACAAGTATTGTTAACATTCACATTAGTAACATTCTTCCTTTATTTTTAGAGAGAATAAGGTAAACTTTATACTTTAAAAAATACTTATACATCTTTATGAAAAGCATCTTCACATCTAAAGGTGGAGCATTAGAGATTTTGCTGGGTCCTGCCCCTGATCCCCTCCATGGGCTAACATTCTTCTACCTGAATGAAACTGCCACTACTGTAACTGGAAAAGAAAAATCTGGATCTCATTATATTTTCTATTATCTCATCTATATATATTTTTTTTAATTGGTATTTAGAATTTAAATAAATCTTTACCCTATTTTATGTTTGCGAGTAATATTTTGGGAGTCTCACAAACTTCTGACCTACTACTAATACAAAAGGGCTCCATCCAGGAGCTGAATGGATGCAGTAGAGAGTCTTCCTTCTTAGAATATGAAAATGCTCAAAAAGTAATAGTTTTTCTATACCAAAACCACTATAGACATATCTTTACTGAAAACAGAAGTCACAGGAATTGTAGCATTTTTCTTATGGTACAATATTTACATGAAGCAGTATTTGAGATACTACTAAATATCATAATCTTACGTCAAAGATTATAGACAGCAAATGCTTCTCAATGTTATTTTTTCCTCAATAATGGTTGGCCACTGCTTCCAGAAAAGATATTCACTCAAATTCTGGGCTTTAGCCTAGATATCATTTGGGAAAAAAAAAAAAACACACCAACCAAACAACAAAACAACCAACAAATGAACAAACAAAACAACACCTCTGATTTTCAGCCTTCTTGCATGTCCTTCATTCTTGCCAAAGAATGAACATTTTCATATGTATTTAGATTACTAAATAAAGAAAAGCAGATTGTGCTGGCTCTTCTAACAGATAAAGGCTTAAGAATATTTCTTCCACTAAGCTATCTGAGATCTCACTCTCTTAGGTTATATACTCCTGAGGAAGATACTCAAGCTGTTCCCTTGGCCTCTTCTGCTCATGCCTTTTTGTTCATGCTTCAGAGCACTCTACGTCCTCTGCGACAGAACATTACATGTTCAGAAACAGCTTCTCACGGAGTCACAGAATAGCTGGAGTGGGAAAGGACCTTAAGAACATCTAGCTCCAACCCCCTCTGCCATGGGCAGGGATGTCTCACACAAGACCATGTCACTCAAGGCTCAGTACAACTTGGCCTTGAACATTGCCAGGGATGAAGCATTTACCACTCCTTTGGGCAAATTGTTCCAGTGCCTCACCACCCTCACAGTAAAGAACTTCTTACTTATACCCAACCTGAACTTCCCCTGTTTAAGTTTAAACCCATTACCCCTTATCCTGTAACTACAACCCTTGATTAAGAATCCCAATCTGTCATCCTTGTAGACCCCCTTCAGATACTGGAAGGCTGCTATGAGGTCTCCATGCACCAAACTTACACTAGAAACATAAATGAACTGCCTGCATGCAGATACCTGTGGACAGATTCCCTGGTCCATTCAGCCAGCACCAGACCCCAGAAGGAATGTTTTCAAGCCTCAAATATACCCTTAGCACTGAAATGATGAATTTTTGCTTCAGTCCAAATAAAAACAAATAAGCACAAACTTAGGTCTCACTTGCACTTGCTGGGGTAACGCATGATTTTAAAAATACCATACCTTACAACGTGTATTACACATGCTGATGTCCCCTGCTTTCCAAAGAAAGCACAACTGGAGAGCACTATAAAGACAATAGTGCCTTAATGGTGTAAGCTGAAATTGAAGTCCTACAGTAAAAATTTTTGTCCCATATCTTCCCCTCACACCACTGTGAAGGTGATACCTCCACACTTCTTTCCCAGGGAGACTGAAGAAGTGGTGCTGATCAAACCCACACCCACCTGGTTTCAGGCCTATCCATACCCACTCCTTGAACATGTCACCCTCATCCCTCTCATCTCACCATGCTGGCTACTCTGGGGCTGGCCTCAGTGTCAAGACACTTGGCCGCAGCATTAAACTGGATGGGGGCTGGTTTAGGCATTTTACCTAAGAATCAAAGAAGAAACATCCTACCAGAAAACAGAATGCGGCAGGGAGCTTCAGCAGACATAAACACCACCGGGGGAGCAAAAAGGAGATGATTTGGGGATGAAAGGGCAAAGCCAATGCAGATACCACTTTCTAGTCAGCAGCCACGAAAAGGCTGGGGAAGTGTTTTAACTTAGGGAAAGGTCACACAGGGCTGCACAGAGCCAGACTTCAATACAGAAGTTTCTCAGAAAATATTAAACAATGCCAAGAGACACTCTGTCCCTCAAACACTTGTCACTTACAAATAGCAGTGTTCCTCCATCCTTTCTCCCCCAGGACACATGGGGAGGCCAGCGAGCCGACAGGCCATTGTAATGGAGCTCTAGCAAGGTGGCAATACAATAAAACCTCACTAATCCATTTTTATTTTCATCCCTCAAATAATCAGAGAGTCAAGTGTTGGATTTGTGTTCCCCTTGTTTCTGCATTTACAGCGTCACTCACAGCTTTGTGTTTTTCAGCGCATACAGTGAAATGCAGGCTGGCTCCAAAGCCAAGAGTGTTACAAATCCGCCCAGAGGGAAGCACAGTTCCAGATATTGTGGCACATTTCCTGCAGCTTACAGCAGATCATCCTTAACTTGAAAGTGGTTTTTAACTGCTATTTCCCCTGGAGAGAATCACTAGCTATTTATTTTTTGCTATCATCTTGCAACTTATGTTCTCAGCCACTGCAAGGAGCTATATGCTAATTAAGTAGCTCCTCCAAAACAAAGCTAGCCCCTCTGCACACCTTCATCCCCCACAAGGTGAGGGAACCTGAGACAGCCAATATGTTAGCAGGACAGGAGCGACACAACTATTGTATTACTGTATCTCAGAAGAGATAGGCCATGTCTAATTTCAAACATTTCAAATCTAGCAAGATTTGAATAATACTAATAAAACAGACTCAACATTTTATTCATATTCCTATCTTATTTTAATGTAAAAATTCCTATGTGCATACTTTCATATGCATGCACCTACATACATAGTGATGAAGATTCTATAGACATAAATATGCCACTGGCACTCTCAGAGTTGAAGAAATGAGGTCAAGGGTAATATTACCGAAGAACAATTTATAATTAAAAAAACTATAATTAGACTCCCCACACACACAAAAAAAGTATCCCTAGTTTTTATTGAGAAAAAAATAGGAAGGAAACTGAACAGCTAAGTTATGACAAGATATCCTTGCTAGCTTAAACAACATGCCATATAGGTATTTTCATGCTGAATATACAGTTACAGAAGTGCAATGTTCTTTTCAGCATTTGCTCATGGAAAAAAAAAAAAAAAAGTAAAAAATGTTAAGCTTGGGGGAAGGGAAAGATGAAAGCTACTACTGGGTCACTAAGAACACGATATGAGAAGATACCCGGGGCAAACAGGCAGATTTTACAGGTCAAAGCATCCAGTCACATAATTTTTCATTTGCATTTCTAAGAGCATGCTACACCACTTTAAATTATCCCTTTCCTACAGCAGAAGAGAGTAACACTTTAATATTCTGCTTCTCCAGCAGAGAAGTCAGGAGGCACACTGTGGGCAGACAGCACACACCCCTTGTGCCCCTTCAGGCTGATCAGCCCATGCCCAGCTCCAACACCACAGACCCGCTCAGCTGAGCTATTTCAGCAGCTCAAAGGAAAACTGTTTCCAGCTGCACATCCAACAAGACAACCATGAATGGCTAGATTATAAATGCTTTCTATGCCTAAAAATAAGAAAAAATGTAAGATAATACGAATCAGAACACAATGGAAACTGTGGATAAGCAATGTGCCTTCCTGCCTCCAAGAAAATATTTACTAGATATTTTTAAAGTATTAGAAGACACCTTAAGAAATGGATGAACTAAATGTGTTTTGAATTACATCTACTATTTCACTCAAAACACATCAGCTTCAGTCAACATATTAGCAAGATGCTGCTATGTACCTTAGAAAAAAACCACCTCCTTTCTCTCTTAGGGTCTCTTCACAGCCGTGACCTGTCCTGAAATGACATATGGCCTCCTGTTTAATGAAAAGTCCATATGCAGTCCACTGGCATATACAGAAGTTACTGGCATTATAAATCTTGGTTCACCTCCACATCTAAGAGAAAGTTCTAAATTGCCCAGGGACTTAAGGGAGTTAAGTTTTCTATGCTGCTGGGTTTTTGTTTTATGAGCATTCACATAGTTCTGGTTTTCACTAGTTAAACTTGCAGCTAGTTTCACTGATGTTACATTGAATATATTTATAGCTATTTTCAGGGCCATGAAGCAAGATACTCAAGAACATGCTTGTGCTGAGGATCTGTTCCTATTCTGATTTTGTACACTAAATTACATACAAATTTAACTGTCAGGGCAAAAAAAAAGTAACACAACTGTAGCTCACACAGGGGTGAGGTGGAGGAAGGGGGAGGACTTCCATTTTCTGCTATCTGGATTGTTTTTTCTTTCTATACAAAACTTTTACTTCCAGGAAATAAACATTTATTTACGCATCATTCCTTTGCACAATACTTGAATTAAAAGTGTTCCAGTCCAAACTTTCAGTTTATGTTTTAGACTCTTAAAATGTTATCCACACAAGTCAACTTCTTTTTAATTGTAATTTCAGTTCAGCTAAAAAAAAAAAAAAACAAAACCCCAAAAAAAACAAACCCCAAAAAAACCCCGCGAACGGAACAACCCAGCACATATCCAGCTGTCAGCACAAATCACAGAGTTAACCATCCAAAGCTAAACAATGGTTCACTTCCAACAGCCATAATGGCACAATGCTGAAAGGTTTATTTGGTACCTCTGTAGTTACTTCTACTTTTGCATTGCTCTTCTTATACTCTTACATTAAAAACACAGTAACAAAGGAAAAAAAAAAGTTTCATCAGGCCTGCAACCATAAGGAGGCCCATGTACATGAACAACATGCGAAGGAAAACGTCTGATCTGAAATGCCGTCAATTTTCAAGTTAATTTTTTTTAAATATACTGTAGCCTTTACTTCCATTTTATATACAATTGGACTGCCTATCCTACACTATACTGATCCTGTAGCATGAAAAACTCAGGGAAATGCAACTAAAATTATTAAAAATTGGGGTTTTTTGTTCCCAGTTGAAGGCAGGAGGGAAGGCATGCAAACAACACTGGGAGCCTCTGCACACTCACAGAAAAGTACCCACAGGTAAGTACACAAAAGCAGCTGGATCTTGCACACACATCCAGTATAATCAACACTTCATGCTAATTACCAGTCACCTCCTAAAAAATCTTTGCCATGAAGAAGCTGCAGTTCATTTTCTCTTTCACCATGATCTACAAAAACATGTATGCATTCTTTCACAGAGGTTGATCCTGTAAACCCAGGCACATGGGAACAGTCCTGTAAAAGACAGCTGAAGTGTTTTGGGGATGGTCTTCAGTTTGTAATAGTTCAGAAAAAATATTACCTAGTAAACAACAGTAGGTTTGTCAACTCCAGTAAAGCAACTTAGTTGACCAAACTATATAGCAAAAAGACTAGTTTTTACAGTACTACAGTGACACACGGCATCCCTCAGAGGTTTGTACCAGTACTGTTTAGTATCTTCATCAGTGACACAGGCAGTGGGACTGAGTGCACTCTCAGCAAGTTTGCTGATGACACCAAGCTGAGTGGTGCAGCTGACACATACGAGGGAAGAGATGTCACCCAGAGGGACCTTGACAGGCTCAAGAGATGGGCCCATGAGAACCACGTGAGGTTCAACAGGACCCAGTGCATGTCCCTGCATGCGGGTCGGGGCAACCCCCAGTACCAATACTGGTTGGGGGATGACAGGATTGAGAGTACCCCTGAGGAGAAGGACTTGGGAGTACTGGTGACTGTAAGATTGGACATGTATGACCTGGCAATGTGCACTTGCAGCCCAGAAGGCCAATTGTATCTTGGGCTGCATTCAAAGGAGTGTGGCCAGCAGGTTGAGGGAGGTGATTCTGCCACTCTGCTCTGGTGAGACCTCACCTGCAGCACTGCATTCAGCTCTGGGATCCTCAGTATAGGAAAGGGTCCAGAAAATGGCCACAAAAACGATCGGAGAGATGGAGCACCTCTCCTGTAAGCAAAGGCTGAGTTGGGGCTCTTCAGCCTGAAGAAGACTCCAGGGAGACCTTATTGTGGCATTTCAGTCCTTAAAAGGGGCCTGAAAGAAACACGGAGAGAGAATTTTAGCAGGGCCTGTTGCAATAGGACGAGCAGTGATGGTTTTAAACTAAAAGAGGAGATATTCTGGCTGGACATAAGAAAAAAGATCTTTACAATGAGAGTGGTAAAACACTGGCACAAGTTGCCCTGAAAGGTGGTGGATGCCCCATCCCTGGAGACATTCAAGCCTAGGCTGGATGTGGCTCTTGGCAACCTCTAGTTGAAGACATCCCTGCTCACTGCAGGGGCACAGGACTAGATGACATCTGAAGGTCCCCTCCAACCCAACCTATTCTACTATCCTATTCTGCGATTCTAGTTTTCCACTGTGGCAGACAACAAAGCTGTAGAAACGTGCTAAAACAAGAAAACAGATGAGTGAATCCGAGAGGCTCTTATTTCCTAATATAAAATTTAAAATGAATGTTTCTATTGCGATAAATATCAATCCTTTTTGATTGTCATCTGAGATCAGCTTCAAAGTTGGATGATCAAGTTTTCTTGTGCCATCTTGACAGCTTTCTGTATTTCAGTTTTACCTGTTTTCTGAATATAGCAGAAGAAACACATTTTAAAGGCTTCTGCACAAGTTTTCAGAGACTAGCACTTTTGTCAGGTATTTCATAGCTTTACTTCAGCCTGCCAAGTACCGTTTTTTGCAACAAAATAACTTGTAAAGTCAGAAAATGAATGTTTCCTACACTTTAGTAAGAAACTTCAGAATGTGAAAATCCTGAAAAGATAAGTTTGAGTCTCAAGTGCAAAGTTATTTCTGCAACCTGAGTTTGTAAGAGAAAACAAGAGAAAACTCACATTGTATTTGCATAAAAATACTGATGTTGATATTTATTATGCAGCTTAGGGTCAAAATACTAAAATTCCACTACCAGAACTACAATAAAGAGTAAACCTTGTTGCAGCTAAGCAGACCCAAGGTATGTTCAGGCCATATTCAGAGGGAAGAAGAAAAAAAAAACAAAAAAAAAACCCAACATCCCACCTTTGCAATTGTTATCTCCTCCTATACTAATTCTACTGATAGCAATAGTAAAGGAAAGACATAGTCACGCTTCAACAAAAACAAATTAAAGTTATTGAATAGCTGGAAAAAGAAATTAAAGACAGTGATAACAACCTCATGAAGGGTTAATCATGAGCCCCATTTTACTGTGATCCCTATTAAGATTTTTATTCTGCCATCCTTACTCTTCAAGTAGTACCAACAAATTACTGCAAACTATGGCCTTGTTAATACACAGACAGTAAAGAAAAAAAAAGGAGTAAACAGAGTACACCATAATCCTTGAAAAATAAGCAATAAGGCACATTAGATGTTTTCAAAAATTCTCTGCCCATCACTTAGTAACCCAAGCACCTAAATAGTTCTTAACATGGGAGACAGAAGTCCAACAACAGAGTTACCTTGGTGTGAGAAGTTACCACACATTAGCTGCTCCACTGCAGTTTTTGCACAGGTAGCTTACATTCTGTTCAAATGTCAAGCTTTATCAAACTGATTTGTTAGTCCTCTTGTTTCAGGAAATCCTGCTGGACTCACTAGTTAATGAGAAGGTTAAATGTATTAAAAATACTGTCCAAAAAGCAACTTCATCTTTGTTATATCATACTAACAAATGAAGACAAACTTATTTAAATAGCTGGATCTGTAATTTTCTAGTAACCACTACCTTTTTAAACTATCAAATGAAATCAGCCGAACACTTAATTTTTTGCTAATCCTCTACATTTTCTCTAGAGCAGCTCTATTGTCAGAAGTTTATCATTAACCTGTTCTAATGCTTTTTAACTTTTATTTGAGAAACAATTCTTTGAAAGGTATTTTGCTCCATCACAAAACTATGTGTACAGTTCATGATCCCATTCCTTCTCAATGCAGAGGTGAAACACATTTACCTGGATGAGTACACATTTGAGCCCAGTGTGGTTACACCTGTTGTATGTGATGTACCAGTCCTCAGAAAAGCTTCTCACCAATGTGTTCGTTACTTTTGTTTATTTTCATTACAGAAAACCATTTACTTACTTCTAAACAATCAAAAAAAACAAGTATCAATGACATTTTCATGCATTCCTTTTAAAGGCTATTGGTACTTAATCAATAAGTAAGGTTACTTAATTATCAGTCCTGCAATCTGAAGCCCAAATCTGCTTTTCTTCCCTGCTCTCCCCTCATAAATCTCAGCTGCATGCTAGATTTTACTGAGATCTTCTTAAAAATTCCACCCATTTTTCTACATGACCTGTCAGTTTCAAATCAGTTAATGCTATCTACACTGCTGGCTTTGCACCTTTATGATTTTTTTAAACACAAAAGTCACACCAGGCTCCGGGCAAACAAGCTACTCCATTCAAACTAGATCTCCACAGTGCCACTTGCTTCCTGGCATTCCACAACGACACTCCCCTTTTGAACATACACCCTCCACTAGAACGTGTATTAGCTGCCTTCAGGAAAACAGATCCTGTGACAACAACCTGGGACAAAGTAAGTGCTGATGCAGAGATTCATACTTTATACTGTATGCCAGCTTCCAATTACACAAACACTTTGTCTCTCCAACAATAGATGACTGCAGGCAATCTTGTATTTTATTAACTCAAAATACGTGAAATCTGAAAGACATTCTAGATTTTTATAGCCCTAAGTACTATGGCCTAAACCCTAAGTAAGGTATCTTAGTCTCTTCTGTTCCTTTGCAAAAGGCATTTCCTGAATTAGCAAGACTGAAATGGAACCATTCCTGTTTCTGTAGGTGAACAGAAGGCAAACTTTATGTTGAAACGCCATCTACTATCTGGTACTACAGGGCTGCTGGCCATCACATTTCTATGGTGCAGGGAAACACCTATGGCAAGTTAGGAGTTAAAGCACAACTTCACAGAGGCTGTCATTTTTACAAAGCCTGCACAGTTCACATGCCTGACACATTTATAAATCACTATGCTTTCTCCACAACCACAATACAACCACACTGCTGGCATACATGCAGTAAGCCTGGCACTCCCAGAAAGTACTGGCTTTACTATGCATGTGCACAGTGACTACAGGATGTGTGTACACTACTTTTACTCTGAGCATGCGAGTGGGCCCCGTACGAACATTCACAGGCTGCAATCGCTTGTATGGCAATTAACTGGCCCACCAATTACTCCAGGACTGGCTCTGCAAGAGTTGAGATTAATATGCCCTAAAATGCTGAAGTACTCACACTCTGAAAAGCACAAAATTATATCCAGCACACACTGAGTATCTACATGAACTATCCTAAGCTATGTTTGCTTTGGGCTGTCACAGGCAGAACTACTGTGAATTACCAATGAGAAAATAGGAGGTTTCTTTGTGGTGCTGGCCTTCACCCAAAGGCCTTTTACAGACATAACCCTATGCTGAATCATACCACTGCTGAAATGCGTTCATATTTTGAATAAGCGCAACAGATGAGTACAAACACCAACTGCTACTGAAACTCTGCAGGTAAAAGTAAGCAGAAGGTACAATGGCTTCCTAAGTTTTTGCTTGTGGACTACTAAACAGTAATGTGTCACTCACACTGAGAAATGCCATCCAGATCAAATATGCATGGAAGGAGAGAGATGCCCCGGAACTTTGCTGTAACCAGGGATAGTGCCACCAAGAGCCAGGATGAAGCACCTGCAATTCATTAGCTAGCCATAAATTATTTTCTTTGACTTGTAAGCCACAAAGGATCACTGGAAAAGGCACTGGACTGGGATCCAGGTAATATGCTCTACTGCTGGCACTTTAAACTTGATAAGTAGGTTTTGGCAAATACATTCTTTGTTTCAGTTTACTGCCTTTATTAACTGCATTATTTTATGTAATAAAAGCCCCGTGTAAAGCGTTTTAAAAGCTACTAACCCAGTGCTTTGCAGAAGAGCAAACGGTTTAACCATTCAACCACCTCGACAGGAATCTGGTAAGAACCTCAGCATCAATGAACCTGAGTACACAATACATCGGTATGTTGTGAAGAGCTCATTTTTATGTCACACTACAGAGATCCTGTCTGAAGCACCTACAGCACTGGGTATTTTCAAACTGCAGCAGCAGTTCATTACTGACAGCTACTAAATCATCAATGTGACCTCCTAGAGCAAAGAGGCAATTCCTTTATGTCAGCTACTGTTGTGTGGCTGTTGGTTAACATGCATCCTACCAGCAATATTGCATACCTAATTTCACTTGATACTGTACAAATTCTTTTCATACAAAATGTTCTTATACAAAAATAGATCCAACTTTTTTATGCATTTTACAAGTAATCTCAGTTAGAAGGTAATGCATCACACAATTACACTATCATTTCCTTAATGTACTGATCATCCTTCTAATCAATTTTATGAGATACTTCCTAATTTTCTGCAAGGTTGTGAGAGACAAGTCTGTGATTCTCATCTGTGAAGCTGGACAATGAAGTTAATGTTTTATATTTCCATTTTCTGTGAATTTAGCTTGCAGGTTATCTAGCTCCAAGTCCAAACCTGTCTCACGAGTTTTTACATGGTTTGCTTTCTTATCTTCATCTTACTTGATGAACAACTATTTTTCTTCTTAAAAATTAATACAAGATACATGATTGTGAACTATATAACCTAAATAAGATTGGGAGCTTTTTGCTTTCACTATCATTAAGACTGCAATTAGGGCAGTGTTTGACTCCTATAATATCCCATAACATCTGTAGCTAATCAGTGTAATAGCTTGCCCCCTTACAAACTCAGCTGATGGACTCAGATTTGCTCTTTCCTCCTCCCTGGTGTAGGGTAATATCTGTGACTTCCTTCTCCAACATTTTAAGCATACTCCATCACAATCTGATCAAAAGCTTCAATAAATCTCTTCTATTAAATTAAAATTTTCTTTATTGGTGGCAAAAAACCTTCTGAGAAATGTGTAAAACATATATCAAATTAATGGCATTTGGCTCCCATAAGGATGAAAAAAATACTGTCAGGGTCATTTTGGCAGATATACAACTTACATATGGGAAAACCAGCATCAAACCTTTCATAGTATGTGTAGCCGTACAACAGTGTTGTTACAGTATAGGTCAAAGTTATGCCAAAGGCTGTATGAATATACTTGTAACATGCAAGAAGAGGCAGAAGGAGAGCTGTCTTTCATTTCTTCCTAACAAAAGGACAACCTGTAAGGCTGTCTTATTTATCCAAGCTCAAATCCTTATTTTTAAGACCAAAAACATATAATATTATTTTCTCCTGGTCTTCTGATGCTTCCACTGAAGAAAACTGGATGCTGTAATCATTAACTGAAAGAAAAAGTCAAATCAAACAAAAATGACTGATGACATTAAAGACTAATAATAACCAAAGAGTTTTTACAATGTCTCGAAGAATAAACATTTCTCTAATCAATTAATTATGTGGCCACATAAACTTTCTAACATGCCAGGTCTCACATGGACAGTAAAGGCAAGCCAAGTGAAACAGCATTACTGTTTCAGATGATTCAAAATTAAAAAAGACCATAAAGAAGGAAAGATATTCAAAGATTTTTCACGTAATGGACTAATGACTTTAAATTATTATTGGCACTGATATACAGAAAGTAGGCAGCTCAGGTTCTTCATAAAAACTGCCTTAATTGAAAGATGTTTTTAAATCTAAATCAACCTACTTCAAAGAATTAATATTTCATCATCTTTCAGCACTAACAGGGAGGGAGAATTCCTGAGGTGGACTGCCAGTTCCACAGCTTTCGTGCAAAGTAGTAGCCAAGCACCAGGGCCAATTTTTTGTTCCATGTATATAAAATGATATTTGGAAATGCCTGCAAACATAAGCCTGTTTCCAGTTTAGCTGTCCTTAACAGCTCTGAAACTCGCAGAATTAGAGAATCATTTAGGTTGGAAAGGAGCTTTAAGATTGAGTCCAATCATTAACCCATCACTACCAAGTCCACCACTAAACCACATCCCTAAGCACCACATCTACCTGTCTTTTAAAGACCTCCAGAGATGGGGATTCAACAGCTTGCTGGGCAGACTCTTCCAATGACTGACAACCCTTTTGATGAAAACATTTTTCCTAAGATCCAGTTTAAACCTCCCGACTCAACTTGAGGCCATTTCCTATCTTCTTATCACTTACTACTTGGAAGAAAAACTGACTCCCACCTTGCTACAACATCCTTTCAAGTAGCTGTAGAGTGATAAGGTCACCCCTGACCCTCCTCTACTCTGGGCTGAAAAACTAACCTGTAGGCACAACAAAACTCCCACCTGAAACGAGAGTATCCCCCTGGATAGACATAAACTAGTCTTTAAGTTAGGAACATGAGAACACTTTTTAAACTAACATTCTAATCTCCCTTGCTCACTGGGTTCTCCATTACCATCAAAATGCCTCCAAGTTAGAAGGTGGATTCCCTTACAATGAAACCAGTAAAAGTGGAAGTTAAGGACCATACCTAATAATGTGCTGTAGCCACAACCAAGCATTTAGTCCCTGGGATCAGGCTAGATATGGTTTAAAGAAATAAAAAGCCAAAAAAAAAACACCAAAAAACAGTTCCAAAAATCCACCAACAACATTGTAGCATGGACATCAGGTTCTCAGCACCTACTGTTTTGCCCTCCATGCCCACTCCCCTATTCACACTATTTGCTAACTTAGACACAGCCCTTGTTTCCACTCCCCCACCTACAATCACAGGGATAATAATAATGAACTATTTCCTCCCTCATGGAGGTGACAGTGTGACTGATTAGCTAGTGGGTGTGCAGTACTCTGAAAATGTGCAGTGCTATGTAACTATTCCCTCTCATTACAAACACTCTTTAGCTGTTACATCTAGAAAGAGCAGCATGAAAACAAGAATCAACCCAGACAACATCCCTGGTTTCCCTATGTTAAAATTTTGCTCCAGTTGATTACAGCACTCTGATCATTGCAGGTTTATTTCATCAAAGTTAGTAATAATCTGACATGCCCCTCAAAGTACATGCATTGATTTCAGTTAGGATGTTCTGTTAAGTAAAAGTCTTCCCTTTCATACAGTAAAAGCTTTTCTGGGCCTTAAAAGGTTATTCAATATTTATCAAATAGGATAAAAAAAAATTCCATGCAAAATTAACTGGATCCTCAATGCCATTACTACACACAATAGAAGCAACAAGTACCCAGTACTTATGTGTTCTTGCTTAATAGAACCAAAGCTAATGTAAGGAATTTATGGATATTTACTTATGACACAGCCCTTTTGTTAATTACTATCTTTTGTGTATCTCTTTAGCACTGTATTTAAGCTTCAGAGCTCCTTACCTTTCAGGCTTGGCAGTACAGCAATAGTTTATTGCTAACTTTAATTTGTGGACTCCTGAAGCTGAGGCAGAAGATAACACGACAATGCAAATGTTATTAAAATACTCATCTGTTACGTATGCGATGAGAACACACTTTCTACCTAGAAACAAGGACCCTGAGCTACGGCTTTGACTCAGGCCACCAACATGCGTTTCACTATTTCCTGTGGGAACTTCACAGATCACCCTTAGTGGAGCTTTTGTGGATGGCTCTGAGACATTCTCCTCTCATCAACAAGAAAGAATTACTTGGAATTTAGGCTCATGTCCACAACTGCAAAGATTGTACATCTGTGCTCTGCTGCTCTATAGCTCTACTGAGCAAAATCTGTACTTCCTTTTTGACATTTAAGTTCTCCAATGTTTAGGATTTTGCTTCTGGCTTACACAAAAGCACACTGCTGCTGGCAAAACCAAGGAGTGGGTGCCACAGTTTGTAAGAGTTGATGGACTCTATAAACTGAACATCTCCTTACCTCCCACAGGGGCTCACCTGACAAGTCTACCAGAGAAGGCCTGGCATAAAGTGGACATTTTCTCTGCTTCAAAACACAACCAGAAGAGGAAAAGTACCCCTTCTACTTAAAACAGCTTACTGTTCAGCAATGCCAAGCAGGACATGGAAAAACTTTAATTTCTCATTCTGCCAATTGAGTTCAAACTCCAACCCCAACCTCTCGAGCAAGATAACTCACTAGCAGCTTACACTGCCATGTATCTTCCACCCATGCAGAAAAGCAGGAAGCATTGTAAGATAAAGGGAAAAAAAAATTACCATGTTCTCACCCTTCATCAAAAGGCAGGCTCTGCTTCCCATCCTGCCACTTCTGCCCATGTAACACATACGCTTATTTATACACCCTATTTTGTCTGGGCTTCTAAATTGGGTCAATGTGCAAGTTAGGCACTGAAGTACGGGAGGAGAACTCAGTTCTCTCTAGAAATCCTGCAATCTCTCAGAACAGGCTCTTCATCTGCACAGTGGGCTTCTAAATCAGGTCAATGGCCAAGTGAGGCACTGAAGTATGGGAGGAGAACTCAGTTCTCCCTAGAAATCCTGCAATCTCGCAGAACAGGTTCTTCATCTACACAGTGAGGCATGATGAGGACGAATGCATGCAGTCAGGTGTGCAAGCCTGCTGAGAAGCCAGTAACTGAAGAAGCTAGATGAACTGCAAATAAATTACTGAATTTCAGTGTCTTCAAACAGAGGAAAAAGTGACATGATCTTTCAAACACACATTCAAAAATACAAGTCAAAATAACTTCCAAATACTTGTATGATTGCACAGTTTAGACCAAATACAACAGTACACTCAAATACATCTCACAGTAAGGTTTTTCAGAACAAATGAATTACTGATGCCACCAAAACCATCAGTGCCTGACAGGATGTAACAGAAAAGAATGAAAAGGAACTTCTGTAAATAGTCACTTTTTATGGAATTTTAAGAACATGTTTCCAAGATATTTAGAAGTGAAGCTTAGTTCAGAGATTTAGTGAAGTAATTGGATAAAACACAGAAAATCTTACTACTCCTAGGCAAGCATTTCCAGCCCAATGTAAACTAAAATCTGCATCTTTGGTAGCTTTGGTACCTCAGACTCTTCTCTGCCTCAGTCTATAAACTAGGTGACTTGCTAGAAGGTGAAAGCATCATTGCAAGAGTAACATCTCCTGCCTTTCTCCTTCCCCTACTTGAAAAATCATTTCAGTATGACACTTCCAAATAGAAAATTGTGTGAAGGTAAGTCCTTAGCTGAAGGTAAACTCATTATTTAGAAACAGAAACATGCAGCAAGATCCAAACTGTAATGATTATTCAAAATAGATAACAAAAATCGCAAAGTGGGCAAGATGCAGTCATACTCTGGTAATTTGCAGCATGAGAAGCACTAAAAAGCAAACAAAACAAAAAACACCCCACAACCCAAAATCTACATCAGCCTAAACCATGATTTATTTTGTTTGAGAAATGATGGTAAGTGTGGATTCACTAATTGATGCAAGAATAAAGCCTGGTATAATTTCCAACATTTTTCCAAAATGTAACACATAGAACTGTAATTACAGTGCGATTACTGGGCTGAGAAAGCATCTCACAATATTTATTGTTAGAGATACCATTAGCTTAAGAAAAAGAGGAAGTATTCCCAGGTGACATTTATGCCATCACACAGAATTACAGTAACAGGCATTATCACAAACACAATCTACCTTGCTTGCTGGTGGACTCAACAGGCTCCCTGAAATTCAAAAAAAGATTACTATGAAAGCAGTGAACTTCAGAATTTTCATTATCAATTGATCAAGGAGGTCTTCTGCTTCAAAAAGACTTGGGGAGAGGATAATCTTCCCGCTCTGTGAAAAGTGGTTCATTAGTAGAATCATAAAAGAGTTAGGGTTGGAAAAGACCTTAAGATCACCAAGTTCCAAGCCCCTGCCACGAGCAGGGACATCTCCCACTAAACCATGTTACCCAAGCCTCTGTCCAACCTGGCCTTGAACACCACCAAGATGAAGCATTCACAGCTTCCCTGGGCAACCCATTCCAGGGGCTCACCACCCTTACAGTAAAGAACTTCTTCCTTATATCCAATCTAAACTTCCCCTGTAAGGCAACTGAATCAGAAGTATCCCTTTTGGCAAGAAGGCAGAAACCTTCATTTACAACTGCAAACCTAAATATAAAAATTAAATTCAAATGTCCTCATTACAACCTTCTCAATGAAGGAAACCTGAGATATTCCAAGGTACTTCATAATAGAGCAAGATACACCAGAAAATTAACAAGCTCACAATACTTCCTCACAAGGAAGAGCATACACCAAAAGCTCCAAGATTTTCTCTGCTTCTATTCCATAACATGGAAGGGGGTTTGCTGGCTTTGCGGGTCTGTTTTGTTAATACGCCTTTTCTGCAGGAGGGGTAATAATGAAAGACCAGTTAGAGGAACCATCTAAAGACAGCCTGGAAAACAATGTCATCATTTGCTTTTTCAGTCAAGATGCGAAGAAATTCTACAGGTTGAGGACTCAGAAGACTACTTAAAAAACCCAAGCCATAAAAAAAGCCACCAAACAAACAAAAAACCCACCAAAAAAAAAACCAACACAAAAAACAAACCACCAACCACAAGAATCACATAGGGTTATATAAAAAGGTAAAAAAACAAAAAAAAAAAAAGAAAACCCAAACAAAAAAAGTCCAGTTTTGGAAAACAGCAAAAAGCAAAGCATAACCACCTGATGGCTCTCACTTGGTGAGGTGCAGCCCTCCTCACAGATTTCACTGCCTAGTTACAATAGGAGCACTGAGCAGCAGTTTTACATTAAGAGATCTACTGATGGGCCATGGCTGCCATTCCAGGGCAGCCTGACAAATGTTCCATCTCTCTCAAATTGATCTTCATGACATGATTTGCCACAAGACCACATCAACACCTCCATTCTTCCCTGCTGCAGAGCAAATGCAGACAGACCTAAGGTGTGCATCACAGCCTCACACTTCACTTTCCCAGGCAGTCATCAGTGGACATGGAGGCAGCAGATGCTTTTGGGTACTGGAGGTGGGAGACTGGATGCAAGGTGCACCATACCAGTGCTACAAGCTTACCCTCAAACATGAGCTAGGAGAGGGGTTCCTATAGAAAGCAACAAAGCAGTGCAAGCAGGACTACTGGTTGCTTTGGAAAGGGGTGCCCTGTCTGCACCTGAGCCTGTCCCCCTCCATACCATCCCCACAAGTCCTCTAATAGAAGCCACCAGCCCTTCTAGCAGGCAACTGTTTACACCGAACTCCTGTCAGCTCTGGCCTCTCCCAGGAGCCAAGGCAAGAGCTGCCTGCTCTGCCACTCCAGCACTTGGCCTGAGCTCAGCAGGACTACAGACCAGCAGACTAAGCACTTCTTCCTCTCTTCCCAGCCTTTTCACCTGACCTCAGAGCAACCTCAACTGGACAGACTGGCTGTTTTAAAATATCACCTGTATGTGTTTTAGAACAGACATATTCAGTGCACAGTAACTGGCAGAAAGCCATCTTTCTTTCATGGATATGCATAGTGAGAATTAGCCCCCATTTCTTGCAAATAACCCTGATTTTGCAGCACACTTCCGTTGGTGATGAATGTTGAGAGGGGAGGGGAGGAGAAGAGAGTATTTTTCTTGTTACTTTTTTAAAAGTCTGTAAATAATTTGTCTTGTGTAAAAGGAATTTGCTGGCACTAGACAGGGCATCTTGGAGCACTGGGCAAAACAACTGAGTCTGTGACCACACCCAAATGTCACTTATCGGGATGTTTTGGTACTGGTCTGGGCTTACATTCTACCTAACACAACCTATGACCCAAGGGTGCAAGCTACGCTGCCGTGCTCCCTATCAAACTTAACCAGCAAAGACGGCTACTCTCAGAGAAGCATGCTGCATACTGTCTGCTATTGGAACACCTCTGAACTGCAGAACTAAGGTTTCCACTGGTTTTCCCTCAGGTACCAGGTCACAGTGGTGCAGCAGTGTCCACAAAACAACTGTACACCCATAAGCAACTGATAAGTGAATGGTAGCATAGTGAAACACAATCCCATGGGATTCTCATACAAATACTAATTAAAGGGTTGAGCAAACTGGTGACACAGCTGACCTATATCTGCAAGATTATGCTGCAGCACTAATATTGTATTTCACAGAACAGCTAAAGTTGGAAGGGACCTCTGGAAGTCATCTCACATAACCCCCTGCTCAAGCAAGGCCACCTACAACAAGCTGCTCAGGACCTCATTTAGATGTTTC
The DNA here is from genome assembly GCF_028554395.1 of Pezoporus wallicus. Classification (NCBI taxonomy): domain Eukaryota; kingdom Metazoa; phylum Chordata; class Aves; order Psittaciformes; family Psittacidae; genus Pezoporus; species Pezoporus wallicus. The sequence continues at coordinate 956,932 of NW_026636901.1, read as the reverse complement.
TTTAGTATCTCTAAGGAGGGAGACTCCACAGCCCCCCAAGCAACCTGTGCCAGTGCTCAGTCACCCTCACAATACAAGTACATCCTGAGGTTCAGGAGATACCTCCAGTGATTCAGTTTGCTCCTATTCCCTCCTTGCCCTGCCACTGGGCACCAATAAAAGAGAGCGTGGCTCTGTTCTCTTTGTACCCTACCTTCAGAGATTTATGTAAACTGGCAAGATCCCTCCCCAAACCTTCCCTTCTCAATGCTGAACAGTTCCAGCTCTCTTGGCCTTTACTAACAGGAGAGATGTTCAAATTCTTTCATCACCTTAGGCACCTTTTGCTGATGCCTCCCTCTCTTGTACTGGGAAGCCTAGCTTCAAACCCACTGCTCCCCAGGTAGTGCAAGAAGAGGCCTAAGCACTCTACTACATAAAGAAACTGTCTTGCCAGGGCATATAGGAGCTCAGGCTGCACCTGTGTTAGCGCAGAGTCAAGTCCCAACCATGCTTTAGCTGTGTCAGTGCATGTCTGAAAATTATGCAAAAACCTGCTGGTCTCCACAGTTATGCAAGTCAAAGCAGTCCTACAAGTAAGTAGTAGCCCCATGGGCCTCAAATCCTCATCCTGGTAAGATTAAGTCTGTTCACAGAAGTCTGAAAGCTAGATGAGTGGTAAGCGGAAGAAGGGATCCTATAGGCATGCCAGACTTCCAACTGCAGTTAGGTCCTGGCACATCCACTTCTTCCTTGATAACAAGGAGCATGTGGCTTCCACGGACAGATCCCATCCCCTGTAAAAGATGCAGAACTCCCTTGCACCAGGCCTCTGAAGGCCATGTTTCTCAATGTGCAACCTGAAGCTGGTTTTGTATTTCACAGAAGTGCTAAGCAGCTGCTGCCAGCATTTACCAAGTAGTGACCCTTACACAAAACCACTGGCATATATCCATAAAGGGCTCATCAAGTGGATGAGCCATGACCACTGTGCATGCACTACACAGAAGCAGCCTGCAGTAGGTACCCTGAGGCACAGGCACAGACACCTGGGATAGCTGTTCCATTAGAGTGAGCTCTATTCGGACGCAAGCAAATCCCTGCAAACAGATCAAGAGACTCGCTTAACTGCCTTTAACAGAAATAACGAGAGTAAAATTCTGCAAGTGCCTAATGTATACTCCAAGAGACAAACTTGTCTGAATGTCTCAAATTATAAATACCTAAACATCCAACACTTACTAGCCTGACACCTAGTTTGAACAAAAATTTCTGTTCCATACCAGAAGAAAAAGAACATGACAGGGTTTTTGTTCTGGGGACTAGTCACTGGATTTCTGTGGAAGACGGGAGTTGCAGAGTTTGGACACTTTTCGGTGTTAGGGAGGAAAAACATTCAGGAAGGCAGGCTGGTCAGAGAGGTCAGGTTATCGTTGCACTACTGAAATTGAAGAATGGAGGAGGTGAAGGTGTCAGAATGAATAAATAAAGTCAAAATAAGATTAGGATCAAATTAATAACCAAAATAAATGGAGAAATTAAACTATAGAAATGTTCTAGATGCATAAACTGAAAAAATTGCTAATATATATAGGTGAAGATTTGAAGGAATTATAACTGAAGCAAAGACTTACACGAGTGGAAGTGCAGTGATTAGCTTTTTTGTATTCTTCAGAACTGACCTGCAGCTAGTGATCTTTAACATTTTTGGTTTAAATTCTAGCAGAAAAATTGACACAAAAGCTGGTGCTGTGTCAGATATCACAGCTAATGTGACAGACAACTGAGTGGGGCTCTTTAAACTCTTTAATGAAAAGGTAAGGAGTTATAGTATCCCAGGGCTGCGTAACTGATGCTAAAGGTCTGAAGCAAATTACCTTTGTATTTCTGCAAGTTTACAAACTAATTTCTAAATCAGAAAAGCACCACACAAACACTTAAGAACATGTGGCACAACTACAGTCAAAAGTAACTGCAAAAGCATGTGATTACAACTCTGTACCACTGGCTATGTGTAAACAAAAGAAGTCCCAACATTAGTAGTAGAGGTACGTTACAGGTATGCTGTGTTTTGTGAGAGCTACTTGGCAAAAGATGACAGAATTACAAGTGTAATTCTGGATTTAGATTTAAAATAGGGACAACTCGGAGTCATTTCAGCAGATTTTATGGAACAGCCTGGACAGCCTCAATTCTACAAAACAAAGAAAAGTAAAAACTAGTAAAAGCAGCCTGGATAAGAGGGGATATAAAAGGAGAAAATTGGAATAGGTAAGCCAAAAATTTGTGAAACTTCACAAGTTGTTAAAAGAAAGTCAGATGAAGAACTGTAGGGCTCCACATAAAACCTACACTGCTCACCAAACTGCTACTGGAGAACATAAGCATTTATTAACACAGAAAAAAACATACATAATTTGCAAATATTTCTGGTTTGGTTTTAGTGAAATAGAGACCGTATTTGCAATGACAATTAAAGAGTTTCTACTGTAGCACCTACCACAGATAAACATTACAGAAGATTTACTAAAATTAGAATATTGTCACTCAGCAGGTCCAGACAGCCCTTATCAAAGAGCTTTAGAAGGACTGGCTAGGAAGTCCTCCTGCCTTGTAACTCTTGAATTACTACCCAAAAAACCTCCAAAGGATGAGAAAGTTGAGGGAAAGAATGCATACCAACAGCTATGCAGTTACAACATTTCAGATGGTTTGCTGTACAAAGTCAGTGGTTTTGAGGAGCTAGGCATCTGCTAAGCAACTCGTACAACAAACCAAGATAGCATGCACTAAGCAACAGTTGTATAAACAGTAACTATTAAATCACAAAGGCAGAAGTTCTCAGACAGCTATACTCCAAACCAGATTCCAACTCGGATAAGAAACTTAAGTATCTTCACCCACAAGATGGAATAAAAATATAAAATTATTACTAACGCTACTTGTAGGTGAGCAAAAAGCTTTGAACTAGCAGATTACAAAGATGATATAATGCTGAAAGTAATCAGAATAAACCTGTAAAACAAACAGGCAAAGACTGTGCATCTGAACATTGTTAAATATAAGCTTGCCAAACAATGAATGAACCCACCCTGCAAAGCAATTGACAGATCATTTGAGTTACAGCAGGTAATCATCTAAACATGAGTAGCTTAATGTTGTGGCTCAGAAGGCTGTCGTACTCCATGAACACACCTCAAAAGTGGTATCCCAACTATCAGAAGAGAAATTTTACCCCTGTATTTGTAATAAAAAAGTATATACAACCCACTGTTCAATTCTGATCATTTGTACTTCACTAATGATGTTGGAAGAGTTGGAAAGGAGTCAAAAGACAGCTACAGGAATGATTAAAATTCTACAAAATCCACCCTACAGTTACAGGGTTAGGATTGAACTACAAACCATCCTGACTGTGCCACAAACAGAGGACATTAAAATGTTTTCTTTTTGTCCCTTGTTTCTTAATCATCTATGTCAGAAAATAAATCCCACAATAAGTTAACAGTTTATCAGACAGGTTGTTGGCATTTTGTGGGATAGCCGTGTATACACTTGTTCAAAAGAACCCACACCTCACACCTCCCCCCCCCCCAAAAAAAAGAGACCAAACAAAACAACAAACCAACCACACACACAAAACCCAACACCACAGGAGCAAGCCTGAGAGCTACTGAGAGGTGATATACACAACTAATGTTGCTATACCCAAACTACAATCTAGATTAGTAGGCTGAAATACTGTTTTTTAAGAAAACAGATATACAAAAATCAACAAATGAACATTTGTCTTGCTTATGTCTCTGTTCTGACCACTTTCCAGCGTTTTGGCTTTCTTGCAAAGAAACCAGAAGGTATAAGAGAACTGTGTGTCACTATGCAGATAGTACCTTGGTATCATGTAAACACATAGAATCATAGGATAGTTAGGGTTGGAAAGGACCTTAAGATCATCTAGTTCCATCCCCCCCTGCCATGGGCAGGGACGACATGTAAACAATTGAAACACACATGCACTTAAGGTGATGACCCTCTTCCTCACAGATGGATTATTCCAGAATGTATCGTCACTCCTTACAGATATGATTAACTAAAACAAAGCAAAGGCATTACAAAGTATGGTAATAGTGGGGTTTGGTTTTGGTTGGTTGGTATTTTGGGTTGGTTTTTTTTTCCTCTTTTTTTAAGCTATTCTAACATAAGAATGTGCACTAATGGCTTGACAAGTCATATACACAGTATCTTTGCATAATTAGCAATGAAAACTACCATATTTTGCCTTCTGAAACAACAGTTATGTACCTCCTCCTGTTTTATTGGTTGTATGTTATTTAATGGGAAAACTCCACAGACCAAAAAAAAAAAAAAAAGCTATGTAAAAATTTAAGTTATTATGCTCCTCACTTTGCAAATGAAATTGCAGGCCAAAAGAAAGTCTGTAAAAAAATTCAGACAAAGTATTTTCTGAAAATAACCAAATGAAAACTGAACTAGTACAACTGACATGGTTGTAATTCAAAAAAAATAATAAAAAATTACTGGCACAATAATGCCATTACCGAGAGAACGCTTGTGCCAGAAATTTCTCGAAGTGAAACACTTAAAGGTGTCCTTATTAACTGTTTTATGTCAGAGGTTTGCATTTGTCATTGGGAGTACAGCCACAATTAAGCTATTAGCAAATTCTGTTCAAACTGTTTACCTGGTTTTGGTTCAAGGACTAAAATCTTCAGAGATTATCTTAAGTCTAGTTCTTAACCCTAACTAGATTTAACAATTAATAGTAGCATATTACTCTGTTGGACAGCCAAACACAGAACAAAACCACAGTGAATCAGAATTCATTATTATCATGTCTTGCAGATAAGATGCAAGAATGAATGGAATTAAGTAAACACCAACAGAACAAAAGTTACCCTGGACACAGAATGTTTCTAGATTCCTATGATCACGGATAGTACTAAAAGCCAAGCTTAAATGACTATAAGCCAAGCCATCTTTAGAAGTAGAATATTACTGATGCTAATAGTTAATTTATCAAGTAGTCAATTTACTCAAATACAAGTATGTACTGATATCAGAGATTGCCAGAACTGAAGGTCAAGGAGCCCAGGACCTTGCGCTTGGCTTTGCTGGACTTCCATTAGGTTTACACGGGCACACCTCTCAAGCCTGTCAAGGTCCCTGTTGAGGGCATCCCCTCCCCTCCAGCATACCAGCTGCACCCCTCAGTTTGTTGTCATCTGGAAATCCTTTGAGGGACAACACTCATTACTGTCTCCACTTGCACACTGAGCCATTGACTAATTCTTTGCATGCAGCTATCAAGCCAATTCCTTATCCTCTACCAGTCCATCTATCAAACCCATGTCACCAATTTAGCATTAAGAATATTGTCGGGGACAGTATCAAAGGCCTTACAGAAGGCCTAGATAACACTGTAGCTCTTTCTTTGTCCATTGATGAGTTACTCTATTATGGAAGGCCACTAGATTAGTCAGGCACAACTTGGCCGTTGTGATCCAAGAGGATCTGTTCCATGTTCTTAAGATTAAGGTTAAGTGATAGCGTGATTTTGGCTGGAGCTTTAGCATTGCCAAAGATGTTTCTCTATCTTGAGTGGTTAAAAAAAGCTTCAGACATGAGAAGTCTTTCTCATGGGGGATTTACACTAAATCCTTTTGGCATGACATGCAATACCTGCAACCTATCAGATGAACCCCCCCACAGAAATTCACTTAAAAGGATATCTGATGGATTAGAGGAACAGTAATAAGATAAAGGGACACTGATCTCTAAATCTCTCTCAATAATGAGCCACATCAGTAGCGTTCAGAAGTCAGACACTTGCCTAGTGGCTTGCACTAAGATAAGCTACCTATCTCATCATTGCTAATGATGACCAGATGCACACATCATAACCACTCCTAGGAAAAACTGGCAGCCTCAGGACAAGACAGATTAAATTGGTATGAAGATTGACAGCCTTTTTAAGAATACTTCTAAGTCAGGTACCATCAACACAAACTTGGAATGAAAAGGACCAGAAGAGAATTTAACCAGAGCTATTAAAATATATGTGTTAAGATCATGTATTTTACTCTTTGGGCCTTCTTCCCCCCAGCACAGTGTCTCAGTTTCCAGGCTATTATTACCTCTTTTTACAAATAAACAAACAAACAAAAAGGGAGTACTGTAAGAATCATCATTTTCTCTCCTAAAAGATCAACTGAGTTCAAGCAAACTACACTTGTAACAAGGGAGTATTATTTTGTTTGGCTTTTGGTTTTATTTTTGGGTGGGTTTGATTTTCTCAGGTTTTTTGGGCTTAGTTTGTGTTGTTCTTTTTTTATTTTTTTATTTTATGTTGGTTTTTGTTTGTTTAGGGTTTGGCAGTTTTTGTTTTTTTCCAGTTGTTCCGTTTTGCAAACAACCTTTGAAAGGTTTTCACTATCAACATAAATGTTGATTTCAACAGCATCTAAGTGACACACTCCAAAAGGGCAAACATCAAATTACTGAAGTACTTGGACGGCTATATAAGATCCTGAAGATATATGAACTATGCCTTCAGCTTTCAGCATTTAATATCCATTGCTTTTACTGCTCTGGTGTATGAAACAAAGTGGCACATACAGTGTTTAGTAATTCCAGAATCAGAGTAAAATAAATGTTCCATACTTGATCCTCAGCTTTCTAAGCGTCATCAGTTCCTAAAAGCACAATGAATAATGGCATCTTTTCTAACTTGAGTTTTTCTGGCCTTCTAAGTTAGCAATTGCTGCTACAGACACCTTCTGTTTGACTTTCTGGCTCACTCTGTTCACCCAGTATTCTGGGCTGGAATAGCTTTCTGCATTCTATCCCAGCATTCTCTGAGCACAATAATTAACATTGAAGATTTACAGAGTTAAAATCTCTCCTGTAATGGATTTATAGAACAAGGAGAATAAAGCAACTTTCCTTAACTTACAGAATGCTCTCACTCAACACAAAGATTCTTGCCAAAGATTACCTTGTTTCTTTTGAGTTTGCAGCTGGTGGAGCAATGAACCAAGCCAAGGACCAAGAAGCAGGATGCTTAGCACCTAGTGAGCATGTAACTCGGGTACAGTGACAAGCATACCACAAGACTAGTCAGTTAATGCATATTCTGTGCCACAAGAGCAAATACTGTGACATATAAAATATTTTTTTCTAATGGAGAATTTCAGAACATACCCAAAATGTTCATTACATGGAACTCAGCTTATGAAACTATACCAAGAGGGGATTTTCTTTTGGTTGATTTCATGGGTATATCATAACTAAATCAGTAATTTCTAAACTCTCAATTCCTGCTTACAGAATGAATCTCTAACAGGTTGGGTTTCCATCTCAAACACTTATACCACGTTCCTATGGAACAGTAAAGTAAACCTGATCTCTTGCCTTGGATTTAATTTGAAGGTGGCCAATCTCATCTGAAAAAAGAATCTTACCCACATTTGATACTTCCAAGACGAGAGCTGTATTTTCAAATGTTAACTTCACAAAAAAATTAAGGACCTAGCTGCACTGATCTCTTCACAGAAGATACGATTGGGAATTGGTAGAATATAACGTATTTCAAATGTTAACTGCCCTTTCCACAACTTCCCTTAGGGAAACCAAAACCAGACTTTTGATAGCTGGGGCTGAGTCCCAAACTGTTTTGAGAAGGACCGCATGGCATTCTCACAGACACGAAACAAAAGGCATAGATTATCTATGAGGACCTTGGGTAGACATCTAATACACCTGTTTGCTCTGAGATCAAACCAGACCCAGACACTAGACAAAACTATGTAGTCCCATTCTTAATAGATGCTTTTTCCACACACAGAGCAGGTCAATGTAATTTACAAATAACACAGCTCTGCAGTGTTGATACACAGCTCAGCTGTGCCGAGGCTACAGTGATAACAGCCTCTATCTTTAATTTACTGAATCACTAGGGGTTTCCGCTTTCATCAATTTCGCTTTATTCAAACTATGCACATACTGCAACACCACCTCCTCTTCAGAGAAAGTCTAGCTGCACCGACGCAATGGGGCTCATCTAAGCCATATCATTCATACCAGTGCTTTGGCTGGATGATTTTGCTTGCACGGACCGACAAAGGAGGAAACTTGTTTCATGGGGCTTATTTTTTTTTTGTTTGTGGACTACCCACACCACCTTCTCAAATGCAGAAGGAAATAAAACTTTTCTGTGGGCTACTGCACCTGACACAGGGTTCTGGGATAAAACACTACAGTACTATTAAACACAGCATAGTGTACAAATTAAGTAGTTTGATTATTCCATGCCATTTGTCCTTTGAAAATCTACGAAGGACAAAGATCTGCCTGCAATCACACTTCAGTTTAGTCTCTGTATCAATATTAGTTATCTGGGGAACAACGTGCTTCCAGAATATTTAAAAAAAAAAAAAAAGCAAACAAAATAACCAAAAAAAAAACCAAACCCACATTTGTGCTGTTCCTGGAACTCTCCCAGTAACTTTCAAAACTTTCAATTTCTAAACCTGTGGTTGTCTCTTAAACTCATGCCTTCCAGTGTTAATGCACCTAACTTCTTTACACAAAGGTAACAATAACTAAAGTCCGCTGCATGTTTCCTTTTTTGATACTAAAAACCACTGCATATATGGCTTCCTAATACTTCCTACAATCTAATTCCTCCTTGGTTTTCTACTGCTTTCCTAATCTTTCTTGACAGAGGTTTTGTAATTAAACAAAAGGTGAATGCTGAAAAACTGCCATAATTTTATTAACAGCTGCGCATACATAGTAGCATTCAACCGCAAGAACGGTTTTTTCCCCAAGTCTTGTATCATTCAGTAGTGCAAAGAAACACATTGGTGTGTTTACAGCATTCTATTACTGCAACAAAGCTAATTACCATTAATCGCACATCTACCTTCTAATGCTGTTTCACAGCTTCCTGGGATTAATTTTGCAGAGGTCATCATATTATTTCCAAGGAAATGCTCTCCCCTATGAACACCAACAAAAATAATTTTAAGCAGCTAAAGAAGCAGAATTATTCCTTAACTTTCAGGATTCACTCAAATGTCCATTCTCAAGGGAGTCTTCTGCACAGCATATACTTTTCCTTCCTGCACTAACTCAATATTGTTTATCAATGTAAGATATAAATTTGAGGTCACCTGGCTCTTAGACATATGAATAAAATTAAATTGGTTACAATTCCTTGATTATTCAGGCCCTCAGCTAGCTCCTGTTACTTTCTGTGGGTGCACACCACTTTTAAAAACGTAAAGCTGAAAGAGCAACAACACATTTTTAATGGCTGCAAACAAAATATCCCTTTAATAACCCCTTAAATATGTTCTTAAATAGATGTTCTTCATATGTTATCACACCAATGTCCAGATGATGATTTTAAAAGAGAGTTTTACAGAAATGTCTGTGTGAGAATGTACCAAGGTGCTCTTAACCCAGAAAATTATATTTCCTTAGAAACAGCTTCTTCTAAATAAGATGTATTTACCTATCAAGATGTATGTTAACTACTTGTTCATTTTAGTTACGTACTGTCCTAACTACCTAAAATTATTCTGAAGTATTCAGTTTGAGTAGGAAAGACTGATACAAGTTACCAGAAAAATAAGGTAGCCTTTTTTGATTCTCCATCTGAAGAAAACATTACATAAAACCAGTGTATTCCATTGTTGGCTTAAAGGACCCGCTTCCTTTTCAACTTATCTACAGAAAATCTTAAGTCACCAGGTTTTGTATCTAAATCTTCAGTTCAACTGATACAGGTGTAAGAAACACATACAAATCTTGCATGCTTGCTGGACATCTCCCTTATGTCCAAGGGCATCTTTCCATGTAAGACTGGTTCCTATTCATGCTAATTCAAATGGCTTATCCTCCACCTGTTTCCTTTGGTAATGCAGAGAGTTAAAAAAGGACACTTGGGCAACTCTCTTTACTGACACATTTGCTATCTCAAACATAAAAAACACCCACCCCTTAAAAAAAAAAAGTTTTGCACATGACACCACAGTAGCACATATACCATAAAACAGCAAATACTGTCACACACCTCCAGTACTCCATTTGGCCAAGGTATATACATGCACAGGCACAGCCAGCATGACACTGTCAGATTATCTTCTTAAATACTCAAGGAATTTCCCACTGAGAAGATGCGTAATACGAACACATACAGCCTTAAAGCAGAGGGTATCCAGGATTGAAGGTTTATGGCTACAATCTTTCATACAGGCTTAAACGCTGCTTCCTGAGACCATACAAAATTTCCATGAACGACAAGCAAAACGACATATGGTAAGAACTAGAGGACATGGCTCTTGCTACTTAACAATAAATATGTACATACATGCCTAAAATGCATGCAAGCATGCAGAACACTATACATTTTGTTTGGCATATACCAATATAAATCATTAAAACACTTTTTTTTCTTTTCCCAGTTTAAAAACAATGCAAGTGTTTTTACAGCTAACAGCAAACAATGGGTGGATATTAACAACCGTAAACTCTGGAGAACAATCATAGGGTTTTTACAAATTGTTCAGCCATAACGAAATCCGTAAGAGTTTAGCAAACACATGAGATTAAAACCAAATTCAGTGAAAGACTGCATTTGTTTCAGAGCACCTTAAAACATTACAGCCAAGTTGTGCTAGCCAAACTACTACTATGTAATATGCTTCAGTGCATATTGCTGGAGTCTAGCTTTGTAGAATTACAATAGTTATAACAAAAAAATACTTTGTCCTGCTGTAATCTGTTCCAAAATATTAAGCAATGATGTACAAGAACTACCTAAAAGTGGCATTTTAATGTTTAATCATAGAGAAAGTCTACTTCAATACTTAAAAATAATCTTTGCATGCAGTAGAAAAGTTTTCCATAAATGACCTCATATTTTGAACAATCTCATCCCATGAAAAGTAAAAATCAACATTAATACAAAATTAGGGTGTACCAAGCAGGGTGTGTGTGTCTCATAGTTACAGGAGAAAACTAACCCACTTAGCAAGAAAGCACTGTATCTTCCACAGGTTAAGGAAGAAAAAAAACCTCCTGATGCACTTTGTTTCTTTTGTATTTTCTACATTTGTGCATTTGTATGCGTGTACATCTAATTTCTAAACAAATATAAGAAAACAATCTGGCACAGAAAAGCTACTTTGTGCCTCAAAACTTTGAGTTATTACCTTTTACTCTGTACTTGCAACAAGAACACACATGGTTCAATTAACATAGCTCATCTTAAACTGTACCAGTACTCTTTTTATGAGCCTCAGTGTCATAGTCAAAAGCCTTTAACCCACTTCGGCTTTTAAGTCCTACAATACTTTTACAAAATGGGAGTGAGAAGTTGGCACTTCAGGGAGGAAAAAAAAAACAACAAAACCACAAACAAACCCACAAACTAAAACCACGTTCACCTACACTTACATACAGTAAAATTAAGTAACACCAGTAATTTAAGTTTGAGGTGGAAACATGGGACAGTAGAGGCCTATTCGATTTAAAAAATTAAGAAAAAAAAAAACAACTTCAAACAATTTCAGGATATTTTCATGCTACCAGCCTCACTGTTTCTAATGACTACTTGCATATTTTAAAATGGTTCTGTCTCATAACCATGTGAATGATCCACACAAACAAGACAAACTTAACTGTCAAGCAACTGCCTATGCTGGGGCAGCAGCGAGAGTGACTGAAAAAAAAAGAAAAGAAATGAAAATGCTGACAGATACTTAAAATAAACCCACTAATACAAAAAGTTTTCCTCAAAATTTGTTTATAAATTGAAACTTGAATCTCTACCCAATCCCATGACTCCAACAGTAGCTCACCACTATACTGCATTTTACAAGATGAGATCATCAAGTGTTAATCCAAACAGCTGCACATGCACACACACTTTCAGATCAATGACAGAGTCTGACAAAGCAAAGGACCAAAAGTGTGTGCACAGTAACAGTTTCTGCACTGCACAGACACACAGTTAATTATGAGCACCCAAACATTCACCCCACTTGGTCTCTAGCACACTATTCTTATGCCCTCACAAGCGTGTCAGAACTCTTGGTTTGAACTGATAATGAATGCAAAAGCTTTTCATACAGGCACTCAAGAGTTCTTCCCAACACTTTCTGCAGGTTGGCTTCTCCCCTGTTCTCCCTCAAGTCACTACATGCCATTTGCATGCCACTTGCATGCTACAGCTGGACCCCAATCTACCACAACCTATGACTACACCTCACATTACAGGCAAGAGGTCCTTGCAAAGCTCTGCATTACTGAGTGCATAAGGGGATCTCCAAATTCTCTCTCTGGTTAATATATATTGATCTGATTCAGTAAATTTCATGCATTTTTTAAAAATTGGGAGAAGCCTCTAGCACTACTGCAAGGAAAAAAAGTCAGGAAAATACAGAAACAATTTGGACCCAAGTTAGCAAGTCAAATATGCCAACTACCTCTCCTGAAGCAAATGTGTATCATTAGGTGATTATACTTAAAAATTCATAAAATGAAGCAAAGACAAGCTAGCTACCTCCTATTTTATCTTCTTTGTGAATCCCAAAACAGTCGCAACATGCACTTCCACAAATGAAAACCCAGCCAAAATGAGAGAGAACGTTATTACTGTCTCCATCACTTGCTGCCTACACCAGTTAAGGATCCCAACACCTTTCTCCATATACAGAAGACAAGCTGCAAGAAACAGCATATTTATATGGAAGCACCAAAATGTACTCTGACTTTTCCTTTCAACTCTCCTTACCTCACTGAAAAGGCAGTTTACTCCCCCTCCCTATAAATCACGACTTTCATATACATAACCCAAGACAAAAATCTTCAGCATAAACATCCCGCATCCACTTGGAACATCCCCACTCATCCACACACCAGACAGTGGTGCAGGCAAATTTCAAGGCCTGCAAGTCCCCAACAGAAGCTGTATTGCCACGGCAGCTGTACGGCATAGTACAGCAAAGTGGATGCAGACAGGCGTATTTTAATTCAAAAGGCTTATTTTAACATAAGCCAAATTTTTGTTAAATAAACACTGCCTCGGCATACTTGTAGCTCTAAAATAACAACCTGTGTTTTAAATAAAGAGAAATGATACAATAGATTTTATTTCCTGACCAGTGGGTGGATTCTGAAGGTATTAAAGATCCTGTCACCCTCAGGCATACTTCAGGTTACTCCTCGGCTTCGTGTGCGCATCTGGGGCTTTGCAGTTCTCTACTCTTTCTACAATCTGAACGTAAGCCTCTTATCCCAGTTTACCTCATTAAATGAAAATCACAATAAAAAAAATAGGACCAGCGACCCAACAACCTTCCCGGGGTTCACAGAACAATGCATATACTAAACCCGCCACCATCGATCTGTACAGCGACTCCCCTACGACTCCCTTTGCTAACCCGCATCCCTGCCACCGCTCCTCCAAACAACAACATCTAAGATTTGCCCCCCCTCTCTCCCCCACTCACCCGCCATCCCTCCCCACTCCATTTCGGAAGGCCGTTTCCAGCGCACACGAAGTCCCCCGGCCGCAACCGCTCGCCCTGCCGCCGGGCACACACGCCCCGCCGCGGCGGGGACACGGCCTGCGGCTCCCCGCGGCGAAGGCGCCGAGCGCCCAGGGCTGCCCAGCCAGACCCGCAGCAGCCCCGGCCCCGCCACGGAACGTGCCGGCTGCAGGGAGCCCGGGGCGGCGGCGGCGATGCCGGGACTGCAGCCCCAGCGACACCCGGGGCGTGCCTGCCAGCGGCGGCCCTGGCCGAGCCGAGGCGGCCGGGCCGGGCTGATCCGGGTGACGGCAGCCCATACTCACCCAGCAGCAGCAGCTTCAGCTCCCGGCGGGCGTCCCGCTTGTCCCGACGCAGCTGTCGCTCGATCTCGTCGTTGATCCGCCGGGCTTCCTTGGCTTCCTCACTCAGGCAGCACGCCATGATGGACTCCAGAGTCATTCTTCCTAACTGGTTCAGACACAACCCCCACCCCCCTAAAATCGCACGCACGCTCTCACACACGCACCCCGCCGCCGCACCGGCCCTGGGGGCACAGGCGCTCTTTGCCCGGGAGTCCCGCCCGGCGCCTCAGGGTAAGCGGTAGGCAGCTGCCTCGGTACTACACAGCGGCGAAGAGGTAGGGCCGCTGGCGGCGCGGATCCCCGCTCCCTACCGCTGACACCCGCCGCTGCCAACTCCTCCTCTCCTCTAAATCATGCACAAAACATGGAAACATGCACCGCGGAGGCAGCAGCGATACCGAGCCGAGCCGCCCGTCACCGCCACCCCTCGCTCTCCGGTTCCCCTTCCCCCGCCGCCTGCAGCCGCCGCTCTCCCTGCGCGTTCCCTGGCAGCCGACACCCCCACTGCCGTCCGACGAGACCACCCCACCCCCGTGCAAACGCTATGGCCCGTCGATCCCACCCCTGACCCGCACACGCATCTCCCTGCCGCTCCCCGTGCCCCAGGGCGGGAGCACAGCTCCCGCCGGCTTTGCGAGCCCGCCGCTGCCCGCTGGGAAGCGCTTCCTCACAGCTGACGCTCCTTCCCGGCGCGGCGGCGGGGCGGGCGCTTCGCCCTGTGGCTGGGAGAGCTGCTGCTGGGGAGCTGCCAGAGAGTTGCCGTGGCTCGCTCCTTCCCTGCCAGTAATGCCGGGAGCTACGAAGAGTCCCGGAAGCCCGCCCGGGACGAAGGCAGCGCTCAGACACAGGCCCGGCGCTCCCGGCTTTTGAAGGGTTCAGCTCAGCGGGCGTGGTGAGGCAGGAACATGGCGGACCGCCTCTCCCACCGCCTCGCCCGCTCTGCCCCCGCACGCTGGCGGGGGGGGGAGGAGGCGAAGCGGGAGGGGAGCTGGGCCTCCCAGCAGCCTAGAGCCGCCCTCACCCTCCCGGTGCGGAGCGCGGGTGGAGGGCGGCGGGGGGTTGGAAGGAGGGGCTGGAAGTAGAGACCCGTTGGCTCCTCATACTAAATGGCCGCGAGGAAGGTTGCAGCGTCCGGCTCGAGCTGCGGGGCAGCGACTTCCCGAGCGCCCGTGTGCGCGTTCTCCTCACTCGGTTTCAGGCGCCGTGAACGCGTTTTTATTCCGTGCCAGTCCTAGCGACTTGGCTTGGGTAGGCAGGGACGGAGAGAAGGGACAAGGAGAAAGAAGTCCCTTCTCCGCGGTTTCATGCCGCATCCCCGACGCCCTGCCCGAGGGGCGCTGCCGCACGCCGGGGAAGCGAAGGCGCTGGCCGCAGGAGCGGCGGGAAGCGTCAGAAGCTGCCCGAGAGGCACCGACCCGCGTGGCGCCGGTTGTACTCCGATTGTGCTGCAGGCGCTGTTCAGCCGACCCTGATCGCGGCCGCCTCTTGTCCTGGTCCCTCTCGCCCAGGTCCCAGAAGAGCTGTCAGTGTTTGTCGTTCAGAAAAAAAAACACAGCAAACAAAACCTGATTAGGATGGCATACGGGAAAGGTAACTTGCCTCCCGTAGCCCCCGAAATGGCGCGCACGCAGTCTGACGGGATGTATTGATGGAGGCAGCTTCCAGTTTCTGCGGATTCACAAAGGCCTCGCAGAATTCCCACACCTGTCCTTCCTTTGCCCACCTCCATATGAAACCGTTTGTATCTGGGAATGTTGCAGAATGTGCTGGAAAACTGGAACTAGCGTCTCTAGCAGCTAGAGGGGCATATTGTTCTCCATCTAACAGCGTGGAACGCTATGTCCTTCCCAGCACCTGTTGCCACCTGCTTCGAAATCCACCAGCGGTTTGCTAAAACTCTCCATGTGTACTGACAATGTGAAATATATAAAGACTAGGAGGAAATTTAAAATGGAGAATAAAATAGGAAAATAACACGTTCAAAGAGTTTTTAGAGCATGAAAAAAAAAAAAGTCATGATTTCCACTTAGGTCTATACTTTATTAATTAGTATATTAATTAGTGTATAATAGTGTATAAAATCAGCTAGTGCAACTTTGAATCTTTTTTATAATTATGTTTCTTTATTCCAGTAAATTAATACATGAGTTTTGGTTAAAATTGCACAAGTCTAGGTATTAATAATAAATATTTCATTTGAAGCATCTTCTATATGAAGAATCACATCTCTTTTTCTCCACGTGTATGTTGGTATACCTATGTATTTTTTTGTATACCTTGTGCTCCCACATGAATACATTATTTTTAAATCCAATGAAGATTTCTAAAGATCGAATTAGAAAATCTTATGTAAAATGTAACAAAAGGAGGGAAGCGGGTATTTCTTCATGAAATCAGTCCTCAACATAGCACAATTTTCTTCCAAAGCTGGGGCTCAAAAGGGTGAGGATGGGTGCATGGTAGAGGTCACAAGAGACATTCAGTGGACGTTGTGCCCAGAACCCTGGTACAGGACTTCAAGTTTGCAGAAACCATCTTCAGGCATCATGTCTGAAGAAAGGGTCCAAATGGGTCGGTGAGTTTGCAGCCTTTGGGTGAACTGTATCAAAATGCACACCCAAACTGAGGGCATGTGTTTCTACTAAAGACTGCATACCTCACACAATGCTGTAGCATTCCCCAGTAGATGAGGTGTGACTCAACTTCTTAACCCTTTGATATGCTCAGTGTAGAAGTCACAAACACAGTGTATTCCAGAAATGCAGAACTGTCATTTAAATTTGCGTTTTTAATAAGAAAAGACACCCCAGGGACCATAAACTTAATCCATGTGTGCCACTCCCATTGACATAATTCGATTTTAAATTTCCAGTATCTCCAGATTTTTAATGGATGAGCCATCTAGTCCTGAACCTGGCATCGGCAGAGAGCCATTACACACTGCTTTACCCATTTGCTTTGTGACTTGGTGGAACTCAGAAGAGCCCCATTATGAAAAAATTACATAACAAACCTACAAGGAAATTTCTTTCCAACCCTCAACTCCATAATGGTTGGCTTTTATTTTGAAACAAAAAAAAATGGAAGAGTCTTCATAAATATTTTATCCTAGTGAGAATTATCAGTAAATGACAGACCCTATTATTGCTCATACAGATAATTATTATCCATGAATACTATCCATGCTGTCACCTAATCCTAGACAGATACTTCCTGGTAAACCTCTCCTGTAGCATTAATAATCTCATATTCCTCTATCCAGGTAGTATCCAGCACATGGCTCAGAGCAACCCATTGCCTGTGGGACATTTTAACGTTGCTTACCAGCACAGTAAATTGAAAGGGGGGCTGATAGAGAGAGCAGATTATGGTACTGGATACCCTGCATCTCTGGTGCTCTTGCTCAGAGCCAGCAAAGATCGGGGGACCACTGTTTGTTCTTATTGTCTTCATATCACTCTTCGCATTGATCTATCCCAGTTTTTAATTTCTTCCTTCCACATGCCTGAAGATACTTATCAGCGCTCTCCTCTGCCTCTTCTGCTTGAGCTAAGTTTTCTGTGATGTTCTGACAGATTCCAAACAGCTTCTGATGAACTCAGTAGTTCTGTGACAGTGAAAGAACAGACTGTGTATGGCTACATTGCAGGATTTTCAGTCAGCATTCCATCTCGAGCAATGGAATATCTTGTAAGCGTTTTTCAGTTGCCATTCTGCACTGGGAAGATGTTTTCACAGTGCTCAAATACATCTCAGTCTTGTTTGTGAGTACTTACAGTTAATTTAGAGGTTGCCAGTATGCCCAAGCGGAGCAAATTATCCTTCCAGTGTGCCATTCTAATCGGGTTTTTGTTTGGTGGTGCTTTTTTTTTTTTTTTTTTTTTTGAACAGCAAACAAATTGTATCTGCTGGCTCTCTACTGTTAAATGAATAGCATCCAGTAGCTGCAATTTCCTTCAAATGATCTGACCAGTTTGATCAAGTGTGTGCTGCTTTAACAAATCACAGTCTAAAAGTTATTTATTTTAAAGTGAAAGCAGTTTGCCTGAGGTACAGCGTATTCACTTTAGAAACCAGTCTGCCTGAGGTACAGCGTATTCATTTAAGAAACCTATCTGTTTGCTTGATTTATGAGAAATTTGAAAAGTGTATTGCCTTTTACCTACCGGCATGACGCGGTTTTATTGGTTACTTATTTATGACAGAGCGCAATATTCTTTTATTCTTATATTCTTTTGTTCTTCAAAGGCTTCCTCGATGCCGCTGAGGCCAGCGGAGAGGTGGTGTGAGCCGCAGCACGCGCAGCACCGCACGCAGCGTAACTCGGCCGCCTTCCCGCTGCTCTAACTCACACCTGCCGGCAGGTGCTGGCCACTGCCGGGCTTCTCGCCCCCTGGCGGCACGAACGCGCGCTGCCCGGCTGTTGGCGGGCCCGCGCAGTCGCGGCGGGGCGCGGGGGGCCACGGCGGGCCGAGGAGCAGCGGGCTGGCGGTGACGTTGCTGCCCCTTCGTGCTGCGGGGTGGAAACGGTCGTTTCCATCCGTCCCTCAGTCGGGCATCCCGGTGATGTCAGTATCGCTGCGTCTCGGCGCCCGTCCCAGGCGCGGTGAGGGCCGCCAACTCCCAGCGCGGCTCCTCTTCGCCTGGCTGCCCCGCCAGGCTCGGCCGCGTTAGTGGGTCTGTCCCGCCTCTCTCCCGTGCCACACAGCTCTTCCAGAACCACCACTCGGGGCGGGAGACGTTTATCCGCGAAGCAGGACGCCGTGGCCTGCTGTTCGTCTCCGGGTGTCTGTGCTGAGAAGTGGTAGGTTAAGCTCGGGGCTGGATGAAGTCTTGACCAGAGTATACTCTTCGTGGCTGGAGAGGGCAGGCAGGAACTGAAGGAGAGTGGAAGTGCCTTGGCAGCTGCAGGGACAGGAGTGACACCGAGGCCCCCTGCTAGGGGCTGTATGTGAGATGGCTTCTGGCTGCAGCGCACCTTGTCGGTGTGACATCCACTGTGCGCAGCTGGCCCTGGTGCTCAGAGTACAGGCAGGCGGGACAGAAGAGGCAGAGGAAGACCTTTTCCCGCCCCCCCCTCCCCGCCCCCCCGTCACCTCCTAGCTCCCACCCGTGCGGTGCGCTGTTCTCCTCAGACCTCTCTTCTGGCAGCCCTGGCCCTCACAAGCTGATGTAACTGCTTAATTCTACATGGAGCCATTCCTGTTTCAATGTTTGGGACTTTTTTTCCTGAGTTTATGTGTCGCTAGGAACTACATCAGTTTCCCAGTGCTTCTGATGACCCTTCAAGCCTGCTCAAGGGAAACGGCCAGTAAGACAGGGTGGAGCAGGCCACCTTTTCCGTAGCAATAAACCATGATTAGCTGCATTGGCCAGCTGTTGCCATACGGTCTGCACAACTCTGGTGGCACAGGCTCAAATATTCCAGCTCTGAAAAGAACCACTTGGCATAGGCATATGACACAAATTATATTATTAGTAGAGTATGAGTAGACATCACAGTATTACAGCAGCTCACTAAAGAGATATTGCAGTGGTCAACATTAACGCCTGCTATTGCTGTGATGATGTTTGTCACAGAATCATAGAATAGTTAGGGTTGGAAAGGACCTTAAGATCATCCAGTTCCAACCCCCCTGCCATGGGCAGGGACACCTCACAATAAACCATGTCACCCAAGGCTCTGTCCAACCTGGCTTTGAACACCGCTAGGGATGGAGCATTCACAACTTCCTTGGGCAACCCATTCCAGTGCCTCACCACCCTAGCAGGAAAGAAGTTCTTCCTTATATCCAATCTAAACTTGCCCTGTTTAAGTTTGAACCAGTTACCCCTTGTCCTGTCACTACAGTCCCTAATGAAGTGTCCCTCCCCAGCATCGTTATAGCTTCCCTTCAGATACTGGAAGGCTGCTATGAGGTCTCCACGCAGCCTTCTCCAGGCTGAACAGCCCCAACTTTCTCAGCCTGTCTTCATATGGGAGGTGCTCCAGTTCCCTAATCATCCTCGTGGCCCTCCTCTGGACTTGTTACAAAACTTCCATGTCCTTTTTATGTTGAGGACACCAGAATTGCACACAATACTGCAAGTGAGGTCTCATGAGAGCAGAGTAGAGGGGGGGGGATCACCTCCTTTGACCTCCTGGTCACACTCTTTTTGATGCAGCGCAGGTTATGGTTGGCTTTCTGGGCTGCGAGTGCACACTGCCTGCTCATGTTCAGTTTCTCATCAACCAACGTCCCCAAGTCCTTCTCTGCAGAGCTGCTCTGAATCTCTTCTCTGCCCAAGCTGTAGCTGTGCCTGGGATTGCTGCAACCCAGGTGTAGGACCTTGCACTTGGCATGGTTAAACTTCATAAGGTCGGCATCAGCCCACCTCACAAGCGTGTCAAGGTCCCTCTGGATGGCATTCCTTCCCTGCAGCGTATCAACTGAACCACACAGCTTGGTGTCATCAGCAAACTTGCTGAGGGTGCACTCAATCCCACTGTCGATGTCACTGACAAAGATGTTGAACAAGACTGATCCCAACACCGATCCCTGAGGGACACCCCTTGTTACTGGTCTCCAGCTGAACATTGAGCCATTGACCACAACTCCTTGTGTGCACCCATCTGGCCAGTTCTTTATCCACCAAGTGGTCCACCTATCAAATTGATGTATCTCCAATTTAGAGATAAGGATGTCATGCAGGACAGTATCGAACACTTTGCACAAGTGCAGGTAGATGACATCATCTCTTCTGTCCCTGTCCATCAGTTCTGTAGCCCCATCATAGAAGGCCAGCAAATTGGTCAGGCAGGATTTCCCCTTAGTGAAGCCATGCTGGCTGTCACCAAGCACCTTGTTGTTTTTCATGTGGTTAGCATGCCTTCCTATTGTTGCTCTACTCTTTTTATCATTAAATGGATGTGATTTGTATCTGGGCTATTGTATTTGTATTTTTTTTGTTGTTGTTGTTAGCTACATAGATTAAAATCTCCTCCCAAAAGTTTCAGCAAAGTCTGTGATAAAGTGTTCCTCCCAGTACCTAGTCCATGGGACAGCAGTCCTCTGCCTCTGTGACCTAAATTATAAATGCATACTTTGGCAGCACAGGAATACTTCCATTTCTGTCAAGATATCTTTTATGCCTACTTACTATGTTCTTCACATTCAAATACTTTTTTTTTTTCCACAGATGTTTAAATAGGCATTTTTTACAAGGCAGCTTTTAATCTGTATGAGGTTTCTATTTTTGTGCAACTCTGAAATAAGTTACTCTTCTCTGTTTCATCGAAGAATGTCTAGTTCTTTTGTAGTCAGTAGGACATCTGATGCTTTGCTGGGTTATAGGTGTTAATGATGTTAGATGTTTGGATTATTTATCTGAGACCTCAAGCATTCTTTTCTAACTTTTCTCCTACAGGCTCTTATTGGGTAAATGCTACTTAATTCTGATTTCATTCAAGTTTCATAGTATTGTAACTCCATCATCGTCAATAGAATTCCACTGTTTTTCATGATCACATGCTGCAGTATCAGACCCTGAGCTTCCTTTACGATATTTAACACACACACACACACACACACACTGTAGTGATATGAACCCTCCAGTTTCTTCAGTGAATATTTTATCATACATCCTCAGAAATAGTCTAACCATTAGACTATTGTAGGTAGGCCATCATTCCCACTTTATTTCTTTCTGTGTCACAAGAGAGGGAGACAAGAGTTACACAGTACCTGTATAGAGATAGTTCTTTTAATATCTTATTGGAAAGTATTATCATAATTCTTTCCATCATCCAAAGAGTTTATCAGCTGAGGTTACTTTTTTTCAATCCAAAGTATGTCATTGGAAGAACTACGGAAAACTATCTCATTGGCTATAACTTTACAATGGAAATCAACTCCAAAACCAAAGCATCAAAGCACGCCAAAATACTTTTCACAATCTTACACCAAAATTTGGTAGGTAAAATGAAAACTTACCATCTTGCATTATATCATTTCCTCAGCTAAAATTCATGAGCAATGCATACTTGAAAGATGAGTGTGAAATAAGATTTGGGTTTTTCAAAAATATTTTTGTATTTCAGTGCAAGCAAAGTGTTTCAGCTGGGACTGAGTACTTACAGTGCAGAATGCATTTTATGTAACTGTAAATATAAAGTAATCACCACTACAGCAATACCAGATGTAAAAATATTTCTGTATTGTTCTGCCTGAATAATTCCATTGCAGAGTAAATAATAATTGGATTCTCTTGGCGCAATTCCAGCAGACACCACACACTATCATTACAGATTCAGGTATCATGCAACACCATAAATCAAAGAGGGGCAGCTATTAGTGACAGATTTAAAGGGACAATGCATTTTAGTTCTCTCACATTTATATATGTATTTTCACCTGGTAGTGAGCCTTAAAAAGGTAGCAAACAGAGAAACATTTATAAATGGAGAAAATTCAGTGTAAAAATTAATTTGTATGTGAATGCAAACTGACACTTCACAGCTAGGAAACTGCAAATACCTCTTTTCAACAGAACTTCCATACATAGAGTATGAAAAAACATGAGTCAATGTGACATTTTTCTAGTGAATATCAACAGAAAACAATTACTCCCTTTCATGTAATAGTGCTTCTTAAAATTGCCTTTTTGGTATGCAATTCAAACAAAAATTCACTGCAAGAATTTGGAAGCTTCAGTAATGGATTCTCTACTTTGTCTACGCTTTACATTTGTATTAATAGGAACATCAGTATCTTTTGTACCTTACTACCAGATCTCTTAATGAAAAACAAGAGGAAATATCTGAATGGTAAGTGACATTAAGGATAAAGATTATGACCTGGTCAATTTTCAGAGGGGCTATTAACTGACTCTTATTGCTATATATAATTTTATAAAATGCTAACAGAAGTCTTTCCAGGAGACTGTATTCAGTCTACTACTTTAAAGGGAATGCAGAGAAGGACCTCAAAACAATGACTAATTGATGTCCTCCTTTAAGTGGAAGTATAGTAACAATGGAGTTATTTTCTATCTTCATGTGAAAATCCATTAGACAAGCTTGTAGTACTAAGAAAAAAAATTATCCTCTAAGTCTTACCTAAAGCCATCACAAATACTTGAGGAAAGTAAGATTCCTTCAGAAGTATTTAAAATAGTGTAGAAAACTGAGTTAGAAGGTAGCAAATAATTGGCTTCCATTTGATACTTAAGCAGGAATTGAGCCATTCAGTTACATACTGAAGTAAACACATGGTTGTATTGTAAGCATCAATTTATAACTAGAGTTACAACTTTAGTTATAGTTTAGCATAGTTTAGTTATAGTTTAATTATAGTTTATTATATATATATAGCTTATAACTATTTATATGTAGTTCATATATAAACTTAAATTTATATATAATATAAATATATATTATATATATAAAATTAAATTCCCCTGAACTTAACACTGAATTTAGATAGCGCTCTATTCTCTTAAGGAAGATTGGTCAATCTATGATAATATTTGAAGAAACTTTCGGTAGGGAATAGAAAAGGATAGGACTGGTTTAATTTGAAAAGACAGAGAAAAGAGACTATTTAACACTTACTTACAAAATGCTGCTTTGAACCTAAACACAGAGCTGTATAGGGTGCTAATATTGCTTAAAAACGTGTTTGTATAAAAACAATCTATTACCTTGTTGTGGGTATAATAACAACCAGGCTGTCATGGTGCTTCATTTCTATTAGCTTGCTTCCTAATCAGATTATATTTTGAATTGTATGTCTGCATTTGCTTACATAGCATCTAAATTAAAAGACTCTGAATTACTATTTTTGTTTTGATGGTTATATATTTAAAGAGATTGCAAGAAGTTGATTTTTTCTCCAAAGTGGAGAATGTTTTATGGATCTACAACTTTGAAGAGACTGGAAATTTTCAGAAGAGTCAGTGGTTATATTTTAGGTTGGATCCTGAGAACAAACTGTGAATTACGTTGTGTATTCAAACTTGAGGCAAAACTTTTGCCATTAATATTAGCCTATGCTAAGAAACTAGTTGTGATTCTGAGGTTTACTCACAGAATGACTTGAGCTCCCTCTACTGTTCCATTGCATACAAACTGGAAAACCTGGATTTTGTTCTCATGGGTAAAATGTCCGTCAGTTAAAGAGAAAAATTAAGTACCATTTTTCAGTTTCTGGGAACATGCTGCTAACAGTGGAGAGGACTGAAGTTCTTAATTTTCTCTGAAGTACTTTAATTTGCTTTACTTAATTTACTCAAGTACTTAATTTGAGAATATTTAGTATTCTCAAGTTTTTTTTGCATCTATTGCATAATGTGCATGAATGCGTGTACTTTCACATTTAACAGTTTTCCATGTTCCCTGGGCAGAGATAGGATTTAATGTTTGTGCAAGAGAGTTCTAGATCTAAAGAAAAAAGGTACATCTTCCAATTATTCATTTTTGCTATAAGGAATTAATTCTAAGAATTAATGACATGCTGATATTTGTAATTTCTGAAGCTTATAATAGTCTATGTTTTGCGATAATTATCTGACAACATACATGTGCACATGGATGCCTGAATGACACTGATTACTCTATAAGCCAGTAATGCTGTTCTCTCAACAGATCTTTGGATAGAAATCATATCCATTAGACTGGGCCATTTGGTTGGACTCAGAATAAAGTAGAGTTTATTCCTCCAAAAGGAATGCTCTGCTATGTCACATAGCTAAACAGTCAACATAAATTAAACGGTATAGTTTTGGTATTGCAAGGTGGAAAATCAGAGAAAGAAAAAAGATTAAAAAAAAGAAAAAAAAAAATTGATAGCTATTTCCTTTGCCTTCAGGCAAGCCAGTATTTCTCTCTATATGCAGCACTGATACTTTTTTTTCACAGATACATTGAAGAGCCAAAAAGACATAAAGACAAGTAACAAAAAGCTGCAGCTGAGTCATGTCTTTGGAGTTGTACCTGTTGCACTTAACGTGGCAAACCAGGGACTCTCTCCACCCTCCATTGTATGTTTTAATGTAAATGCACACTCACATGAAATCAGCTCAGGAGCCTTGTGACACCAGTATTGTATTACAGGGGTACGATGGGTTCCTCTGAATAAACTCTTAATGTGAATTGCATTTTCCTAGAATTGCTTGTCTGCATTAGGATTTCCAGAAATAGCTTGTTCTTCGGCACTAACAAGGCATTGTCAGAAATGTGCCTTTTTTTAAATGTGAATCCTGATGAGCTGTTGGCCTCAGCCAGAGTTACAGATAGGGCATTTTCCCATTTTAATTTTTTGGCATTATTTAAATTTAAGTTTTCTTAGCTGTATTTCTTAAATTTGGCAAAGTTCTTGTCCACCCTCCTGGCTTTTGTTTTGTCAGTTAATTACTAGTGTAAGGGTTGAATACCCAGTCACAGTGGTTCCTGGAGATTTTATGGGTGGAGGCATAAGACTTGTGTTTCAGAACAGTTTTAAACCCAAGCTGGAAGTTGAACAAAATGTTGAAACAAAGAAAAGTTAGCCAGTGATGTACTGCTAGAGTGTCAAATGCATTTTATTTGGTTGTAATGCAATTGCAGTTTGTACAGGATACATTAGAATGTTGTTGTGCTGCTGTTCATTTGACAGGCCCTACAAATTCAGGACCCAGACATGTGAATCGAAAGGAATATGAGCACACAGGTATTAGATAGAAGCTGATGATTCTATGTCAGTGATACCGTTGTCTCTACAGGTATTGTGGATGTAAAGACAACCAAAATGAGACTTCATGTTCCACTCAGGGTAAAACACAGTTTTTTCCTCCAAAAGCTCTAGGAGGTAAATGAGACAGGTGTCATGTTTGAACATCTGTTTGCTTTGCAATACATGAAATGTTACGTGAATGCATTTACATCTTTTCCTACATATAAAGCCTTACTTTCTTTTCTTGCCTGTTTGGTGACCACTAAACTTTGCAAGTATTTGCTTAGCACTCGTTTTAACCTTGAAGACAAAAAAATAGCTAAAACTAGTGAAAGAGAAGCCCTGTGGATATACTATAAAATTGAATTTGTCTCCTCATGTGATTTCTTGCACAATACACCAAGAAGCGTGTTTTTCAATGGGAAAAATATCCCTTAGGAGCCTGGAAATATAAATGCATCAGACCATGTTCCTTTTTAAGGCTTAGTTCAAAAGCGTGCTGCACACCATTTCTGTTGTGGTTTCACAGTTGCTTGCAAAAGCTTAAGGCATACTCTTAAAAATTAATTCAGTGCATACAAGAAACATTGTAATTCATTTCTTTGCGCAGAAGTAGCAATGTTGCTAGTATCCTATTTCAGGTAATTATAAATGGATGCTCTCCCCCTTCACTTCTTGATTTTCTTGAGTCAAATATGTATTCTATTTTTAATGACCTCAAAAGAGCTGGCACATGGAAAAAGGGCATGAGTCAAAATTATAGTAAACATGTTCTGACATTCATACTGATGATGCCTATTACCAATTCAAGATTTTACACATCATGACTAGGCTTTGGGGTGGATTTTTTTTTTTTTTTTGTTAGAATTAACCTGACTGGGTGGAGAAACATGAAAGCACAAACATATTATCTTACCAAATAACATGCAAGCTGAATTTAAATTTAGAATTTTTAAGAAGGGGAAAAAAAACTATATAGCACTGTACAGCAGTCTTCCCTTAAGACACTGACTTCTGTTCGGTTTTCTCTGTTTTACTAATTCCTTTACAGTTTATCTTTTTAGTAATTGAACACTTCAGTGTGTAAATTATGGGTAAAGACAAAGTAATGCAGGCAGTAGTGAAGCTGATGGATCAGCTTTATTGGTCTTTATGCCGACGAAGATCACAGTATGTGTTTGCTTTACTGAATCAACTACTGACAACTTTATTTAATGTAAGTTAAGCTTTGTATTACATTGTCTTTAAAAAAGCAGTATCATCTGCAGCATGCTCAAACTGAAAATCTAAGTCCAAAACTTACACGTATCAGATGTTCTAATGAAAGATATTATCGCTTCCTACAGAGTATGCCTTTCTGCAGATGCAGACAGTATAATTGTAGAAGTCACGCGGTTGTTCCTTTTCTTTCAACAACACCAGATTCTGGGAAAACCGTCAGTTCTCAGGTACAGTAAAATAACAAGGTTACTTGGGGGTTTTGAATCTGAAAGATCACTGTTGCCATTAGAAATTACTTGTAAAATATAAAGCCTGATGAAATTAATCAAATTAAACCAAAATAAATCTTTTGTAATACATTCTCAGTGACGTAGGTTTTGTTTTAATTTGACAAATAAAAAATGCCATCCAATGTGTTAAGCAAGCAGTATACAAAGCTTAGTAGATCAGTAGCATTCAGGAAAAAAAAACTAATTTCAAAGAGAAAATCCTGAAAACCCTGCTACACCATGCACGGACTGCATCTGTTCTGTGGCAAAGGGGGCCATGTGGCATGGCATGGCATGGCACAGCCTGAAGGCCATGCTGGTTAGCTGAGGTGTACAGTGGTCTCCCCATCGGGATCAATACATTCCACCCTTTGATCCACATGCAGTTTTCCAAATATGTATTATAATTTACTGATAATATTAATAACACATGGGCTTACCGATTGCAAGTTCCAGTACAGCAGACATGGTAGAGCCTGTTAAAGATCACCAGCTCCTCAAGTTTAATGTCTTCTGCAAGGCTCGCAATACAGCATCTTCTTGCACTCTTTACAAAGAGATCACATTGCTTGTTTAGGCATTTGTGATAGTTAATAAGCCAACTAAACCAAAATGGTTGATTTTTGCTCCCACTTTGTGGTCATATTAGTGAGATAGCTCTTCAAGATCCATGGAGACATTTGTTTTTGACCTCAGATAATTCACAGTTTTTCTGTCCCCTAGCTCACATGAAGTACAATTTAATTATAGTTTTAATTCAATTTTCCTGCTGCTAAAGTGCCCAATTAATCTTCTTCGTTATCTTTATGATTGATATCCCTCTCTCTTCCTTTTAGGAATGGAAAAAAGCAGCTCTACAGCCAAAATAAAATCTCTATCAGGTCCTTCCTTGAGGCTTACATCTGATATTACTTAAATAGCTGATCAGCCAGTTCTACCAGTGAGCTGAGAGTACTGTTTATCACTGGAATTCTGTGTTACAAACTGTAGGCCCTAGTTACTACTGTTCCCTTAATCTCTGATACATCCCAGTTTTGTTTCCTTTGCCCCATTTGGCCAGTTTGTTCATGTTGCTTATTTTCATGCGTTAGTACCAAATCTGCTTTGTAACCCATGTGGACAGACAGCAGTTGACGGTTTAAGAGTGCATTCCCTTTTTTCTGTAATTCTGTTTATTTTATAGAACATTGGGATCTCAGCCCTAACTGATAGTAGCTATAAGAGAAATACACATGTGAAATCCTGTGTCCTAAGATAAGTGTTTCAACAATACAAGTTCTCTCAATGGATACATCTCCTAATCTTTGCCATGGCAAAGTCCTCTCTGTAGTCATGTATATCACCTCAACAGGAGTAGAACTGAAGTCAGAGAAAACTTCAGCCATGCTGCAGATAACTCATTTAGCATTGTTGTATCATTATTAATAAGACATCACCATCATTTAGCAGCTCCCTTATTACTAAGCAAATACGACTTGTTTGGTTCTGGACATTGTTTCCTTGGTCCACATTTGGGATCTGTTTTGCTTTGAGCTGTCCATTTTTTGATTTCTGTTTAGCACCTATTGCTTTCACAATCTCTAAGGAGCAATCCCCTTTGAAGGGGCATATTCAGTAGACACATTCTGTCTAATAATCTCCATGAGGACCAGTTTTTAAAAAACATTTCTAGAGACTTAATTCAAGTTTGCTACTCAAGAATTACAATAAAGGTCATACAGAAGAGTGTACTTTTACACACAGACTTCTGTGGCCACATGCCACCAGATGAGTTTTTTTGTGAACTTTGACCGGTCATTGTGATAATTAGATATAAAATTCAATGAAATTACAAAGGTATCGTGGTTTAAGCACAGCTGGTAACTCAGCACCACACAGCCACTTGCTCACTGCCCATTTTCCTCCTGCCTCCTCCAGGCAGGATGGAGAGGAGAATCAAAAGAATGTAAATCACACAGGCTGAGATAGGAGCAATCCAATAACTATAGTAGAATACAAAACTACTATTAGTAATAATAATGATGGTAAGGGAAATAACAAGGGGGGAGAATATAAAACTAAAAGGAGAAAAGGAAAAGAAGACAATAAATAGAAGTGATACACAATGCAATTGCTCACCACCCACTGACTGATATGCAGCCTGACCTGAGCAGGGATCTGGGCCTTCTCGCTGACTCACCCCCAGTTTATATAATAGGCATGAGGTGCTGTGGTATGGAATACCCCTTGGCCAGTTTTGGTCAGGTCTCCTGTCTCTGCTGCCTCCTGGCTTCTTGTGCCCCTCCTAACTGGCAGAGCATGAGAGACTAAAAAGTCCTTGACCAGAGTAAGCTCTACTGAACAACTAAAACTTTGATGTGTTATCAGCATAGTTCTCAGACTAAAGCCACAACACAGCACTGCACCAGCTACTAAGAAGAAAATTTACGATCTCAGCTGAAACCAGGACGAATTAGTTTAATCTTTTGGGGGCTTCATAAAAATTGGAAAGATGAAATGGGTATTTGGCATTACATGTTTTTTCCCTGAGTTCCATAGTTAACCAGGTGGTAATTCAGTGAATTATTACTTTCAGTAAATTTGTAAAACCCAGCTTAATCTAAATGTACAAAAAAGAGCTAAAGCAAGCGAGTACTTTCTAGCAGTGTAATGTCAACTCATTAAGGAAAGGAAGTCTTGAGCAAATCCTAATCACAATTAATGTAGTCCTACAGAGCCAGAGAGCAGAGCTGTTTATTGTGATGTAGACACTTGCAGTTCTGTACTCTCTCAGTAACCTTGTTAGAAACACTTATAGCAGAGGTGTTACCATTTGAAGGGAACACTTAGCCTCTCCTAGAGGACTGAATCTTAGTCTCAAATATAATAATAATCTAGTGGTAATTGGTGTTAATTGAATACTAAAATGATTACATCTTCAGCATCAGAAATTACTAACCTGTGTGTTGTGAAAATCTTCAGCAACTGCACCTGGTGGTACTTACGACCTTTGTGAAGTGTTTTCACAGAACCATAGAATACCAGGTGGGAAGGGACGTCAAGGATCATTTAGTCCAACCTTTCTTGGCTAAAGCATGACCAAGACTAGATGTTCCAGCACCCTGTCCAGCTGAATCTTAAGTGTCCAACGCTGCAACACTTCCCTGGGGAGATTATTCCAATGGCTTATTGTTCTATTTGTGAAAAACTTCCCTCTTGTGTTCAACAGGCATCTCACAGGACTAAGTTGTACCTATTACCTCTTGTCTTTTCCATGTGACTCCTTGCAAAAAGTAGTCTCAGTCTTCTTTGTTAGCCACCTTTTTAATACAGGAACATGGTGATAAGGTCTGCCTGACCCTTCTTTTCTCTAAACTAAACAAACCCAGCTCTTCAGCCTTTCCTTATATAGCGGGCTGCCCAGTCTTGTGATCATCTTTGTGACGTTTCTCTGGATCCCCCCCAGCCTATCCACATCTCTTTTGTATAGTGGGGAGCAAAACTGAACACAGTATTCCAGGTGTGGCCTGACAAGTGCTGGGTGGGATAATGACTTCTTTATGATTGCTGGTGATGGCCTTGTTGATGTAGCCCAGTTTCGAGATCTTCAGATTAAAATAGCATGTTATAGAACACAAAAATCTAAAAGTCAGTGTTGTTTTCTTAGAGATATGAATTAATGAAGATTTTTATCCTATTAAATCTGGATTTATCAATTTTCATATTTATCTGGATATTACTTTTACCAGAGTTTTTGTAAGTCACTCTGCTTAGAGTAACTACATTTCTTAGAATAAGAAAATTAAATAAATAATTAAAATAAATAATTAAAAATAATTAAATAATTAATTAAAATAATTAACATGTTCTTAGAATAAGAAAGCATGAAAGTCCAAAACCTAGCCTCCCTTTGCTTAGTTTGGGTAGGTGATCTGTCTCTGCTTCATTCTGGCTTCTTGTGCCCCTCCTCACTGGCAGAGCCTGAGACTGAAAGGTCCTTGACCAGGGTAAGCACTACTGAGCAACAACTAGAACTTCAGTGTGTTACCAGCATTGTTCTCACACTAAAGCCAAAACACAGTATTCATTCAAAGGCATTCAACTGTGCTATCATCTGGTTAAAGCTTCACAGAGACTTAACAGAGGTTTTGTTTCATGAGACAACATTTGAAATCAGGGTTAGCATTTCCAATAAAAATGTTATTTTATTTACATCCTGTTACCTGTATTAGCATGAACAGTTTAAGAATTTAAGACATGTTCATAAGATGTTCTCTACCCAAAATAATTCAGCCTTTAATTGGTAAACTACATCAATGCAGGCCATAAAGTGAATGTGTTTTTTCTCCCACTAAGAGCAAAGTCTAATCAATATCTGTTTAGAAATCCTATCTACTCATTAAGTAGCAATACATAATGAATAGCAGTTTTAAAATATTAATATGTATGTATGTGTGAGGAGTTCAATATTAGAAAAATGTATTTTATTCCACATGATACAGCCACAAGCTGCTATTCTTAATCTCACTCATTTTTTTCTGTCTTCGTAAAAATAAGTATCAGCAATGATGTGAAAACTGCAAGGCCCTTAGCTATAGATTCCTCTTGGCTCAAGCAGATGTACCTACATGAATAAAAATGAAATTATTTTTTACATGTTCTGCTAAATAACTACAGACTGCACAGCTAAAAGCCAAAGGAAGAGGCATTGTCTTGTCTTCCTAACAGTATCTCATGTCTAGATACTGCAGAATTGGAATACCTGACTGCTGGTCTTAAAACTAGCTGCATTGTGGGTTAAAAAAAAAAACCAAAACAAAACGACAAAAAAAGGAGCCTACAAATAGAAAATGCCAGTCAGATAGTTTAAAAACCAGACAGTCAAGGTTCATTTGAAAATACCTTGTTTTCCTTAGGATAATTTTGAATCTAAAGAAACAGTCAAGGTGATGTCTTGCAAGAGAGAAGTCAAGAGATCATTCAGACAGAGCTGATGTAGTAATTAGTTTATTGAGTTCCATCAGTAAATTTAAGCATGTAAAATACAGGCATGTAAAGTATAGATGATTGGCAGTAAATATTATTTACTAAGTGTAGGATAGAAAGATTATTGCATAAACCTACTGTATGTATCTTAAATGTTACATGCAAAAAAATGTCATCTACCAACCCACACATGTCTGGTGATCAGGTGAGGGATCTCTCAGGCCCTCTTGCTGAGAGGTAACTTCAGGAGGTGTCCCTACTGAAGGGAAGATCACCACCATCAGCTGCTATGGAAAGAGAGCTCAATGAGCCCTGGTGGCTGCAGGTGTTTATAATGTGAAGCAGTTCATTTGTAGTCAGATTTTCTGCTGTGTTCATGCAGTTCTGGCTGCTTATCAGCCCAGTCTCCAGCCAAACTATTTTTTGGTTGGGTTTGGTGCTGAGTTTTCACAGATAGCCTCACAGAATAGCCTTAACTTTGGTTAGCATTTGCCTGGTCCAAAGTTCAATTAGTTCAAACAGGAGGAATGAATCTATCACACAATACAGATTTGGGTTTTTCACAAGATTGTGACTCACTGGATCAGAGTGTAGTCTCCTGTTGCTGTTGGGGATTCAGCATGACCCCTTTCATAAACACATGGAGCTCCAATTCATAAGAAATGATCTTTGCCTCCACTGGGGGAAGCAGATTCCAGTATCTGGCAAGGGGCTTCCTTTAAGATGTGTCTGTTTATGGGCTGCTTGCTCATCACATAGGGGATACAGGGATTCGTCAGGACTCTGCTGCAGCTGTCTGTTCAAAACCTTCTGTTGGATCCATTCCTGTGGTATTTTCTCATAACTTCTAATTGTATTTGTTTTCTTCTAACATATTTTCTCAATTGAAAGACAGTTGTTTGGATCAATAGCTGTCTGATTTTGGCCAAATATTAGCTAAATCCCCAATTCTGCAGCTTTCTGCTGTTCAGGAAAATGTACGAACACACTGATTTCAATTGTGCTTGTGTTCTTTTTTCGTGAGTACAGGAAGTCATTCTTTTTTAATAACCAGAGTAGCAGCATCAAAACAAATAATAATTTTGATAAATTGTAGTGAAAAAAAGGAGTATCTCTCATTACCAGCCTTAGGGAAAGAATCATGAACATTTACAGCACCTGCCTGATGAATAGGCATCAGCCTGCATGTTAAAGCTGTTGATTTACTGCAAAATTAAATGCTAGTCTCTCAATTAGCTTGATGAATAAAACCTAAGGTTAGAAAGAAAATATAAGATAAAGGAAGGCTGAAATATGATGGAAGACTAATTATATTGAGGAAATACCGTTCCAAATAGGCATGCTTTTACTAGAGTTTCCTCAGCAGTTTTTGAAACATGTCAGAGCACTTGGGTGAGTGAGCATCAAGAGTAGTCTTCACAAGAAACGCTGCTGTGACAGTGGAAGAAGCCATGTTAGCTACACATTCAGGAGAGCAGTGTAAAAATGCATAAGAAAAGAACAATCTGCTTCCAGATGGAGACATTATGACAGTGAAATTCAGGGGAAAAAAATGTTTACTTGTTGATCAAAAAAATTTCTATAGGCAATTCTTAGGTACCATCAAACCAATATCAGCTCAGAACTAGGACAGCATATTCTATACTCCTACTCTACACTTCTCTTAGACTCACACTTCCACTCCTTCATTCCACCCCTCCCTACTTCCATATGCACTGACTGTGATGCTAGATTTTGTCCTTTAACATTTTTCAGACAATGAGCCTATAATTGGCTTGCTGCCAGACTACTTTTTCTGAGTGGGGCAAATAGTACTATGTCTTTATATGTCACTGTTGTGAAACTGTGTTTGTCTTTGGCTACAATTCTGAAAAATTTTACTAGTTTTGGAAAATGGGATGTTTCTTTTACTGTTTCTTTTTTTTTTATGCCATCAACCATACACACACTGCAGTTAATGGCTGATGTCCCAGTCTTTTAATTTCCTATACGACTGTCATCTCAAGAAAGTTCAAGCAGTACTGCAGAATCCTTAGTGATTTATGTGAATTTTCTTACTGTAACAGATGAGGCCTCCTTATGTATTTTGTGTTCAGTTTTTACATTTGGATTGCATAGAATACATATAAAGTACTAATAATACCAGCTTTTGTTTCTGAAAAACTTCACTCCCCTGAGGGTCTTGATCATTAACAATATTAAAATTCTTCCTAATTTTTTACTTCATCTCAACCACTTCACCTAGCCGAGTGAATCCAAAACTGTTGCTTCAGGCTCTATTCAATAGTTATACATAACTACATGGATGTCCTAGGTAGTGCTATATGACCTTTGAAGCAGCATCCAGCATAATGTCAAAGACTCATGGTAAATAAAAAGAAGGTAAATCTTCCCTGGAGGAGAGGCAATAATAGGAAAATTAATTTTTATAGGAAGAAAACTGATTCTGTATTATATGAAAAAGCTTTTCTGCTGTCATTGTCTTTTTTACTTCTGCAAAACCAGTACCACTGAACTCTCACAAATGCGCTTCCATGAAGTGTAGGGCGGAGATGAAGACTGCCACTGAAGAGGTATTTTCTGCCTTGAAATACATACACTCTTTGGGGGTTTATTCTTTTTGACTGGGGAAGCATAGGAAAATTCAGCACTGATAACATTCTACTCAGGATGAGAAATACTCTAAGCACACAATTAAATGCTTTTATAACGCTTAACTCCAACTTGCAACTCAGGAGGGGGATCTGGGAGTCACCACTGATGTCTGTTTGAAATCATCATCTCAGCATGCATGAGCAGTTCAAAATACAACAGGATGATGGGCATCACCAAAAGGGTGCTGAAAAGAGACCAGAGGCATTGCTTTGTGGTCTAAAGCTCAGTGAGCCCGTGGGCTGTGGGTACCTTGTCCAGTTCTGTTTATTGCACCTCAAGAAGTATGTACGGAGTTAAGAGAAAGCTCAGAGAAGGTTAACTATACCAGTCATGCAATGGAACTGCTGATTTGCAAGAGCAACTTAGAGGGACTAGGACTCCATTTCAGAGAAGATAAACCTGATTGATGATATGATTGCAGTTTACAAAATCATGAAGGTGACTGCCCAGGTGAATGCAGAACTGGTACATGCTAAATCCCACATTTGCAGAACTAAGGCGCATTTTATAAAACAACCTGGAGATTTTGTGTAAAAAAATAATAAGTCTTACATAGTCTTACATAGCAGGAGTTGAACTTGGGGAACTTCCTGTCCGGAAGATTGTAAAAGCAGACAGAATGATCGACTTCAGAAACAGATTCCACAGCGTACTGGGTGACAGGTCAGTGATGAACAGTAAAAACACCTCCACATCCGTAGTAAGACAGCTGTGGATGCACAATGGGAACAGACCACAGAAAAGTGTCAGGCTTCCATGCCACTGCAGGAGAAAGAATACTGGGTTAGAGGCACAAATGCTCCAAACAAGAACATTTATCATCTTAATTTGAGGGATGAATATTTGTTGATTCTTACCAATTTCTGAATAGAAATTTTCTTTAATAAGTAATAAGATACTTGATCTCTGACTGTTCTGAAAGCTGTTTCAGTAGACTTTATGGAACAGGTTTTGATTTCTATATGCTTCATTATTTTTGAAATTCTATTTTTAAAATGTTATACTTCCACTATTTATCCAACCTTACCTAATTCTCAAAATTGAGTCTAATTTGTTGAAAAACTGAATCTAGTTGTAAGTTATATAGCCTTGCTATGATTTGTTGGCAAAAAATACTGTTCTTGACAGCAGTGATGTTGCTGATTCTTTTAAACTGGTCTCAAGTACACTGAAATTTCATGGTATCGTAGTTCTTATTTTTGTAAAGCCTGAAATCTTTTCTTGTGCAACAATTTTTTTTTACATTGTTCTGTAAGTGCTTTTCAGTAGAGAATCAAAACTCACATCAAACTATAAAAATCTAGTTCTTTGAACATCCATCATGATGGACTAAAATTAATCATACCTTAAGTGCAGTTTACTAAAGGCAAGCAATGAGTTTAAACTCCTGATTTAGTGTTATAATCCTTAAATATTTTAGTTTCTTTCCTCGTAATACGCTCTTACACAGTACAGTCGTTCTTGAAGTCTACTTTTCTCAAAGAAAGGTGCTAAGAAACTTGTGTGTCCTCTCATGAAGGGAATTTTGCATTCTAAAGATTTGAGCATTCTCTGAGTAATGTATTTGGATGTAACACTGTCTTTTTCATTATAGTATAGTCTGTAATTTATTAAATTTGGGTTAAAAGTATGCAAGTTCTTTCTTCTATTGCTTGTTATTTCTTATATGTTGTAAAAGTTAAACAGTTTTTATACTGAGGTATAAACCTGGCTTTGTAAAACATAAAAAGTTCTTTGGTGTACCTTTTTTTTTTCTTTTGACATTACAAAATTACCAATCCAATGTGTGGTAGCAGTCAGAGGTAGTATCGCACTGTTCAGTAGCAGTGCCAAAGTACTGCGGTGACCTGGGTGTCTTGCTTCCTGTCTGTGCCTCTCAGGAGATGTTCTGTCTGGAAATTTCTGTGTTTTTCAGGTTATTAGGATCCCTTTCCAGTACCACACATTAATATTACACAGCTGGAATGATGATAGGCAACATTCTTCCTTTCAACCATTTGAATGCTACATGATTGAGTCTATTGTAATCATACGTTTAATCACCAGATAGAAAGCGTTTCTGAAAGCTACCCTAGTGTTTTCCATCCTTCTTCAGCACTGATACTCAAAATTACTATATATTTCAAAATTAGCATGTGGTAATTACTATTGTTGCTTTAACCAACTCTGTCAGCTAAGGCTGTGCAGGTCTGTGTAGTGAATCAAAACAGCATGAGTAACTGTGCAAAGAAGCGTGGGAAATGGCTCCTAAGCTAGGAAAGGAATTAAGGTCAGGAACAGTTAGCTAAAAGTGTGTTGTTTTCTTAAGACATTATCTCATAAGTCTTCCTTTTCCTACTTAGTTATCTATTTCAGCAGAAAATAGATGTTATTTCACATATATTATCTTACATATTTAATTTATATTCTTATACATACAATTGTAGGTAATTATACATATACATGTTATATAGTTTATCCTATATACAATATAATGTACATAGTATATCTCTTCTTTAGTATATTATATATCCACACACAGTAAATGATGTTGCTATTTTTGTTCTTACTTTCTTCCTATATCCTCCAATCTCATTTCTTAGTAATTTCTTAACCCTGTGGCATTTAATTTTCTGTTTGATTTTGGGTTGTTTTGTTTTTTTTTTTCATCGTGGCTTCTTCTAAAAGTTACAACAATATATTACTTTCAGAATTGATCTTAGTCTTCAGTACAACTTTTGGGGAAATAATGATTTATTTTTGAATACTTTAGTACTTAGATGGTACATTTTGTTTAACAGCAATTTTGAACAATAGAAAGATAAAAAAAATTAAAAGGGAGAAGGAAGGACAAAAAGAAATAAAAGGTTTCTGTATATATCTGACAGTGAGACAAAGTAACAATAAAATTATACTGCAGGCTAGCTTTTAAGAACAGAAAGCCAGCAGTGGTAGAGAAAAGGAAAAAAAGTCCTATTTCCACTGAACAACTTCTGCTTTACATTGAAGCTTCCTTAGATGGACTTGGAGCTCCCAAGTCCACTGAAATGAGTGCTAATGCATAGAATGGGCAGCAGGGCTGGCTATTGCAGAGAGAAAAGAAGTGGATCTATTTGGCCTATACTCAAGATTTTTAAACCAAATAATATTTACCCTTGCACTCTCAGCATTTTTCTTTACCTCCTTAGTCTGTAAGTCCGTAAGTATTTCGTAGTTCCGTCTTGGCCAGCTTTCTCCCTCTCCTTTCCTTTCAGGCTGTACAAAGCGAATCTCTTCACCTCTGCTTCAGTCTCTAGTGCCCACTCCATGTTTCAAGAATTTTTGTGCAGCTGCTTATCATCAGAAGACCTTCTTTCTTTGTACCAAGTTTCATACCTCTTTTGATCTCTCAGTGTGCCTTACTATGGACATTCACAATGTTTTTGTTTATTTTTTTTACTTGTCATGCCTTTGGACTGCCCTGAGTTAGACACTGAGATTTTGTGATTTGGTTTGAGTGTGTTGAAGTGCCATGTCCTGGTACAGTATAATGCAAATGATAAATTACACTGTACACTTGTGGTTATGCAGTCATGAGCTTCCAAGAAAAATATGATAAAGCTGTCTAATGATGACACAATGAAATAATTATTTCCTCCTTGCTTGAAGCAAAAGATTTACAGGCTCTAGCAGTACATCTTTGCTTGAGGAACATTGCCACATAGCAACAAAACATTCTCCCAGGCCTCCCATCAGGCTTCTGGACAAAAGCTATGCAGAACTGCCCTAGCAGCAGTTCTGAAAACTTTTTCAAATATTTTTTTTCAGAGTTTTGATTTTGTCCTTTTGCCACTTAGCATTTAATCCCAGCTGGAATTCTGCAGAGCAGAGGAAAATTGCTAGCTATTTAGTCTTGGCTAAATAGCTTTAAAAGGCTAGATACAGCAGGGTTACCTTAAAAAAAACAACCAAAAAAAACCCAACCCAAATGTTAACTTATTCCTTTAACACGTTATGCAGTGACGGATAATTGGAAGAGCACCAATAAAGCAGGATACCTTCCAGACGTCTGCATAAAGCTAAAAAAATACCTGCTGCCCACCCACTGACAGGGTGGAGTGCACAGCCCTTTTTTTTTTTCTCCCTGATGCCTCTAATAAAGCTAACACTGGCTAAGGCACAAGACTGACAAATGCATGTAGTGCTAAATTAGATAAAAAAATGAGAATTCCTATACATTAAACAAACAAACAAAATCCAAAGAGCATACAGCCTAGAAAGATACAGGAAGAAAACAGTGAGAACAAGAATTAGTTCAACAAATTCAGTAAATGATGACTGTTGAAGAAGACATCATTTGCCAAAGTGACAGAACTGGGTCTAGCTCGAGACTGCTCTTTAGAGCAGAGATATCTGGTATCTCACCAAAACATTTCATATTTTTGAGGATCTGAAACTGTAATGGGAACTGACTATGACTGTTGAAGCAAGTAATGGTTATAGTCAGAAAATATAGGACATTCTACATAAAAAAGAGAAATCTAGCCAAAGAGAAAATATAAAGAAACTACAGTAAAACTTCCAAGTCTCATTTTTAATGACTAACTTAATAGCTTGCATAATGTAGTCAGAATATTATCAGAAGTGCTATGCAAGCAATGACTGAACATGAAAAAAAGAAATACAGCAAAATTATTTACTCCAAGGCCTCGGTATTGTAAAATACAGTTTTTTCACAAGCATGTCATATGTATTACATGCTTAAAAATATTCAAATACTCTTTTGACTATAGGGAGAGTTACTAAGAAGCAGAAAAAAAGGCCTTATCATTTTTCAGTCAGTTGGGCTTCTATACACAGCAATGAACAAATGAAAGGAATGACAAAAAGTTATTAAAAATGCATTCTGTTAGTATCTTGTCAATCACTAATAGTGTAAGCCAGCCTGTTTTCTAGTGTCCTGAATAAGTACTGTGAACTGACAACTGTGGTGAACTTTGATGCTCTAATACATGTATTTTCTGTCTTCTTTCTACATTGAATATATGAGACTAGTGTAACTACCTGGAACTCTGTGACCACAGGAGACTATGGAATACTTTGGAATGACAGCAATATGGCTTTTTTATCATGTGCAAAGCAAGGCAGAATATACTACGTACCACATTCTCATAATAACTGGGGTTCAGGTTGAAGTGGTCATTGCTTGCCCATATGTTGGTTTGGGTTTTTGTTTGGTTTTCTGGATTTTTTTTGTGCGTGTTTTGTTGTTTCTGCTTTTCCTTGGAAATGTAGAGTAATACTTGAATGACACTATCTTACTAAATTTTTTTAGCAACTGATCAATGATGCAGACCTTAATGTTCTTTTCAAAGAACACAGTGGCCGTAAAAGAATTTTATGAGAGGCTTGAAAACCCTAGAAATGAATATAGAATGGGATACAGAATGGGACATGAACTGTATATTCATCATTATACATAATACAGATATCTACTGCACAAAGCCTGCATTTAGAACTTACACAAAGATTCATAGACATAGAATACTTTTGACACTTCTGCAGCACTCAGCTCTTTTGGCAGATCTATGTCATACGTACCAAAATTTGATTAAAAAAAAAACCAACAAAACAAAACAACAAACTTCAGATGAGTAAATAAAATGCAAAGCAAAACCAATGAGCCAAGTGCTGAGGAACAGGATGCTCAGCATTATTTTTTTAAGAAAACCAAGGAAGCAACTTAGAGCAGGTTCTCTGCCATATCATGAATTTCAGCTTTGGAGATGTCTATTTCCTGACAAGACAAATTCCCTTTTAATTATAACTTAGTTATGATCTATGCAGCCTGCAGTTTTAGATATCTAGTGTGATTGTTTCAAAGCTGTACCCCATAAAGGGCACAGATAATAGTTTTGACATGCCACAGAATAACAAAAAGCTGTATTAACAGCCTAACCACTTTTCAGGCTTATTCTTGGTGCACAATACATGACTAATCAATTGCATACAGATAAGCTTCTTGCCTTATTTACATGGCAGTGACAGTGCTGCTGTGATTCAGAATTCATCTTGAAATCACAGTCTCTGCAGTGGACAGCTTAATTGACACTGAAATTGGCAACAAGATGAAAGGCGGGAGAATCTCCCATATATAATGCTACAGTCACCAGGTCTGTCCCTTCTGGAATTTTCACAGATGTGTTCTATTACTTATAACCTGAAATCCATAGAATTCCAGGTTACTAGTTCTGAAATATTATATCCAGCACATTAGATTAATTATCCAAAGAAAAGAGGGACATGCCTGAAAGTTCCACTGCTGAGTGATTTTAGAAGTGGTTGTCATCTTACACCTTTGAGCTGCAGATAAAAGATGGTTTGTACATGTCATGCTATATAAGAGCAAAATCCTGACTGACTGAAAAGACTGTGCAATGAGTAAAGGAATTTTCAAAAAGTATAAAAGTGATTATGGACATGTTGCTCAAGGAGAAAATTCCAAACGCATGTGGACTAGCAGTGAAGTAGTCCTTACCCCTTAAATCCCTGTTAAAAAATGATTTAACTTTGTAGCACAAGCAGCAGATCTTTAAAGGTAAAGATTCTAAGGATATTTTGCTCGAATTAGTCTGTGAAACCCAGAAATGCACCAAACACCAGGAATATTTTGTCACACAGCCATGAAAAGGAAAACTGCTGTTGCCATTTGGCTGATGGTGGCCCTTTTTATGTTGAATTCACAAAATGTCATGGTGAAACAACCTGTACGGACAGTGGCTTCAGACTTACTGAAATAATGCTTGTTCTGGCACACCTGACTATAGCACTCGGGCTACTCTGGTTGTTTCTGATGTCAGCTAAAGGCACATTACATCTGAGGGCATACACAGTGTTCAGAACTCGCAGTGTTCTGGGGCCTTCCCCTGCCCAATTTCTCTTGCCTTTACAGTTTAAATCCTGCTGCCTACAAGCGGACTAGAAGCATTACTTTAAATAACCAAATCACTTTTAGCCATCAATTTACAGTAGTAATCTTAATTAGTCGGTGTCCCTGTCCACAAATTAACTGCAAATTCTAGGATCAGCGCACGGACCACATTTGAATCATTTTGCCTTAAATGGCGCTGCTTGCAATTCTCTGCACTGAATGTTAACGAGAACTCTCTGACCTGAGCTCTGTGGAACTAACCTAGCCAACTAATGAAAGAGGATTTGCTTGCTCTCACGGCTCTGAGTGCGGCTGCCGCTATAAATCAAGTGTGCAGCTC